>NC_092874.1:386446101-386781601 GCF_028372415.1 Notamacropus eugenii | reverse complement strand
ACGTCTCTGAATTTTATAGTAGAAAGAGACAAGGAGCTTATGATTTCAAAACAGAAAGAAATTTAAACCACTTTAAAATCCAAAGTACCATTTCTCCATCACTACATAGTACTCCCCCTCCCCCACAAGGAACATTAAGCACTTACATTTGCCTGGCATGGTTTCCAAAGCTCATCAAACTTATTTTCTGAAATGTGCTTACAAAATGGTAGCCTGAAATATTTGTGCTGAAACTCATCCAGCCCCACAGTGTTGATCAATGAAGCTAGTGAATGTTTCAATGTACATTCTACCCATTTTTCCCAAAAAGGAACTCTGAAGGGAAAAAGAATATCAAACACCAGCACCCATCTAAAATAATTTCTCCCATCTTCCATGTACCTCCCAATATTCTTCTATCCTGAGTAACCGAACATCAGCCTCATGTTGAAAAAGTGAACAAGAGTAATCAACTTCAAAAAAACAGGGGGTTACATATATAGCATCACTCCTGACAAACAGAGTAGGGGAAAAGGGAAGCATCCAGCTGGGAAATGAAATAAGGGATCTTTAAAATAAATGTTTTTGTATTAAGAAAACTACGTCATGTATACAATAAATCCCAATCTTACACATCACAGAGTCACAGTTACTGTAAATTCCATTTGTGGAGAAATATCGATTAAGGAAATGGCTATTTAGTTTAGAAATTAATTCAAAGTAAGAATACACGGTAAAGTGTTAAAATTATAAATACTAGCGTGAAGTGACAAATCTTGCATGTCTTATAATTTCTTAGAGATAAAGGAAGGCGCAGCAGTGGCTTGCCAACGCTGAAAACTTTGTCCAATGGATAGAGATAAAGGGAATTTGCTGGTCTATCCTTATCTCTTAGAATCTCAAGCTTGCTTCAAACGGGTCACCTTCTTTCCTGGTATCCCTAGTTTTTAGTTTTCTCAGATCCTTTCACTCTAAAATTGCTTTTTAAATTTATTCTGTATAAATTTTGAATACATTATTTATCCGTGTATATGTTATTTGTTCCAAGAAGAAGATAGGCTCCCCACACACACGTAAAGAAAAAGAATGTAAGTTTCGTGAAGGCAGGAGTGATCTAATTTGTGGCTTTCTGTCTTCAGTACTGAGCATACAGGAGACACTCAGTTAAATGAAATGGTCTCAAGAATTCTAATTTTTATTCTCACAACTCATCTACCATGTCCTTAGTTAATGTGGTAGGCTTACTTACAAGAGTGAAAGGAACAGTTTTCTCTTTACCTCAAATAGGAAACAGAATCTGGTTCTTCTGAAAGCACCAGAGGAAGTATGGCGACACAGTGGGTAAGAGTAATGGACTTCAAGTCAGGAAGACCTGAATCTGACACTTACTAGCTGTGTGATACTAGACAAGTCACTTAACCTCTCAAAGTCTTAGTTTCTTCAAAATAAAAATGAGAATACCAGATCTACCGTCTACCTCACAGGGCTGCCATGATGAACAGGTGAGATAATATGTCCAGCCCTTTGTAACCCTTAAAGCACTACATCAATGCTAGCTTTGTTGCTGTTGTTTTTAACACCTACGACCATAAACCTGGGTATTCTGAGAACTTTAAGATGTTTCTGCAAAACAGAGAGAAAATTATTTTCTATAATCTCTAACATTCAAGGCTTACCATAGGGAAACAATGAAAATTGGGTTCAACGATGGCATCCTATCAAATGAACTTCCCATATGGCTCACCCAGATTATAAAATTTGAAAGTGAAGCCAAGTTTCCTTCTTAGAAACAAATTATGCTTGCTTCTTAAGTACCAACCCACACTACAGAAAGGGACTTTTTGTCCAGAATAATGTTTAGGATGAACCACAATACTCATTCATTCTCAATCCTCTCTCTCTGAGAAGAGAATGGAAAGGGGAAGGAAGTCATGCTTGGTCACAAGATACTAGGTATTCCTGATGGGATGTGGGCAGCCTATTGTGGGTGAAAGGATGGCAAAAATGTTGGAACCTATAGTAAAATATCCAAAATCATTAAAGACTCATGCATTTTCACATGAAAGCAGATTCATACTTTATAGAGAAACTGACAACAATAAGAGTTAAGAAAAAAGATCATCTACTTGACCTGGGGAAATCTTGCAATCTTCCCACCTGTCTCTGTCTCTCTCTCCCTTATGCTCCCTCTCTCCCTCTTTCTTCCTATTCCTTCAGTCTCCTGTACTTGATCTTCATCAGTATCACAGGCACTTAACTGAAGGTATATTCAAAGCCTCTCTTCTGGCTTTCTTTTGTCTTTTCTTTGCAGACTTCCTCACAATTACTATCTGCATAAAAATGACTATCAGGCACACACACACACAAATTCTCTGCTGAGCTCTAAAGTGAATATTAAAAATACTTTTCAATCTCAACATATCCCAAACGTTATCTTTTGCCCTTAAAATACTCCCCCCCACCCTTCTTCTGAACATCATTACTGAAGGGTAACACCACCAGACACCCAGATGTGCAACATTAGTGTCATCAGTAACTCTTTCTTCCCAGAAACCCCAAGATCCAATGAGTTGCCAAATACTGTCATTTCTGTGTCCTCAAAATTTCCCAGAAACATCGTTTTCTCTCTACTCAAACAATCTCCACACTAGCTCAGGCCTACATTACCTTTTGCCTGGACTATTACAATAGCCCGCTACTTAAGTCTCCTTTTCTCAAATCTCTCCCCTACTTCAATCCATCCTCGACAAAGACATCAAATTGATTTTTCTAAATCTAAGATCTGACTCTATCACTCACACTCGCCACCCAATAAACTCCAGTGGTTCTCTATTAACACAAGGATGAAATATGAAGTCCTCTTTTGGGCATTTAAATCTCCCCAAACCTGAACCCTTCCTTTCTTTCCAGTCATCTGACAAATTATTCTTCTCTGTGTATTCAATCTTCAGCCATACTGTTCTAGTTGTTTTTCCTCCCATAAAACATTCCATTAATTGTTTTCATTCCTATGTACCAGCTGTTTCCTGTGTCTTAGATGCCCTCCCTCCCAACCTCCATATCTTAAAAAACCGTGGCATCTTCTAAAACTCAACTCAAATACCCCCCAATACACCTTTCATACCAATCTCTATCTAAACAGTATATTCTCAATCCCATGAAATATGATGTCCTGAAGATTACAAATGGCACCTTCCACCATCAGTGCTTACTTTCTTCTTGCAACACATTCCTCTCTCAGTTTCCATGGCACTTTTCTGACTCTCCCAAAGTCTAACTACTCTTACACCGACTCCTTTGCTGGCTCCTCTTCTTCAACCTATTCCCTCACTGCAGATAGAGAGCAAGGCTCTGACCGAAAACCCTACTCTTATCTACCTACATTTACTCCTTTGGCAAGATTATTCACCTTCATATTACATTGTAACAAATAAATCCCAAATCTATCTGTAGGCCTCATCACATATCATACTCCCACATTATGAACTACCATAAGGATGGCTCCACTTGGATTTTTTTTTTTTTGCCATCACTGAAAAGCTAATTTCCAAACATGAAATCATGTCTTCATTCCCACATCAACTCCCCTTCACTAAGAAAGAAGCAAGTATATATTAAGGGCCTATTATGTGTCAGGAGTTACTGTGTTTTATAAATACTATCAAGTTTGATCCTTGCAATATCCCTGGAAGGCAAGTACTGGTATTATCATTCTTTTACAATTGAGAAAACTAAGGAAAACAGTGGTTAATGAAACTGGCCAAAAAGTTACCAAACTATGCATATCTTATGACCAAGAAACTAGGCCAAAAGGATGAAGCAGAAAAAGGATACATATTTATAAAAATGTTTATAGTCATTATTGTTATGTTAATAAAGAACTGGAACCTAAGAGGCTGTCCATCAATTGGGGAATGGCTGAAAAAAATTATGTTATACGAATATAATGAAATACTATTGCATCATAAGAAATAATGAAAAAAATGGTGCCAAAGAAAGCTGGGAAGATTTATATGAATAGACTTCAAATCAAATGGGCAGAATCAAAATTACAAAACAACTTCTATAGCAATAACAACATTGTAAACACAAACAACTATAAAAGTCTTAAAATTTTTAACAATGTCCAATCATGATTGCAGAGGAGAAAGAGTGATATACACTATCCACAACTGTCTGGCAAAGTGGTAACAGACTCAAGATACGTACAACATGAGACATATTGTTGATATGGCTAATGTGGAAATATTTTGTTTTACTTTGTGTATTTGTTAAAAGGATTTTTTTTTTCCATTTCTTTTCTTTTTCCTTTGTTTGATGGTGGGGAAAGAATTTCCTGGAAGAGAAAACCAACACTTGTTAAATGGAAAAATAAATATTCTGACAAGCTAAATAGTGAAAAGGAGCTAGACATAATGGTGATGGTGTTGTGTTCTTTGACCCATTAGTTGTGCTCGTGGATCTCCATTTCCTCCTTGGCAGAATTAGATAAAATCTACAGATACTAGTCATGGCAATAAGCTCCAACGAGGTCTAGGCACACAGCAAAAGGGTGATGCCATATCACAAACCAAGTGTTTATGCTAGAGTTCTCCTATGAATAGTCTTAGAGCATCCAAGTTCTACTAGAAGGACACAGAAGTTTAAACTGTCATACTGTACAAGAGACAACCATCACTCTGATTTAAAAATCTCAAAAATCAATCAGGCTAGATGATGTCTAATCAGTAGTATCTGATTCTTTTGGTTCATTGTTATTGCTTTACAAAGGCTACCAACTGAAATTCTCGAAGTCCTGGCAAGAGTTCTGCTAATTGCCATTGCTATGGCCTTGTGGCTCCATCACAGTAAAGGTGTTTATGTGAAAGACAACAGCCAGTGGGCAGTAGGGTGGCCATCACATTTGCTGGCTGACTTTTCCCCTTTGCCTCAGGCATGGTGGCACCTCCTGGAATACAGGAATCTGGAGCAGGAGAGCATTTCTATTTCACAAAACATGGGAAGAAAATACAATAAAATCATACTATGGAATTAGAGAAATTCTTCTTTCCACTTGTACACTGGGAATCAATAAGTGTGCTTTTCTCCATTCATTCATTACACTGAGCCAGAGGCTATAGTAGTTCACAGCTGAATAGAAAGTCATTTTGTTCTAATCTAATAAAGTTACCAAATGACTTTAAAAATGTTCTTCTCCTATTGTTTACTAAAACATGCATTTCTGCAGAGTTAGGGGAATTTGGGGAAGTTATGCTCTTAATGTCGTGGAGAACCAAGATGACATCTGCCATGTTTTCTTCCTATTTTCTACACCCTTGCAATGAAGAGGGGCAACTCTGTCAATAAATGTAAATAATCTGACAGAATCGTAACATAGTACCATGCAAAGAGTTCTGAATTTGAAGTCAGAGACAGATTCAAGCTCCACATCCACCATTTACTAACTGGATAACCTTGAAGAAGTCACATAACAGTTTCTTGCCTAGTAAAAGAAGGGGGTTGGGCTAGATCTCTAGGGTTCCTTCTAGCTTGTGTCAACAATCCTAGGACTATGCGGGAAAGTATATACTATAATATACTCCTGGCCTTGCCCTGAATTGGCTGTGTGTCCACCTACCACTTGCTTGTGCTCATGCATCTCTACTTCCTCTTTGATAAAATTAGATAAAATGACCTCTAGAACCCTTTCCCTGTTGAACATTCTATTAATGTGATTCTGAAATAAAGGTTTAGACAAGGCAGAAGCCTGAGTTGGGCCATTAAGGAAAAGCCCCTGTGTCAGTTACTTCACTTGCATTCAGTCAAGTTTTCTCAGATAATTGAGAGAACAAAGGAGATGGAATGCATAGTGCTTAGCTTAGAAGCTGGGTTACTGGTCTATTCCTAGGTTCCTCCCAGCTTGAAAAATAAGGCCAACAACATGCTCATCTTTCTCTACACTATAATCCTAAAGCAGCTTCTGATTCAGCCTTCCATGGCAGCCCACAATCCTAACCAAACAAAAATGGTGCGTTCAGCGAATATGCACCCTAACAGAAAAAGGGTTCATTTTATCTCTCCTATTTTTTTTCTCTCATAATAAATCTCAAACTCTACTCTCCCTCACTCTATGACTGACATTTTCTATCTTCAATACTGCTATCAGCATTACCATACTTGACTTGAGTTTGAAACATTTCTTCTCCAGGCAAGTGGTCATCCTAGATCAAGCCCAAATTAATTAAGTTATATTTGGAAACGAATGATGAAGGTTTAGTCTGGCTCATGAAAGCAAGGGCCAGGTTAGACAAGTTTTCCAATATGGGAAGAAAAGAAAAGATTTTATTGATGATGGTTTAAATAAAAACTGAACTAGTAGATTTGGGGCATGAATACTATAGTGACATTATAGTCTTTTAAGATAAGTTTGAGCTGGCAGAAAAGCAGAAAATCAAAGCAAGGTCAGGACACTATATCACAACTCAATTCCCCATTCTTGCCTGCTCAAACCTCCAAGAATACAGAGGCTAAGAAAGAACTCAGCCTCAGGCCCTTTAATGAAACAGAAGACTTAACAACAGTCTAATAAAAAGGCCAGAAAGAAGCAGGGTATTTAAAATGCAAATACAAAAAGTCAACATACACAAAAATGGGTAAAGACATTTGATCTTTTGGAAGGAACTACATAAGCATAAATTGTTTGCATGCTAACAGGAGGAGAAGAAAGCAAGGCTTCTTATAATTTGAATATCTTTACGGGTAATAGAGAATTTTAAATAAGACAGAACGAGTTCCAGTCTTAAAAAATACTAAAGAGGGGATGAACATGCTATTGTTTAATGGTGCCAGGAGATAGAAAAAAATGAGGAGAAAAGAAAAAAATATGCTGGAAAGAAAAACAAGAGAAAGGAGAGCAAATGTAACATTTTGCCATTATAGGTATCCACAAGTTTAAAGGTATAAAAACATGGAGGAAAGGGAGAAATGGGAATCTCATTAATCTTAAATTCATCTGAACCTAACAAAAAAAAAGCTGAGCAAATTCACATAAACTAATACACACATACAAACACAAAAAGATTTTAGTAAAGAAATACACTGAACTCAAAAAGGAGATAGGTAGAAAAGGGGGTGAGTGGGGAGAGGACCCATTAAGAAGAAAAGCTTACTAGGAAAAGGAGCAAGGAAAGGCAAAGGGTAGCACAAGAAGAGGGGATTGAAAGGAAAAAGAAACAGAGACAGAACAAGGAGAGGAAAAGAAGGCAACAGAATAAAAAAGACTATTTCAATTATAAATTACTAATATTAAGCAAACTCCTTTTTCACCTTTTTCTTCTTGATGAAGAGCGGTGTTACAGGGAAAGGACAAAAGAACTCCCCTGTCTCCGGATTTCCCTGGTTTCCTCCAAGACCCAGATCAAATTAGGCTTCTTTCTCCAAGAGGCCATTTATGCTCTTACCACTCCCCTACATCACCACTTCCAACCACGGCTAGCGTGTTCCCTCTGAAATGATCGCTCATCCACACAAAGATTTATATGTAGATTTTATATCTGTGTATGGGCTTATATAAATCTACACAAACACACATACAGCAATGTCGTTTATGAGATATTTATATCCACACAATCTATATCTAATAGATAAGATATTTCAATTTCGATATCTCTATGTCTATATCTATCTAGATGTAGACAGACAGACAGACATATATACACAAAGTAAATGAGAGCCTATACATAAATAAGCAGATAGTTGCTTGCATGCTTTCTCTAAAATTGGAATGTGAGCTATTGAAGAAGGCAGAGATCATGCTTTGACTTTTCTTTGAATTTCTAGTGCTTAGCACAGTGAGCGGCAGATACTAAATGCTTAATAAATGCTTCCTGCTAACAAGATGAAAGTAAATATAAGACCAGTGGTAAACATTAATGTGAAAAGAATAAACTTTTTTCCACAAAGTAGAAGAGCATAGCAGAAAGTATTAGAAATCAGAATCAAACATTATCTTATTAATAAAAAATATACTTGACCAATATGATGCCCTGGCAGAGCTCTCCCAACATTCTCTTCCGAACAACTTTAAAATAATACTTGAAACTGAATTCTGGAGTGGCAGAGCCAATAAAAGGTCAGAGTGAGACATTCTTCCAGCCTAAGACAACATTAAAGTTCAGAGAGATCTATGGCAGGGGAAAATGCTGGTGCTGCATCCACATGGATGAAAAACCAGTGGTGGGGTAGGTGGTAGCTGCTCCTTGTTGTTAGTCCTTCCACCTTGAAGAAGACTATAGCATCAGGAAGGTAATGTCTTGACATGCAAGTGAATTGGACTGAAGTGAGGCAGTGTTGTGCAAAGTCACCAGCCTCACTCTCTCCTCTGGAGTCAACTGGGTCCAGTGGCCAGATACAGATCAGGCTGACTGGAGATTGCCCTGGATGTGGTGGGAGACCAAGGCTAGAATTAAATAGTGGTGACAGAAACAACAGCGTCAGGAATTCTCAAGCCAAAGACTGTAAGGGGATATGGAAACTGATCAGAAAGAGATTATTGGATACCATTGGGCTAGTGATGGATACAGGACCAAATGCTGCTGGGCAGAAAGAAGCACTTTTTGTTAAGAAGGTATTTGGCCAATACCCACTTCTGGCTCATAGTTCAAGGGCGGAGAAGTGCATCTTAGGGAGTGAAAGACCTGAAGGGCAGTGTCACCTCCAGCTCCAGAGGATCAGGGACTTTAAGAAACAGTACCAACATCATTTCTGCCAAAGGAGGAGGAGCACTGAAGAAAGGTATCAGTTGCTATCCCACAAAATCAGGGAGGGGCCCTTCCTGGATAAGGACCACAGTGCAGACTAGGAGAACAGTGACCATACCACTTTTCAGATCACACAAAGTTGGAAGCACCAAAAACTTCCAAAGCCCCAGAACTAGATCTGAAAACAGAAATACTAAAAAGTCTGAAAGTGAAACAGTAACCCTCCCAATCCCATCATGCCAAGAACGAAACCTTACATTACCAAAAAAGTTCCAAATCAAGAATCAGGGTGAAAAAGTGAGCAAACCTGGCCATGAAAAAAGCTACTATAGTTACAGAGAAGATCAAAACACAAACTCAGAAGAAGACAATGAAGTCAAAACAGCTACAAGCAAAGCCTCAAAGGAAAAAACCTGTAAACTGGACACAAGCCCAACAAGAATTCCAGAAAGACCTTAAAAAAATATTTTCAAAATCAAATAAGAGGGGTGGAGGAATAGGTGAAGAAATGAAAGCAAAGGTAAAAAATTATGAAATGACAACAGTTTGGTAAAAGAGGCACAAAAAATTACTGATGGTCATAACTCCTCAAAAAGTAGAAATGTTCAAATGAAAAAAAGGCACAAAAGCTCACTGAAGAAAACAACTCTGTAAAAATTAGACTTGAGCATGTGAAATCTAATAAAAAATAAGCAAGAAAGAAGAATGCCCTGGGAATATGGGGAAGGAAGAGAAAGAATGAGGAAAATTATTTCACATAAAAGAGGCACACAAGGAAGGGTGAAATGCTGGAGGTGGTAGCAATACTTGAACCTAATTTATATCTAAATTGGGTCAATGAGGGAAAATCATATATATATTTATATATATATATATTTACATATATATATAGACACACACACACACACACACACACACACACACACACACACACATATATATACTCAATTGGCAATAATAAAAATCTTACCCAACAGGGAAGTAGGAAGGAAAGAGAATAAGGGGAGAGGTGGGAAAAAAATAAAAGGGAAGGCAAATAAAAGAATGCAATGGTCAGAAGCAAAATAGACTTTAGAGGAGGAACAGGATAAAATGTGGAAGAAGGATAAATAGAAAAAAAATAGGATGGAGACAAATACACAGTTAAAAATCATAAATGTAAATGGGATGATCCCACCCATAAAATGCACTTAAACAAGAGAATGGACTAAAAACCACAATTCAATAATGAGTTGCTTATAAAATACACACACACACAGAGAGTTAAAATAAGGGGCTAGAGCAGAATGTATTATGATTCAACTGAAGTAAAAAGAAAAGGAAGGGGTACCAACCATGATCTCAAACAAAGCAAAAGCAAAACCAAGACCTAGTTAAAAGGGATAAGCAGGGAAACTACATCTTGCTAATAGTTAAGATGAACAATAAAGTAATATTAAAATTAAACATATGCACCAAATGGCCTAACATCTAAATTCTGAGACTGTTGGGAGACTTGCTGACATCCAAATGAAGGGGAAGGGCACTGTCAGAGGGATCAATAATTAACTATATCAATCTAAACATAAGTGAAGCACACAATGAGTTATTTGCCAACTCTCTTGTTCACTGGCAGAGCATAACTGCTATACCCCACCTTTAGGGTTCTTGGGATATTTCCTGAGGAGCTGGATGTTTGTTTCTGTGGCTAATGCTCAGGAGCCCTCTTCATTTGATTTATAGGTTTTCTACTGTAATATTTCTTGATCTTGACCACAGACTTCTCTAGTTGATTGGTATTCATTTCTTAAGACTTAAGATAGCATCCTTTAGGAGGGTAATTTTTAGTAGTCCCCTAGGTTCTTAAACCCCCTAATTCTACACATTTGATTGTGTTTCCTCCATTTGATTATCAGCTGATAACGATTAGCTAGTCAGACATTTAGAGACGAGTTTTCACTAAGGTGGTATGTTATCATGTTGGTGATGCTGCTGCTGTGGTTGTCTGTCTTTCATTCTCAAAGAGGACCATGACATCTGGAAGATTAGGCCATGACTTATATCAGTCATTGAATTGGATTACAGTGAGAAAGGGCTGTGCAAGGTCACCAGCCTCACTTTTTCCTCCAGAGCTCTCTGGGTCTAGTGGCCAGATAAAGCTCAGAACAGCTGGAGATGGCCCCTGGTATGTTATGCAAGCCTAACCTGAAGAAACATCTTCACTCCCTAAATCAGAGGCATACTTTCCAAGAAGTACATACAAAATATAAGGTAGTAAGGGCTCAAATTTAAGGCACATTTATCACTCTTTCCCCCACCCATCAATAATCTTACATTAACCTTACAATCCACAAAAAGGAGAAAAGGAAGAGCAGCAAAAGGATACCCGTGAGCTGCGAGTTTTTCACTGTGATAAATGGCTGCATTTATCACAGGATCACAAGGGTTGTGCCCTCCAATCCTCAAAAGAGTATATATACTCTGAGGTGAGGTTTTGCTTTGGGGCTTATTTTTTGGAAGAAGGTTCCGGTGCCAGATGAGACTCTGGGCAGCCATTTTAAGAAGTCCCTTGGCTTTCAAAACCCAGATGTTGGTGTTTCTCTTACTAGTAATGATGGATGATGTCTATGGTCAGACACTTGGAAGCCCTGTCCGTTGGTCCTTCTGTTTGTAATTTCTACTTAAAATTTCTGTTTGTATTTTCACTGAAGTTCAGGGTGCCTTTTCCCCTAAAGTAAGTGAATGATATATGTGCTTGATTAAAGTAGATTGCTGACCCTTCAGAAGTTGCTTTCCTTTTAGAAAAGCAGATGTAAGAACCTGTGCAGCAGGCCCTCCTGTGTATGCCAGGGTCCTTGCTGATACATGGATCCCTCCCCCAGATTTTCTTAGATATAGATTAGCTTTCTTCTAGTCTCCTTGTAGAGTTTTGAAGCTGACTTTTCATTGTGTCTGATTTTTCCATGGTTCACTGCCACTAGTCACCCCTGTTTGGGGGAAATTTTAAGTATGCAAATGAGAAGTGGAAATTTCCTAACTGCAAACTTCACAAGGTCTTCTTCTACTCAAGGGTGAAGAGGAGCAGACCAAGGCTCAATGTGTCCTCTCCTCCAACCTCCACCCCTGGAATTTTTTCTCAGAGGCTTTGCTGGAATGGTTCCCTTCTAGCTGTCAGATACTTGAATCACCTTGAGTTCTGAACTGGCTTGATATTTTATTGAGGACCCACACATAATGATTAGGCATACAGTAGTTTGTTGCCTTGATTGATTGATTCAATAGAGTTCTCTCCTCATAAAGTTCTCTTAGTGAGAGCAGGGGAGGGAAGGAATGATCAAACCAAAGTTGACTGATTTCCATTTGGACTTAGATCTTCCTGTCTGCAGCCCCAACCTTTTATCCATTGTACAACCACCTCTATATTGTTTCTTACTTTAAGTGGAGAAAGTTGATTGTCTGATTGACTCATTCAATTTCTGCCCTTGCAGTAATAGTTTTTAGAATAGTAAAACAAATGAGAAAACCGTGTACAAAACTGACAAGATACAGTACTCATCTTCAGAAAGCTGCTCTGGAACAATGAACAATTTCTCTCCAAAAAGTATATAGACATTGAAGGATATTCTTCGAACACTTTATAAATCAATAAAAGTTTACAGAAATTATTTTGGAACATACTTCCCTTATTAAAGTAGTAGTAAAATCTAACAAAAGTATATGACACTGTATGTATAAAATGTCAGAAGCAGAATCAAAAGGTGCTCTGTAAAATCCACATAAACTTAATCAACAATATTTTGACACTAAAGTATAAAAAATGGTTGAGTCATGTGGATTTGTTTATTGAAATGAAAGTGTTCATGATAGCAATTCAGGATCATGTCAGTGACAGTAGAAATTTTATAGGAAGAGAATCTTTAGGAAAAGCAGCATCGCATATTGAGTACAAAGTTGACTATGGATGCAGGAAGACTTGGGCTTTAGTCCTTCCTTTGACATATACAGATACAGAAAACGTGAGCCATAGAAACCAACCTAGCCAACCTAGAAAGCCATATTTTAACACTGCTTGTGTTCTGTTGTATTTTATTTATTGTTAAATATTTCCCCATTATATTTTAATCTATTTTGGACCCAATTTGGGAATGTTGTGGGTGACAGTGCACTAAGTAACTTATTGATTGATGCAAATTGTTCAGGGAAATGTTGGAAACTGCAAAGATTTAGTGACAGTGGATGCCTAGAACATCATGGTCACAAGGCTAGACCAGAAGCTTGAAATAGTTTGTAAACTAATAAATGACTCATTCCTATACTGAAGATACAAACTTCAAAATATCCTTGATAATTGAACAAATAAATTGCATTAGTTTATGGTGCTACATTATCATTATAGACAGAACTGTTTCCCACAACCATTTAGCATGATGTTTATCCATAAAAAATAAGAATAACATTTTTATTAGGTGTCCCCATGTGTAATGCTCATTCCTAATCTCATCATGAAAATCTTTTAAAATTTAGACACCTACTGCAAGAAAGTTAAAATCATGTGGAACAGGATGAACTACAATCCCTTTTGTTCACTGCATACAGAATTTATTCCATGGATGCTTTTAGTGAATACAAAGAAAGAAGAGAAGTTTATCTTCCAATCATCTTTTTTTCATTCTCAAAATGCATTAATTTTATTTACCTATTAGTAGTTCATAGAAAATGAACTATAAAAAAATAAAGCATTGTCCCTTGTCCTGAGACCACTTCTGTCTGACTTTCACCAAAAAAGCTGAGATGATGATGTCAGCATTAACTGATGTGTATGCAAGTCTTTAAAACTTTGCACAATGATTTAATATGTTCTTTCATATGGTGAAGATAGGCATATTAATATGTGTATATGTATATATAATGTATATCTATGTGAGAGCGTGTGTGGCAAAGACAGACACATGAGTGTAGAGTTAGAACTCTGAATCAGTCCAATCCTTTTGTATGTGTATGTGTGTGTGGTGGAATGAGCTTTTCTTGGTATGTGCTATGAGGTATTGGTCTAAGCCTGATTTCTTACAGACCGTTGTGCAGCTTTTGTCAAATAGTGTGTTCTGACCCACCCCACCCCCAGTAGCTTCATTTGATTTATTAAACACTAGGCTTCCAGGTTTGTTTTCTTCTGTATGTTTGACGTAAAAATGTAAAGAAATATTTCGTGTGTGTGTGTGTGTGTGTGTGTGTGTGTGTGTGTGTGCTTAATGGAATTCCTTTTTCTATCTCTACCTGCTGGGTTTTGTTGATATTAAAATGCTGATAATGTGAATTTATTTTACTTTAAATTATATTTATTTTCTTTATTTAACTTTGCAAAAATAATTTAAAATCAATTTTTATTTAATTTTGCTGAATTCTTGACCATCAATGTCAACTATAAGAAAGCAATATTTTTGTTTCTTCTTTTCCTATTTTTTCCATGAGTTTTTTCCATGTCATCTTTCTGTGGCTATTATTTCTAGGGAAATATCCAATGTAATGGTGACATCATACAACCTTGTTTTGCCCCTGATTTTATTGGAAAAGACCTTAATTTATCTTCATTACATATAATGTTGTCTCTTGGCATTAGATAGATACAACTTCCCACTGGAAGTAAAGGTCCATTTATTCCTGTGCTTTATAGTGCTGTGTTTTGTTTTTTTTTTTTAAACATAATGAGTGATGAATTTTATCAAGATTTTTCAGCTTCTTTATATATAATATTATAGTTTGTACTTTTTTCTTGTTAATGCTTCATAATACTTTATTATAATTGTACAATGCTTTACTTTACCTTATTGTATGAAACAAGCTTGCCTTTCTGGAATAAATGTAACCGAGTCATAGTGTATACTTTCAAAAATATCTTGTTGTATTCTTTTTCCTAAGTTTGTATCTGCCATTTTTGCATCAATAGTCATTAAAATATTTTTCTATAGCCTCCTTTCCTTTAATTAATTTTTTAATTTTAATTTTTTTTTTTTTGCTTTTATTAGATTTCTGTTTTGGTGCATATAGAAGTATTTTTGATTTCTAGGTGTTTTTAAAAAAAAAAAAGTTTTATGCCCAATTCCTCAACTAGTTCTTTCCCTCTTATGTTAATTAAGGTGTGTAGTGGTATATATTTCCCCCCCCAAGGTGTGCATTAGCTGGGTCATAAATGTTTTTATACGATGTCTTTGATTTGTTCATTCATCCATTTGGTTTCCACTAAATTTTTAACCCTATCTTCAAAGATCCTTTTTCAACTTCTTATATGATATTTTGGTTTCTCTGCAATTGTTCTGGGAGGTTTTATATTGATTTCCAGTAGTTTGCCATTACAAAAAAATTCTTTGTTCTCTCTGGGATACAGAACTAGTAGTGGTATTGCCGGGTCAAAAAGTACGTACAGTTTTATAGTCCTTTGAACTTAGTTCCAAATCCAGAATGACTGGACTAATTCACAATTTTGCCAATAGTACATTAGTGTCCCAATTTTTCCACACCCCTTCTAGCATTTGGCATTTCCTTTTTCTGTCATGTTAGCTACTCTGATAGATGTGCACTGATATTTCAGAGTTGCTTCATTTTGCATTTATTTCTCTAATCACTATTGATTAAAGCATTCTTTTCACCTGATTAGAGATAGCTTTGATTTCTTTGTCTGAAAACTGCCTGTTCATATCCTTTGACTATTTATGAACTATGAAATGGTTCTTATTTCTATAAATGTGACTTAGTACCCTAACTATGTATAGCTTAAAATCTGGAACTGCTAGGCTGCCTTCCTTGGCCCTTGTTTTCATAGATTTCTGTGATATTATTGATATTTTGCTCTTCCAGATGAATTTTGTTAATATTTTTTTCTAGCTCTATAAAATAATTCTTTGGTAGCTTAATAGTCTCTATTCTTTCTTAATGCATGTTAAGAATTTTTTACTAAACAACATTTTCAATCACTAGAGAAAGTTTCCTACAAAATTTAAGTAACATCGTTATGGGAATTACAGGAAGAGATAGACAGCAAAACTATGCTAGTGGGGGACAACAACTTTGCCCTCTCTGAACTTGATAAATTTAACCTCAAAATAAACAAGAAAGAAGTTAAGGAGATGAATAAAACTCTGGACAAAGTAGATGGACAGATAAAATAGACAGATTGATCTTTGCAGAAAATTGAATGGGGATAGAAAGGAATATATATTTTTCTCCCACAGTATGTGGCACATATATAAAAACTGACCATATATTAGGACATAAAAACCTCACAGTCCAGTGCAGAAAGGCAGAGATAGTCAATACATCCTTCTCAGATCATAATGCAATAAAAATTATATATAATAAAAGGCCATGGAAAGATAAAGCAAAAATTAACTGAAAATTAAATAATATAATCCTAAAGAATGAGTGGGTTAAACAACAAATCATAGAACCAACCAACAACTTCATTCAAGAGAATGACAATAATGAGACAACCTACCAAAACTTATGGGATACTGCAAAAGCAGTTCTTAGGGGCAGTTTTATATCACTGAATGCCTATATCAATAAAATAGAGAAAGGGGAGATCAATGAATTGGGCATTCAGCTGAAAAAGCTAGAAAAAGAACAAACTGAAAATCCCCCAAGTAAATACGAAATTAGAAATACTGAAAACCAAAGGAGAGATTAATGAAATTGAAATTAAGAAAACTACTGAACTAATAAATAAAACTAAGAGTTGGTTTTATGAAAAAACCAATAAAACTGATAAACCTTTGGTCAATTTGATTTAAAAAAAGAAAAAATCAAATTACCAATATCTAAAATGAAAAGGGTGAACTCACCTCCAATGAGGAGGAAATTAAAACAATATTTAGAAATTACTTTGCCCAACTGTATGCCCATAAATTTGACAATCTAAATGAGATGGATGAATATTTTTAAAAAATATAACTTGCCCAGATTAATAGAAGAGGAAGTTGAATACTTAAATAACTCCATGTCAGAAAAAAAAAAAATTGAACAAACCATCAATGAACCCCCTAGGAAAAAAATCTCCAGGGCCAGATGGATTTACAAGCGAATTTAAAGAATAGTTAATTCCAATACTATATAGACAATTTGGAAAAATTGGTGAAGAAGGAGTCCTACGAAATTCTTTTATGATACAAATATGGTTCTGATTCTTAAACCAGGAAAAGCCAAAACAGAGAAAGAAAATTATAGACCAATTTCTCTAAAGAATATAGATGCAAAAATTTTAAATAAGATGTAAGAAAAAAAATACAGCAACTTATCACAAGAATAATACATGATGATCAGGTAGGATTTATACCAGGAATGCAGGGCTGCTTCCAAATTAGGAAAACTATCAGTATTATTGATCATATCAACAATAAAACTGATAGAAACTATATGATTATCTCAATAGATGCAGAAAAAGCTTTTGACAAAACACAACACCCGTTCCTATTGAAAACACTGGAAAGCATAGGAATAAATGGAGGCTTCCATGAAATAATAAGTAGTATCTATCTAAAACCATCAGCAAGCATTATATGTAATGGCGATAAGCTAGATGCATTTCCAAATAAGATCAGGGGTGAAACAAGGATGTCCATTATCACCACTGTTATTTAGTATGGTACTAGAAATGTTAGCTTTAGCAATAAGAGCAGAAAAATAAATTGAAGGAATTAGAATAGGCAAGGAAGAAACTAAATTATCACTCTTTGCAGATAATATGATGATATACTTAGAGAATCCCAGAGCATCAAGTAAAAAACTACTTGAAATAACAAACAACTTTGGAAAAGCTGCAGATTACAAAATAAACCCACATAAATCATCTGCATTTCTATATACTACTAACAAAGCCCAACAGCAAGAGATAGAGAAACCCCATTTAAAGCTATGGTAGACACTATGAAATATCTGGGAGTCTACCTGCCAAAACAAACCCAGGGACTATATGAACACAACTACAAGACACTTTGCACACAAATAAAGTCAGATTTAAGTAAGTGGAAAAACATCAGTTGCTCACAGGTAGGTCGTGCTAATATAATAAAAATGACAATTCTACCTAAATTATTTGACTTGTTCAGTGCCATACCAATCAAACTACCAGATAATTATTTTCTAGAGCTAGAAAAAATAATATCAAAATTCATCTGGAAGAACAAAATGTCCAGAATATCAAGGGAACTAATGAAAAGAAATGCTAGGGAAGGTGGCGTAGCCCTACTAGATCTCAAATTGTATTATAAAGCAGCAATCATCAAAACCACTTGGTACTGGCTAAGAAACAGAGAAGCAGACCAGTAGAACAGCTTAGGTACACAAGACACAGTAGTTAATGAATATAGCAAGTGATTGTTTGATGAACCCAAGGACCCCAACTTCTGGGATAAGAACTCATTGTTTGACCAAAATTGCTGGGAAAACTGGATGACAGTGTGGCAGAAACTGGATGTAGACCAATGCCTTATACCATACACAAGAATAAAGTTCAAATGGATACATGACCTAGGTATAAAGACTGATACTATAAACAAATCAAGGGAGCAAGGAAGTGTATTTGTCAGATTTATGGAGAAATTTATGACCAAACAAAAGACAGAGAACATTATGAAGTTCAAAACGGATAATTTTGATTACATTAAATTGAAAAGTTCTGGCACAAACAAACCCAATGTAACCACGATTAGGAGGGAAGTAGAAAAATGGGAAAGAATTTTTGCAACTAGCATCTGTGATAAAGGTCTCATTTCTAAAATATATAGAAAACTGAGTCAATTGTACAAGAATACAAGTCATTCCCCAACTGATAAATGGTTAAAGGATATGAACAGGCAATTTTCAGAGGAAGAAACTAAAGTTATCTATAGTCATATAAAAAAATGCTCTAAATCACTATTGATTAGAGAGATGCAAATCAAAACAACTCTGAGGTACCACATCACACCTATCAGATTGGCTAACATGACAAAACAGGAAGATAATAAATGTTGGAGAAGATGTGGGAGAGTTGGAACACTAATTCATTGTTGGTGGAGCTGTGAGCTGATCCAACCATTCTGGAGAGCAATTTGGAACTATGCCCAAAGGGCTACAAAAATGTGAATAAGTTCTTTGACCCAGCAATATCCCTTCTAGGACTGTATCCCCAAGAGATCATAAAAATGGGAAAGGGTCCCACATGTACAAAAATATTTATAGCAACACTCTTTGTGGTGGCCAGAAATTGGAAATCAAGGGGTTGCCCATCAACTGGAGAATGGCTTTACAAGCTGTGGTATATGAATGCAATGGAATACTATTGTTCTATAAGAAATGATGAACAGGAAGACTTCAGAGAGGCCTGGAAGGACTTATATGATCTGATGCGGAGTGAAAGGAGCAGAACCAGGAGAACTTTGTACATAGCAACACCCACAGTGTGCAAGAAATTTTTCTGGTAGACTTAGTCCTTCACAGCAATGCAAACACCTAAAAAATTCCCAATGGACTCTTTAGGGAAAAATGCCTTCCACATTCAGGGAAAGAACTATGGAACTGGATCACAGAATGAAGCAGACTATTCTGTTGTGTTATGTTCTGTTCTGTTTTATGGTTTCTCTCATTTTAATTCTTCTATGCAACATGACTAAGGTGAAAATGTATTTAATAAGAATGCATGTGTAGAACCTACATAAGATTGCATGCTGTCTCGCGGAGGGAGGGCAGGAAGGGAAAAGGAAGGGAAGGGAGAGGGGCAAAATCTAAGATACATGGAAGTGATTGTAGAAATCTGAAAACAAATAAATTCATTTAAAAAAAGAATTTAAAACCAACAAAAAAAAGTAAAAATAAAAGATTTAAGTAACATCATTATAGGAAAGTAATGAATACATTTTGGCATGACTCTCTTTGACTTGAGAGCTGGACACAGTTCTATTCAGTTTTATTATTAGCATGTCAACTTCCTTACTGAATGTTGAGTTTTATTAGGAAGTATTTCCTTACAAATGATAAGTTTCCAGAAGACAGAGATAATATCATTTCTGCATCACTAAAAATGTCTACCCCAATAACCTACGCACAGAAGGCACTAAAACATTTAGTGAATAAACAAGCCTCGATATAGTCAATGGCGAGGCACCAGGAAAACAACAAGTGTCGATTTAACTCCCCAGCTCACAAGATGAAAGTCAGATTCAGAACTCCAAATGAGAGGAGGTGTCCAGAAACTCCAATGACAGACACACACAACTACATAAATGTAAACTGAAAAACAATCTTGTTTGGATTATTAAGTATTATGTTTTCCAATTATGGGTATGTGTGTATCATCAAACAATTTCTTAAGCACCAAAGACTGTTCGAATGACTGTTCTAAAAATGAACACTTTCCAGATCACTTTTCATAAACAATAGTAGCATCAGAAGAAAATAAACAATCATTTGAAAGTTGATTTCACTCCTGGGAATTTGAATTTTTCCACTGTTTGAATAAAAAAGCAATTTTTTATTTTATCCTTTTATCTACTTCCACTTCCCTTAACAATAAAAACTTATTTAGAATTCTTATGAATATGTAAATATAATTTTAAAATAGAAATTCAATATATGCAAGCAAACTATGGGTATGAAATATTAACAGAATCACATCTTGCTGAAAGAAGATCCCAAGCTCCAATGAACTATGAGGTCGAGAAAACCTAGGATTCCAATCCAAACTCCCTTGGATTTGCCAAATCACAACGTACATTTCTTGCTATATTAAGAAAAGCCAGAAAAATCATTCTTGATAATGACCCCACCAGGAAAAATGTTACAAGACTTTCCACTGAATGACGACCTCTAAAAATGTATGTAGCACAAAAGCTAGAAAATCATGAACTGAATTTTCATTCTAGACCATGAAAATCAGGCTAAAGCCAACAATGTGGTAGATAAGCAAGATAACAATTATTTTAACTTGAAGAAACATATTTACTAGCTTTTTCTTTGAGACTATAAAGAAATAATACTGAACTTGGGATCAGAAGACCTAGATTTAATTCCCATTCTAACATTGGGCAGACAAGTCATCTGAACTTTTGTTTCTTTATTTGTAAAATTAGGCGGCTGAGCAACCTAGGGGATTACAAAAAAAAAAAAATCCCACTTAAAGGACTCTATCTTAAGTCTTAAGAAATAAATACCAATCAACTAGAGAAATCTGTGGTCAAGGTCAAGAAATAACTTGTTACAGTAGAAAGGAACCACAAATGAAACAGCAAGAGCCAGTGTTGAAACAGTTGTGGATTTGCAAACAGAGGAGAAAGATTCATATCATGTCTTTACTTCATCTAGTGTGTGATAGGCAAGTCACATGATCATTCTGAGTCTCAGTTTTTTCACCTGTGAAATAAGGGAAGGTGGGGGATTGGACTAAATGGTTTCATTAAGATGCCTTCTGGCTCTAAATCTCTAAACCACAGTCATTAGAAATCATCCTCACCAAATAGTCAATCTCAAATGTCAGTTCCTCAAAAGACAAAGCCCACCGAGCCAATTTTATTAAGAATGTATATGTGGAACCCATAAGATTATGTGCCATTTCAGGGAGGAAGGGGGAAAAATTTATGTAAGTGATTGTTGAAAACTGAAAACAAATAAATTAATTTTTTTTAAAAAAACAGAAGGGTTACCTAGAGTCCCCATAGCAGTGGCAAACAGGCACTGATGCATAAAAGCAGGTATTAGCATGTTTACTTTATCAGCTAATGACTAAAAAAAAAAAAAGATTTCTCGATTTCATGCACACCCTAAGTAGCATTCTACTTTGTTTCATGTCAGCAAGACAAGTGGTGACCTCTCTCCTTCAAAAGCAGCCCTGAGGCTGCTTTTCCGTAATATCCTTTCCCTTCCTAGGGCTACCACAAAGGTTCAGTATAATTTCATCTCATTTGTATAAACACAATGAGGGGAAAGGGCAGGCATCGGGGTAGCATCTCCTAAGGATAACCTAGCTCCCAAAGAATGGACATAGCAACTTGCTTAAAATTATATCAAATTTTCAAAAAAGTTATATCCAAAAAAGGTATAGTTGTTATTTAAATAAACAGTATATTTCCAACTGGGTAGTTGGTCACACAAAGTCACCAGGAGATGGCACTATATTCCTTTCACAGACAAGTACCTCTAACCAGATGGACTTTAGAAACTTTTCTCAGTTTCAGAGGAAAAAAGTATACAGCGAAAAGGCTGCTGGGCCTGGGATCAGAGAAATTGGGTCCAAAACTTGGCTGGGCTACTTACTACCTGTGGTCCCATGGCAAGTCATTCACCTAACTTCTCTGGGCCTCAATTTCTTCACCTGTAAATTGAAGTGTTTGAACTACATGACAATCAAGAAGCTTGCATCAATATTGATGCAATACAATTCTATCAGTCTATGAAAAAGCTACTGACGTAAAGGTAGATTCATAAAAAATTTTTAAAATACCCCACTCAGAGTTTTGAGAATTTAAGAGCCAAACTGTTTCTTCATAAAGGAAATTGGAGATTTGGACACATGGTAAGGACAATAGAAAAAAGATAAGGATCTAGCTAGGACTCCATTACAATAAGGACTTCGTAGAGTCCCAGAATTTCTGTTAATTTGTTATTGCCTTTAAAGCAGAGACTACATCAGTTTTCAGCTTGGTATTCCTAGCTACTGGTGCACATTAGGCAATATGAAATGCACTTGCTTAAGAGAATTCAATTAGAAAATTCATTCATTTGAATTAGAGCTGTTAAGAATAACCTGTTTTCAATTTAAAGTTATAGAAGCTGATGTCCAGAGACGGGGAGTGATTTGCAAAAATTGCAAGATGACAAGTCAGGACTAGAATACAGGTCCTCCTGATTCCTACGTACAGTCTTCTTTTTGCTACATCACACTGTTACAGTAGCAGAAGTGAAGATATCTGAAATCATTTCTCAGCACATCCCAAGACCATTCTATGAACTCTATTAGTTGCTAAGTTAAAAAAAAAAAACTCCAATGCATCATGATGCCTAAATAATAATGAATCCATACATAAAAGTAACAAGTATCTTCCATAAACTACCTGAACATAAGTCTTATTACTTTATAGTCAAAATGGTATTATTATCAGTCTGCTACTTACACCATTTTCATCCTACATAGAATCAGGTCCCCACCATATGAAAAGGAAAAGGCACAGATAAAGGGGATTTGTCCAAAGTCACCAAGAAAGAACACAAAACAGAGCTGGACCTAAAACATGGCTATACAAAATACTACCCGCATGACCTAAGGTAGTAGCTGAACCTTTCTATTCAAGGTTGTCCTCTATTAAATGAAGCAGTTTGGATTAGGTCATCTCTAAAGAACATCCCAGGACTAGATCTTATCCTACATTCTGGGTCTCAAGATTCCCTAGCTCAGTGTTTTCCAATATATTATTACTGTCCCTTTGTAACAGAAGGAAAAGGCAGAATGAAAATCCAAAAAAGCAAACCTTAACCAAAACAGAGCTGGGAATTCCTATAGGTGACCAACAAAGACACACCTGAACTCATGTAGTGAGCTCTCCATTGCTCAAGTGCCATGACTCCTTCTGGGCTTTAAAATTTCATCTTTCAGTACATCTTTCAGTCCTGCCAACGAAGAACAAACTCCTTTCTTTTAGCCAGAGCTGCTTCAAGGGTTTTGAAAAGCCTGACAGCAACTGTTTAAGGAAGGTAACAAAAAATTCCTAACCAAATATATCTGAGAAAGACCCATTCACCTCAAGAAGTTCTTAGCTATTAAGTTGCTTTCTTTCATTAGCAACTCTCCAACTCACTCTCATTTTCTCTCTCTAATTGGCCACAAAATTTATAATCCTGATGAAAGCACTGGATAGAGAGGACTACGGGAAGGAGCTTGGGAAGGGATGAGCAGAAGGAAATGACTTCAAAGGCTGAAGGCACCATCTTATGTCCAAACTCGGTCATTGCAACACAACTGCTAAAATTCCATCTGCCGTTGCTGTTCTCTCTTGGACAGCCAAGAAATGAAGAGCCTAGAGGCTCCTTAATCCAAAATTATATGCATGCCTCTCACAACCTAGTGCTGAGTTAGTGTTTTTTTTGGTAGTTTTAGCTTACTGTTTTTGTTTTTAAAAATAAAAACTTTTAAGCTAAAACTGAAGAAGAAATAAACTTCACTAACATCATGGAGAGGAGGAGAAAAAACAGTCACGATACAATCAGGAACGAAAATACCTAAGTAAATACGAGACATTAATCGTCACGTGCCAGAATCCAATCATGGCACAATGGAATGTCATCATCCTTCTACAGCCAAAGTCTTGTGCTTGCGCTATTAGCACTGTAAGGTGATAGCATCTGAAACTCAAGAAAATTACACTGTCTTGATGCATCTGAGTACTGGGTTCAACTTTCATTCGTGGCCATCTCAGAACAATCTTATTCTTACAAGTTCATCCTACATTTTAACATTTCACAACAGAATATAAGTTTCCCTCAGAGATTCCATAATTAAAATAGCAATATATATTCATATAATGCTTCACAATTACAAAGCACTTTACTATACATTGTCACACTTGAATCAAATATTAATATTCTTACTAATATATGAAGAAACAGAAACTCTGAGTTCAATACACAGTGGCTTGCCTACTGCAGTGTGCCTTGGTCAAATCAGAATCTATCTGGAACATGGGGTCAGTTCTACAGAACATTATAGGAAAGTCACTGGTAAAATGGAGGGTGTAAAGAATAATTAGGATGTTGAAGAAACTTGAGATCATTCCATTTGAGGATCAGCTGAAAAAACTGGGGATATTTAACCTGAAGAAAATATGTAAGTGGACCATGAAAACTATATTTAAGTATCTGAGGAACTACCATATACTTGGCCCCAGAAACAGAACTAAGACAAGTATGTCAGAGTAGGAAAAAAAAAATAGATTTAGGTCTGATGTCTAGAAAAACTTCCTAAAATCACAATTATCAAAGATGAGATGACGTGCCACTTTACCAGAAGTTCAATCAATGATTGTTTGACAACTCTTCACATACATCAGAGAAGTCTTTCTTATTGAGGTACTGATTAGATTACATGGCTGCTCCAACTCTGTGATTCCTATGAGTCTGTGAATACACAGACTTAGCAACAAATAAATACCTGCTATTTTCTGAGGGGGCTGACTGTGGATCTCTATGAAGGATTGGTGCTAAGAAACACGGGTTTCTTCATGAGGATCCCCTATGGTACACTCCACTGAAACAATGCAAATTGCTGACAACCATTAGTTAACAACTGGGGCCTTCTACTTAGTAGAACAAGAGATGTGGTGAGAGTTTTAGGGGCACCTGAGAGGTAGATAAAGAAACTGAAGCTGAGAGACACCAAGGACTTTACAAGGTAAGTCAAAGCCAAGGTGATCAGGCTCCTCCCACTCCACTGTATTGTCTCTCTGATCCCATCTCTCAGCTATGATCTAAGGAACCAATGCCTTCCTGACGTTCTTCTGTCAGGGACAGTTAGGACATCCAAGTAGTGGCAATGATCCTTCTATCCTATTAAACACAAGACAGATGAAAACCACCTAAGACAACACCTCAGCAATTCATGCCCAAACCCATCCAATAACCCTTGTGATAAGAGGCCACACTGCAAACTAAAGAAGATGTATCAAGGAGTAAAAAGCACAGAATATGGAGTCAGAAGACTTAGGTTCAAATCCAAGACCAACTATTTAACAGGGTATGACTGTGGCCAAGGCATTTAGTATCTCTAATACTTGATTTCCTCATTTGCAAAATAGGGACAATATATTAATTATCTAAACCACAAGGTTATGGTGAGGAAAATGCTTGGTCTATGTAAATAGGATTTCTTATTCTCAGTAACACAGATATTATAATTTAGAGATGGAGAAAGCCACAGAAGTCATATTGTTCAAATCGCTCATTTTCAACATGTGGAAACTGAAGTTGAAGGAGAAAGGGCCCCACTAACTTACTTATCCAATATAATATGAGACAGAAATGGAATTCCAACTCAGATTCTCTGACTCCAAAGTCAGTACTCTCATCATTGCCTCTTACTGATCATTCCAGTCTTTTATTTTGATCTACACTGAGTAATAGACTAACTTTTTCTTCCCCTTCAAAACGTAATGCTCCATACCTTCTCAACTGTGGCATTTTTGCTACCTCAGGTCACAGTCATATAGATTTTGGATAGAATTCTATGACTTTGATATCCCCATCCTGAACTTATCTAGAGAGAATTCTGTAATTTCAACTATAAGATCACTAGTAATTAGCCAAATCTCAGTGAAATATGTGAAACTTAACTCCACTTAAAACACTAGGGATATGCTAGGCATAGAGACTACACAATACTCTAAAATCCAACTGGCAATCTTGCTTCAAGCATCAAAATTAGGGGAAGATAAATGTTACAGCATTAATAATGCTCAGGGAAATTTACAGGTAGGGATATTTCCACAAAAGCCTCTGTTTACTTGTTCTGCACATGACATATTAACTGTTAAATCAGATCACGTTATTGTCATTTCAGGTCTAGCACAGTCACAAACATGAACATGGCTTTTCCAGGTGTTGCTAAATGAAATGAAATCAGATAAGTCATCATATAACTATGCAGCAAAGCACAAAAGTTTATTCTCTGGTGAGGTATTGTGCTAAAAGCTTCATAACAGCAATTTGCTGCAGCCTGAAACCAGTCAGTATATGGATGGCTTTGGGACCTTGCTTCTCCACGACAGGGACAGAGCCAAAAACTATGCAAACAGAAACCAACCATACCCATTCTTTTGCTCTCAATCACTACCATTCAGGGGTGCAAAGTACAAGCACCACAGGTCTGGGCATTGACTCTTTGATCACTTTAATAAAGGGGCTCCCCATTTCTGCCTAGAAAAAAACGAAACAGAACCTAAAGGCAAATATAGCTTTTGTGCAAGCTACTACTATGTTTCCCCCACTTGCTCCACCTTAGCAATGGAAGATATTGCATAAGCAAAAATGCAAGCCTCTAAAACTAACAGATAGTAAGAGAAAACACTAACCCAATATGCCTTTAAAGAACATGGAAGGAATCTCTCCTTCATGCTGTTTTGTTGAACTGACTTAAGGCCCTATATTGGGATAATGAGGAGAGCAAATTGTGGGTTTGTCATGATTTATAAGCTATGTTGAAAGATCATTTATCAATTTTTTAAAAATAACACTCAAGTCAGTAATTCAATTCCTTCCAAACAGTTTAGGCTTAACACAGTCCTTCCAACCAGTTCCAAAGAGCTCTGTTTGATCACAGAGAGGCAAGGGAATACACTAAAAACATTGTTAAACGTGGATTCAAAAGAGAACTGCGTTTGAATCCCACATGTGAGAATGCCTAAGTTTGGGACTGTGGGCAAATCACACTTTCTCTGGGCCTTAGTTACCTTAACAATAAAACTGAGGTATGAATATTTGTAATACCGAGCTGACAAGACTGTTGTGAAAATCAGTTGGGATGCCTGTACTGTTATCCTTTCAGACAATAAACATGAATATTGATTCTGACATATTTAATACACATAAGAGTAACTTCACCAAGAAGGTAGAATAAAATGAAAAATTGTCATTAGGATCAAAAGAAAGAAAAAGCTATATGGTTCACTAGGGCTGTTCTTCCTCATATTCTCTGAGGTTCTAGACCCCAGCTTGAATGCCAGCTCCTCCTTCCCTTATCTAATTTCCTGATCACAGTGGTCAAATACAATCTGCCAGGATCCATTCTAGGTAGCTAGAATCCCAGGCATGGTCAATTTATCTATACTTTCAAATATGATAGTATGGTTTTTTGGGAGAAGCATAGTAGAAATGAGTACTGGACCTGCCATCAAAAACGTGGCTTCCAATCCTGGCTGTGCCACTTACTATCTGAGTGATCTTGGGGAATTTATTCAACCTATGTTTACCAGTCTATAAAGTGAGAGAGCTAGACTAGATGAACTCTAAGGTCCCTTCCATTCCTACATTTCTGACATGATAACTAATGCATTTTGTATTCTTTACCACGCTATATAAATGTGACTGTACATGGGACATGTACACAATTATGAGGAAGAAGGTAAAATACCAGGTTCTTATAAATGATACTCCTACCACTACCAACAGTGACAACATATCTAAATCACAAATACTAACGAGTGGACAAGAGAAGGAACTAAACATTTTACTACTCTCCAAAATGCACAATCAGTTATATCCCACAAGTTCTTGATAAAATACTATCTGCTTCATGAAATGAAGCCTTTTTTGCTCCTCAAAAACAACGTAAGCTTTCCAGCCTCTGAATGATGTTATTATTTTGTAGCTTTCTTAAAAATTTAACGTATAGTGATTTATCTTATCAGTCATTCCAGGAGTATAAGCTGTTTACAGATAGAGACTATGTCTCACATCAACATGAGTCAAAGACCTAGAATAATAACTTGAACAGAAGAAGAAATTAAATAAGGCTTTAATGGAAGGACTGACAGCTGTTGCCTTTCAGTAGGAAGTGCAAAAAAAAGAACAACCTAAAAGTTTACAGGGAAGTTGGAAACAAGAAATGGTAAGAATCTAGAATGTGTTCTTAAGAAATGCCACAGATCAATTTTTCTGGCAAGAGTAACTTATTTGTTTAGGATTATTTTAATGCAGTATACCATGGAAAAAAGAGAAGGACCAGTTATGACTTTAGGCAGTTCCTTCCTGATACAGGATTCTGTGTAGATCAACATCTGATACACATAGTTAGTGGTCAGTATACAAAGATGATCCAAAAAGAAACACTGGGAAACTCAACTTGTAAAATTGGCAACCTCCTAGTTTGAAACCATCACAGGCTGGCAAAGAGAATTCCTAAAGCTCATTCTAAATGGACTTTGACATGGTTGTGGAATCTGGGAGCCATGAAGGTTCATCAATGAGATATTCAGTCAGACAACCATTTAGACACAGGTTCTCTTAGACACAGCATGTCCAATTATGTTTATGTCAAATTAAACAGAAAGCAGATCAGACATGGATGAAGACCCAAGGGACCTTACTGTTTCTACACTTTATAATATGTTAAGAGAAGCATGAGACCCGGTGGGAGATAAGCACAAATGGAAGTCAAGTTCATCTTAAAGAGGTAGTCTAAGTTCAACAGGAAAAGAGTTTATTTAAAATAGGAGATCTTCACAAAATCAGTCTCCTCATCAAGGGTCACAGAACTGCAAGGGGAATAATATTCATTGGTTTTCTAAGAAACAAAGAAAGACTACACTTGAGTGTAAGAATTAATATTGCAAAAGAAATACCAAGTGAAATAGGTGCCAGAATCTGAAACTGAAAATGTAAATGGTTTACAAGTCTGATCTGAGAGACCTGGGGCTTTAGAGGAAGCTAGGTACTCGATGAGGGGTACAACAGTACTCTGTAAGAGAGGGAGAACTCTAAAATAAACCTACACTAGTTCAGATAATTATTGAAGTAACCATAATTTATCATCAATAGTGGACATACATGCTATGACATTCCAGTCTCCATATACAATAGATAACCTGGCTGCCCATACTATTTAACAAACCCCCTTTTTAGGTAACCACTGGACAAAGCAGGATTTGATTCAAATAATCTACTATGAGCTTAGCAATGAGGATACCAAAAAATAAATAAGAGTCCCAGAACTCAAGAAGTTGGCATTTAATTGGAGAGAACATGTACATAGACAATTATACAAAGTAAGTTCCAGGGAAAGGGATCTCACAACTTGATAACTTTGCTTCTGAAAGAGGAGCAGTTGAACTGACCTTGGAGGAAGCTGGTGACTCTAAGAAGCATCACTGAGAAGGAATTCATGGGGAGAGAGCATGTCAAAAGCCCCAAAGATGAAATACAGAATGGCATGTACAAAGAGCAAGTCATTCCAACTGGAAAGAAAACTGCATTAAAGAGAGGAATGTATAACAGGCCTGGAGATGAGGAGGGAGCCAAACTGTCAAGACCTTAAAAGTCAAACAGAAAAATTTGTATTTTGTCTTAGGAGCAAGAGAGAATCACTGTAGTTTTGATATGAGGAGAATAACATAGAAAGACCAGTACTTCAGGTACATCAATTTGTGTTGAAGAACAATTAGAGAGAGTATAGCAATGTGGCACAGAGACAGGTCACAATCAAATCTGAAGTAAGATATAAGATAGAACCAATCATAGCAGAAGTACTAGGAGGGAATAATCTATAGAATGAGTATAATACTTAACATATGGTTATGAAGATGAAATGAGGTAATGGATGGAAATCACACTGAAAACCAAGCCTCCTTTACTGATCCTGTATCCAGGTCTCTTGTTGACTATGTGTGGTCCCCAAGGTTCTTATCTTAGCTCTCTTCTCCCTCTATACTATTTAATTTGGTTGTTCTATCAGATTCTGATGGATTGAATTATCATCTCTATGTCTCAGATCTGTTTATCCAACAGAATAAACATTTATTAAGCACCTACTATGTGCCAAGCATGGTGTTAAGTGCTAGGGATACAAAAAATAAAAAAGGTAGTCTCTGCCCTCAAGGAGCTTACAATCTATACACAAAAAGAGGCACAAAGCAGTGGGGGGAACAAGAGACCAGGAGGTGCCCAACACAGGGGGCATCATATTCCGTGGAGCTGAAATCAGGCAGAGCAGATGCAGTGAAGTGAGCAGTTTCTGCCCTCTAGAAAGGAAGGAACTGGGACAAATTTGGCTCTCTACCCTTCAGTCTTCCAATTAGAGGGGAGAGGAGAGGGAAGGAGGTAGTATCAATCAAGGCTCAAGTTAGCAGCATGGTAATGAGATTGGAAATGACAAAGCTTAACCTGGGAAAGGCATCTTGTTCTTGGATTTGAAATCAAGCAGAACAGCAGATGCAGAATGGAGTGAGCTACAGATGATGAAGGGACATTTCGAACTGGATGTCCCATACACAATAAATTCAAAGTACAAGCCTGAATTCATTATCTTTCCCTCTTCACAGCTTTCCTATTACTGTGAAGAACATTACCCTTCTCTCAGTCACTAAGGACCCCAACCAAGGTGTCACCCTCTGTGCATTACCCTCTCCCTCTCCACCATCATTCCCAATCTGTGGTGAAGTCATCTCTACTCCACCTTCACAACAGTCTCTTCTCTCTTCCGGCACTACGACCACCACATTGCAGGCTCTCATCACTTCACAGCCACACTCCTTTTGCTTGCTTTCCTTATCTTAAATGTCTCCCCACTTCCAGTCAGCTATCAATGTGATCTATGTAAAGGACATGGAGTGGCTCCCACACAAGTCGCTGGATCAAATATAAAACCTTCTGTTTGACTTTTAAAGAAAACGAGCTAGCCCCCCAATGACTTTCCAATCTTTTTATACATTACTTCCTCAATATACTCTATGATCAAAAGGACACTGGTCTCCTACCTGTTACTTGAACAAGACACTCCATATCTCCTGCATACATTTTCCTTGGCTGACTCCAGGACTAGGCTGACTCCCTCATCTCGACTTCTTTGTTTCTGTCAAGTCTCAGATCAAATTCCACCTTGTGCAAGAAGTTTTTCCCTGTTCCCCTTAATGCTTCCCCCTGGAATTATCTTGACTTCACCCTGTATATATGTCGGTACCTAGTTATCTGCATGTTTTCTCACTCATTAAACCATGAGCTCCTTGAGGGTAGGGGCTGGCTTTTGCCTTCTTATGTATCCCTAGCATGTAAAACAGTGCTTGGCACAAAGTAAGTCCTTAGTAAATGTTTGAATTGCCATATAAATTTCACACCAATTTCAAGGATTTAGGAAGAAGAGAATAAAACTGAATTAGCAACCACTAATATAAAACCAGTCAGACTTGGTATAAGGCAGTTGGTAGCACAGTGGTTAGAACACTAGGTCTGGAATCATTAAAACTTGAGTTCAAATCCTGCTTCAGACATTGGCAGCTCTGTGACCTGAGCAATCTGTTAACCTCTGTTTGCCCCAGTTTCCTCAACTGTAAAATGAGGACAATAATAGCTCCTACTGCTCAGGCTTAAATTGTGAGGAACAAAAGAGATATTTGTTTAAAAGAAAAAGTACTTAGCACCAGGCCTGGCACAAGGTAGGCATTATATAAATACTTACTCATCAGCATCCCAAGGTCTGCACATTCTCTATCTCCTTTCATTTAAGGGGTAACTATATAGCGCTAGGCCCAAAGTCAAGAAGAACTGAGTTCAAATCCAGCCTCAAAAATGTACTAGCCTTGTGTCCTTGGATAAGCTATTTAACCTCTGTCTGCCTCAGTTTCCTCAACTTGAAAATAGGGACAATAAGAGCACCAGGGCTGCTGTGAGGATTAAATGAGATTATATTTGTAAGGCTGGCATAGAGTAGAGACGTAATAGATGCTTGTTTCCTTCCCTACCTTTATCTCTTTGGGGCAGCTAGGTTTTGCAGTGAATAGAGCACCCGTGCAGGAGTCAGAAGGACCTGAGTTCAAATCTCACCCCAGACACTTGACACTCACTAGCTGTGTGACCTTGGACAAGTCACTTAACCCCAAATGCCTCATCCTGGGTCATCTCCAGTCATCTTGATGAACATATGGTCACTGGATTCAGACGGCTATGGAGGAGAAGTGCACAGCCCTCACTCACTCAAAACAAAGTCAAGTGCAAGGCATGTCATCATTTCTCTGTTGGCATGGTCTTCTTCGGTGATGAAGGACATGCGCACGCGCACACACACACACCTCTTTATCTCTTTACTACCAGCACATAATCAGCTAGCAAAGATGCTGGTAAATTAATATTACCAAGCCAACAGAATTTATTAAGCACCAACTACACGATAAGAACTGTGACCATGGGGAAAAAAAGGCTGGGAGGGGGAAAGAAAACTAGTACAGTCAAAGTAACTGAGAAGGTAGGGATCAAATCTTTGGGTTGAGCATTCCCTGCTAAGTACAATGGATAATAATTGCTTTGAATAGGCTGAGCAGAAAGACCACTGGCCTAGGCATCAAAAGAATAGGATTCCCCTTGGATCTCAATCACACGTGATCTTGGACACTGAAATCAACCATTAAAAACTGGAGAGATTTCTAACACACTACAATCCTACACAGGGCACATACAGAGTTACCTGATTATAAGATCGATATCACTAATAATTTTCTACTAAATCAGTATTCCTATGTCTCTGATGTTTCCTCATGGTTTCCTAATCATTAGATTTCATTTGGAAAGCCTAAGAATAGTTGAGAAAATATCCTAAAAGTCTGTGTAAACCCCTCAAAGGGTACAAAACAGAGGGTACTCTCTGTCTGCCACATTTTGATTCACAAATATCCTTGTCCATATGTCCATAAGACATATTATCCACTTGCAAGTCAAATAAGATAAAACAACTATTGAATTTTTTATTTGCCTCTCCATTATACTTTAATTCCTATCCAAATTTAAGGAAGATTAACAGAATGACAGGCACTATTTATATTAGTGATAGATGCTCATCACACTCTCCCAAGAAGGATAAAGAAAAAGCAACATACGCAAAGATCAGGGTTTGTAGTTTATGACATGTACATGATAGAACAATGCTTGAGATAAATAGCTCCCATTTCCTTTCACTCATTACTATTCTATAAGATCTCTGCTCTGTGTCCAAGAGGTCCTAAAAATCTTCTACCTTAAACTTCCAACCACAATATTTTTGGAGTGTGCTTTTAACAAGACTAATCATATTAGAGCCACAAACTTCAATAGATGAATGAACTTTACTTATCACCCATGAATGTAGCTCCTCTAATAATGCAGATTACAACTCATCAAATCTTTACCATGTGAGATGACTGTCCATGGCCCATCAGAAATTCTCCAGAATTGATTAGGCAGTAGCCTCAACAAACCAAAACAGTTCTCCTAGAATTTTTAAAGTTCCAGAAATACCAGCGTAGCACTCAGGCTACCTGTTATTCTTTGTTTTTTCTTTATCTTCTTATTTTAACTGATTGGTTTTAATAAAACAAATACAAACTAAAAAAGAAAACTGTCTGTGAAATTAGTTTAACAAAGCAAACAAACAAAAATCCATTACAACTGACTGTAGGACCAATATCAGGCACTGACAGTGCCTGTAGTCGGAGGGACTGTTCATTTGGATTCCCCTTCCTTTACTCGGCATTATTTCATGTAAAGTCTCCTCATATTTTCTTGAATTCTTGAAGAATGCCTCATTCCTTAAATTTAATACATTCCCATATCACAGTATTCAACCATTTTCCAATCATTGAGCAAAGTCTGCTTCCAACTTTTTGCTATTATAAACATTCATTAATGAAAATTTTCTAGTGCTGGGTCTCATCTTCCCGTTAAACAACTCCTCACAAAATAAACAGAGTTGGACTTTCTTGGTCAAAGGATATGAAAAATTTTATAAATTTTATATTTTAATTCTATGTCATTTTATAAAATAATAAAGTCAATCTGTGAATGTGTCCTTTTTTTCAACAACCAACAGACTGAATTTTTTCCACCTATAATTATTTATATCAATTTGATGAATGAAATTTAATTTCTTATATCACTCAAAGTTCACTTTTACAAAATGTTTTATGGAAGTTTTCTGTTTTGTAAACTGCTACCAATTAGCAATAACATTTGCTTGTAGGTATATATAAATAAATCAATTAAGCAAAACAAGATGTCAATGAAACTATAGGTAATTTTCTGACCCTATTACCACACTTCTTTATTGAAAAGAGGGAAGAGTATATAATTATTAGGATAAAAAGAACACAGCTGAAAGAGACCTGGAAGATCGTCTATTTCAACACCTTCATTTTAGAGTTGAGGAATGAATACATGAAAAGTATGTATTTTATGCTCACTCGAAGTCATTCGAAAGTAAGCAGAATTCAGCACTTAAACACTACTCATCATCTAATTCCAAAAACAAAATAATTACCAAAATACTGCCGTCTCCTGCTGGGTGGTGGAGCTAGGATTGGTCCTTACATTTAGAGGACTTGGGATGCCAATCAGTGTTATTTTCATTTAAACTCTGAATCAGCATGGCATACTGGATACTGTATTTGGTTTAGAATTAGAAACATATTAGAAAAAAATTCCACCTCTGACTTACTAGTTATTTGACTCTGAGCAAGTAGAAAAACCTCTCTACATCTCAAATAACTCCTATATTTACAAAGGCATAAATAATTTGTGCAATAAATTAGAATTACTCTGATGCATTAAGTAGATTTAAAAACCATCAATGTACATTTTTGCTGTGAATGTAAGGATGGTCGGAAAGTAGGAAAACTTTAGCATAATAAATTGTATTAGTAATAAAAAGAAAAAATTATTTCATTTCCAATAAATGGAGACTTTTTTAATTAGTTTCAACCCATGTTTGTTTAAAAACACTAAAAAGCAGAGGAATAAGAGAATCCTTTTCTAAAATGATAAAAAGAAATCTCTAAAGAGTCAAGAGATATTTGTAATTGAGAAACACTATAAGCTAACAATCAAAAGCCAGTCCTTAGGGGATATGTCCTCAGAGCACATGAAAGCTAGTTCCCATACCAGGAACAACCAAAATGAAGCTAGCACAAACATAAACATTTATATATTATTACACTGTGTATGTGTGGAGTATATATAAATGTGTATACATGTACACAGATGTATATATTATAAATGTGTTTTACGATATAAGTATACATACACATATATACATACACATGCGTAAATATCTGCATATGCACATATATTTATTTATTCATGATATTCTATTGCTTCTGGATTTGGTGTTTCATATGACTTCATACAAGTTCTCCCACAGACTGCAATTGTGATAGGTATACATTGATAATGTGTATTTCTTCCTTTAAAAATAGCCATTCATGGAGGGGAGGAGCCAAGATGGCAGAGTAGAAAGACACACATACGCTAGCTCCGAACCCACGGCCCATAAAATATCTGTAAAGAAGAACTCCCAACAAATTCTGGAGCAGCAGAAGCCACAGAACAATGGAGTGGACGAGATTTCTGTTCCAGAGAGCCCTGAAAACCTGACGCGAAAGGTCCGTCGTGCACCAGACCCAGAGCAGAGCCTAGCCCTGCCTTGGCCGCGTGGCACCAAGAGGAGCAGATCCAAGAAGGCTTCAGGGACGGGATCTCCAGTGGTCACGCAGGTCCCTCCACCCACAGGTGACAAGGGTTGGTGAGAGGGTCTCTTTGGATGGTCGAGAGGGGAATGGGGTGCCCCCATAACTCAGGCCCCCTCAGGAGGCAGCAGCAGACCAGGGCTCCCCAAGCAGGCAGGAGCTGGGATCCATTGTTGAAGGTCTCTGCATAAACCCCCAGAGGGAACTGAGCCCCGTGAGGTGGCCCTGCCCCTACCTGAGCACCTGAACTTAATCTCACACTGAATAGCAGCCCTACCCCCACCCAAAGCCCTGAAGCTGGGAAGCAGCATTTGAATCTCAGACGCCAAGTGCAGTCTGGGCAGATCTGGAGGCAAGGTGGGGGTGGAAAGAAAACTCAGAAGTCATGTCACTGTCTGGGAAAATGCCCAGAAAAGGGAAAAAAAATAAGACTATAGAAGGTTACTTTCTTGGTGAACAGATAATTCCTCCCTTCCTTTCTGATGAGGAAGAACAGTGCTTACCATCAGGCAAAGACACAGAAGTCAAGGCTTCTGTATCCCACACATCCAAAATAAATATACCATGGGCTCAGGCCATGGAAGAGCTCAAAAAGGATTTTGAAAATCAAGTTAGAGAGGTGGAGGAAAAACTGGGAAGAGAAATGAGAGAGATGAAAGAAAAGCATGAAAAACAGGTCAACACCTTGCTAAAGGAGACCCAAAAGAATGCTGAAGAAAATAACACCTTGAAAAATAGGCTAACTCAAATGGCAAAAGAGGGTCAAAAAGCCAATGAGGAGAAGAATGCTTTCAAAAGCAGAATTAGCCAAATGGAAAAGGAGGTTCAAAAGCTCACTGAAGAAAATAGTTCTTTCAAAATTAGAATGGAACACATGGAGGCTAATGACTTTATGAGAAACCAAGAAATCAAAACCAAAACAAAAAAAACCCAAAAGAATGAAAAAATGGAAGATAATGTGAAATATCTCATGGGAAAAACAACTGACCTGGAAAATAGATCCAGGAGAGATAATTTAAAAATTATGGGACTACCTGAAAGCCATGATCAAAAAAAGAGCCTAGACATCATCTTTCATGAAATTATCAAGGAAAACTGCCCTGAGATTCTAGAACCAGAGAGCAAAATAAGTATTCAAGGAATCCACAGATCACCGCCTGAAAGAGATCCAAAAAGAGAAACTCCTAGGAACATTGTGGCCAAATTCCAGAGTTCCCTGGTCAAGGAGAAAATATTGCAAGCAGCTAGAAAGAAACAATTCAAGTATTGTGGAAATACAATCAGGATAACACAAGATCTAGCAGCTTCTACATTAAGGGATAGAAGGGCGTGGAATATCATATTCCAGAAGTCAAAGGAACCAGGACTAAAACCAAGAATCACCTACCCAGCAAAACTGAGTATAATACTTCTGGGGAAAAAATGGTCTTTCAATGAAATTGGGGACTTTCAAGCATTCTTGATGAAAAGACCAGAGCTGAAAAGAAAATTTGACTTTCAAACACAAGAATGAAGAGAAGCATGAAAAGGTAAACAGCAAAAAGCCGTCATAAGGGACTTACTAAAGTTGAACTGTTTACATTCCTACATGGAAAGAAAATATTTGTAACTCTTGAAACTTTTCAGTATCTGGGTAGTAGGTGGGATTACATACACACACACACACACACACACACACAGCACAGAGTGAATGAAATAGGATGGGATCATATCTTTAAAAAATGAACTTAAGGGGTGAGAGAAAAATATATTGGGAGGAGAAAGGGAGAAATGGAATGGGGCAAATTATCTCTCATAAAAGAGGCAAGCAAAAGACTTTTTAGTGGAGGGAAAAAGAAGGGAGGTGAGAGAAAAACATGAAGTCTACTCTCATCACATTCGACTAAAAGAAGGAATAAAATGCACACTCATTTTGGTATGAAAACCTATCTTACAATACAGGAAAGTGGGGGAGAAGGGGATAAGTAGGGTGGAGGAGAGGATGGAAGGGAGGGCAATGGGAGGAGGGAGCAATTTGAAGTCAACACTCTTGGGGAGGGACAGGATCAAAAGAGAGAATAGAAGCAATGGGGGGCAGGATAGGAGGGAGGGAAATACAGTTAGTCTTACACAACACGACTATTATGGAAGTCATTTGCAAAACTACACAGATATGGCCTACATTGAATTGCTTGCCTTCCAAAGGGATGGGTGGGGAGGGAGGGATGAAGAGAGGTTGGAATTCAAAGTTTTAGGAACAACTGTCGAGTATTGTTCTTGCTACTAGGAAATAAGAAATACAGGTAAAGGAGTGTAGAAAGTTATCTGGCCCTACAGGACAAAAGAGAAGATGGGGACAAGGGAAGGAAGGGATGATAGAAGAGAGGGCAGATTGGTGATAGGGGCAATTAGGATGCTTGGTGTTTTGGGGTGGGGGTAGGGGACAAATGGGTAGAAAATTTGGAACCCAAAATTTTGTGAAAATTAATGTTAAAAGTTAAATAAATTAATTTTTTTAAAAATGGCCATTCATGTACTCGGACTACATATCACCTGAGGACTAGCTTTTACTCTTTAGTTCATAGCATTACTCAATTACACATCTCTTATTTTTTTTAAAAGATTTCTTTTTACCATATTAGAAAAGGATTCTTTTACTCCTCTGCTTTTTAGTGTTTTTAACATAAAAAAGGGTTGAAACTAATCAAAAAATATTCTGCTGTTATTGGAAATGAAATAAATTTTTTCTTTTTATTACTAATACAATTTATTATGGTAACAGTTTTCCTAATTTCTAACCATCCTTGCACTCACATTAACGCATTAAATCTACTGAATGCATCAGTCTAATTCTGAATCTATAGCAAATGAAAAACATTCAGACTCACTTAACTACAGTCTTAATTATAAACATATATAGTATTCATATTAATAAATACAAGAATGTATTCATTTTGTAAGTAGTTATTGATGTACATCTTGTCTCTTTCAATGGAATATAAGCTCACTGAGAGATAGGAGTACTGGAAATTGCTATGTAGGACAGTGGGTAGAATGCTATCAGTTCTGGAGTCAAGAAGTTCATATCTAACTTCAGACATTTAGCAGTGATGTGATCCTAGGCAAGTCAATTAGCCTCTGTGTGCATCGGTTTCATCATCTGTAAAATGGGCACAGTATAAAATAGCACTTCCCAATCAGTTCATAATTGTCAAGTGCTGAGCACAGTGCCTGGCACACAGTAAGCATTACACAGACTGATGATGGTGATGACCCTATCCCATAGTGGCAATTCCCACCAATTATCAACAAGAGATTACTGAGCTCCTGCTATCTACCAGGCACAGTAATAAGTGCTATAGGCACAAATACAAAGAATAAAACTACCTGTTCTCAAGGAACTCATAATTCTAACAAGGATGTATCTGCCAGTGTAGGAATACGTTCTGCTTGACTAAGCATATTTGTTGCCTGATTTTCATTTTACTTTCTAGGGAGTAGAGGAAGGGAAAAAGAGAAAATAAATGCCTACTAATTTTTTAAGCTTAAATAAAAAATGAACATTTATTGATTTGGTGATAACATATGCTACAGAGACTCCTAAAATGAACACAAGTTCCATATTTTGCTTCACTAGCACCAAGTGATCTCAGTCTCATTCTGCTCAGATGAAGAGACGAACTTCACTCGCACACACAAGCCAAGAAATGAGGCCTACCCAAACTGTACACAGATAAAGACTGACTCAAGGTAGTTAGGGCCACGTTATATTAAGGGAAGAAATACTAAGGAAGAGTTGGGAGAATGGGCATCAGATGAACCTCTCTCATCTACAACACACAAAGAAGAGTGGAATACATACCCACACGTGTAAGCACACACATGAAGAATCTGATGTTAAAATACATCAAACACAACAGGGAAGCAAGTAGTACTGAGGAGAATGTTTAAAAGAGGTAGTAACAGTCACAAGCAAAATAAACAAGGAAAAGGAAGAAGAAACTGGACAAGAAACTAAGTGAGGGGAGGTGCCTTAAACTGCCTCTTAACCAACTAGGAAATGCCTAACATAGTGTATATAAATCTCAGTGAATAATACTGTGACATAAAAATGATGAAAGGTGATTTCTGATACTTGAGTAATATAAACTGAGACAGAAATGAAGTGAACAGAATTAGAAGAACAAATTTTACAAAGACAACAGCACAGTAAAGAAAAACAACTCCTGTGAAAAATGTCTCAGGAATCCTTATGATGCAGCATGTTACCAAATTCCTAACAGGAGTGAATTCCCATGGATGGTAAAGTCTCCAAAAGCTTTTCTTTGTAAATAACATCATGCAGATTGCATCAAGTCCTTAAAAATTATGCAGACTTCTAGAAGAAATCGGTAAGCATTTGAGTCTACCCTATCAAAATAGGGAGGAACATGCATATAAAGAATACCTACTGCTCCAATGATAACATGCAATGGGATTCACAGCCTATAGCACTTGTCTGTCTGAATGCCTACCTACACAGGGAGTACAAATGTACAATAAAAAGGGCGAAGAATTAAACAGGAGGAGAAAAAGTGATGCTGCCTTTAGGAAACTAAAAATTTAGTGACACTAAACTTTTCCCAAAAATCAAAGTCTATCTCTTTAATATTAAAACTCCACCAGTGCTGTATGACTAGTAGACATGGAACACAATAGTGTCCAAAAAGATAAAAATGAGCATCACAAATAAGAAATTGAGAGGCAGGTGGTAGGTGTGAATAGGCAGCAACACTTAACGAACGAGGACCTTTAGAAGAACAAGCAAAAAACATAGCAAGGGAATACGTATAACAAAAATGGGCTCATCACAAGGCAAGGGGAAAGGTAACAGGCAGCCCAAGGCCTCCATAGGTACACACATGGTATTAGGAAGCAGAAAACCAAGTCCTCAAAACCTTGGGAGAAAGACATGGACAAAATGGCATAGGACTAACAGGCTCGGATGGGTTGGCAACTGAATTGGTATCTGAACTGAGAACACATCAGAAACAATGAGATCACAGCTCCATGAGAATATATGAGTAGATATTCAGTGATTTTATTTAAATTTTTATTGTTTAAGTATATAACTGAGCATAATAGTATATATAATAATAATAAATGCCTTCCTCACCTCTATACCAAAGCTAGAAGCATTAGTGAACTATGACTTCCTTGTTCCCATTTTTTAAGTAAGTTTTTGTAGTGTGGTTTTCTTCTTTTTTTGTTAAATTAACAAAGAGTTTAAGAAATTTAGGGTTCCTTTTTTAAAATTTCTATTTTTTATTGGTATAATTTTTTAAATTTCAATTTGTTTAGTTCACATTTAACTTTCAAAATTTCCACTTCTGTGCTTATTTTGGTTTATTCATTTCCTAACTGTTAATTTTTAAAAGTACATATTTAATTAAGATTATAAATATTTCCTTTTGTTAATATGATATGAGATATAAATTGACCTGATAGGACTACTTAAGTGGCATATCATATATAGTTTGGTAAATCGTTATCACCATTGTCTTCTCTAAATGTTACTTTTTGTTTCATTTTGTCTTTAAACCACTCATAATTTAGCACATCATTTTTAGTCCCCCTTTCAGTCTACAATATTTATATAACCCACCTGTAACTTTGCAAATAAGCACAAGAAAGTCCCAGTGTAATGTAATTAGGCCTGCACATTAAATCAATTCCTAGATCTGACACTTACTGCTTCTGCCAATAGAAGGCTAATTACCACTCTTCTCTGGGTCTCAGTTTTCCCATATATAAAATTAGGGAGTTTTACTAGATGACCTCAAAAATCCCTTCCAGTTCTAAATCAATTTTTCTCTTATCCACTATTCACTTAGAATCATGTTTCCTTTAAAACTCCATTCAAAAACCCACATCTCTTCACTTAAGGCTTCTCTGATACTCCCACCTAGAAGTGGAGGGTTTATTGTATGTAACATTCATATACTATCAAGTCTCAGATGACATGTTGCTGAATTAATTTCCTCTTTCTGTTCTGGTCATTGCTACAGGGGATGGCTTGCAGAATATGAAAGAGCAGAAAAATAAAATTGGAAATTGATGGTTCAAAATAATAAGATTAACCCAAAATTTATAAAGAAAAATCTATCCAAATTTATTTATGAGTGAAAAATAAGTATACTCTAAGATACTGATCTGATTACCTCCAAATACCTCCTAAATCCAGTTATTTCAACATCTTGTTAAAGTAGATAATTCCTTCTTTCCATATCTTTCTATTATACAGGTTCTATCAAATACTGACAGGAACATTAAAGCTGCCTACTCAGTATCTTATTACCTGGGTCTTTTTGCATTTACCTTTAGGTACGTAGATGCTATGCCATTCCATGTGTATAAATTTAATACAAATAATATGCCACTGTCTACGGAGCCTTTAATCATAATATAGCTTCTCTATCTGTCTCTCATGTTGCCATCTATTATGACTTCTACCTTATTTAAAATCATGTCTGCAACTGCTGTTTTAGATTCAACTAAATTGTAATAAATTTTATCGAGCTTCTCATTTAAAATGTGTCTGTGTCCCTACCATGAAGGCAACATATAGTAGAGGTGATTTTTCTAATCCAACCTGCAATAGTCTTTTTTAGTTGACTTATTTCCAAGGATACACAGTTGTTATATAGTCATATAATTATTAAGTTAGGGTTTTCCTTCATAATATCCTTGTATATTTCTTTGATTTATCAGCACAAGGTGCAGTCTACATCACTATACAAATGTCAATCAAAATTGAAACTGTGCAAGCACAGACAAGTGTTCAAAATTATACCCTCTATCCTAGTGTTCTAATTTTCCAGATATAATCTCCCTCTCCTCAGCTCCAGGTCCACACCACCAGCTGCCTATTTTACATCAACAAACGGATGTCCTGGAGGAATCTCAAAATCAGTATGTGCACAACAAAAAGCACTTCATGATTCAGCCAGACTGGGTTACTTGCTGCTTCTCATATATATAATTTCTCAGCTCCACATCCATGAATTTTCAGGGACGGTTCCCCCCATGCTTGGAATGCATTCATTACTCAACTCTAACTCTTACAATCCAAAAAGCTATGGAAATCCATTCCAGATTCACCAATTTACTACTGTCCCTTCTCAAATTATCATGCATAAATGATTTCAATACATCTCCAAAACACACTAGACACAAATAAAAAGACAATAATTTGTTCATTGTTCCCCTTGTTCTTCAATTATGTATGTCTCCCTGTGACACCATTTGAGGTTTTCTTGGCAGAGATACTGGAGTGGTTTGCCATTTCTAGCTCATTTTACAGATGAGGAAACTGAGGTAAACAGGGTTAAGTGACTTGCCCGGAGTCACACAGCTAGTCTGTCTGAGACCAGAATTGAACTCAGGAAAATCAATCTTCCTGACTTCATGCCAGGCACTCTATCCACTCTGTTACCTACCCGAAAGACACTAGCATCCCACTGATCATCTACATTCATAATGTCAAAGACATCCTCCATTCTCTCCTCCCATTGAGCACTCACATCCAAACAGCTATCAACCTTGTTGTTTCTATGTCCACATCTCTTTTTTTCACCTCCTTTTATCCTCTCACAAGGCAACTACTCTTCTTCAGACCACCACTAGTTTTCATCTGGATGATTGCAAAAGCCTCCCAACTTCCAGTCTCTCCACTTTCACATCTAACTTCCACACAATTGCCTGAATATTCATCCTAAAGCACAAATCAAGTCATTCCCTCTGCTCTGTAATCTTCACTGGCTCCTAACTGCTTCTAAGACAAACTATAAACAAGGTTTATAGAGCCTTAGTTACTGTTGTTCAGTCCTTCTCAGTCATGTCTGACTCTTCATGACCCCAGTTGAGTTTCTTAGCAAAGCTATTACAGTGGTTTGCCATTTCCTTCTCCAGTTAATTTTACAGATGAGGAAAGTGAGGCAAATAGAGTTATGTGACTTGCCTAATAAGTGACACACCTAATAAGTATCTGAGACCAGATTTTAAACTCACAAAGATGAGTCTTTCAGGCTCCAGATCCAGCACTTTATCCACTACATCACCTAGCTGTCATAGTGATCTTCACAATTAGGCTCTGGTCTACTTTTCCAGACTTATTACAAATTACTCTTCTTTAAGCACTCTACATTCCATCCAAATTGGCCTATTAGCTATTTCTTCCCCTTACACTTGGGCCTCAGCATTCCATCGCTTCTTTCTTTGGTGGTGTGTATGTTGTTCCCTGTGCTGAAAATGAACCACACTCCCTTCTCACTGCTTACCTTGGTGAGTTCATAAAAGGTTCATAAAAGGGCCAAGTGCCATTTTCTAGGTAAAAATCTTTCCTGATACCTCAATTAGTGCTCAGTATCTCCTCAAATTACTGTATGTACTGTACATTTCTATATAAATGATTTACTCCCCCCCAGTACATCCTTGAGGACAGGCATTTTTTCATTTTGTTGTTGTACTCCCAATGCCAAGTACAGTGCCTTCTACACAAGAGGTACTTATTAATAAATGCTTATTGGACTTAGGCTGATTCATGAAATTATTCAAAGCCATAACTCAACCTAATCTATTTTTCTTCTTAGCTCTACTAAAAGATTTAGCTTGGGAGAAAATGCAAAGAATTATTTTATGAGGAGTTTTTAAGATTATCATTGTACTTTCACCAAGGATATCTGAGAGTTGGACGTTATCAGGCTCTTTGGAAGAAGTCTTTACAACATAACATGAATGCACAATTCTGTCTATACCACACAGATGGGCCTAGGACAGAGCCAAAACTAGGCCACAAAGCCACCATTTAGGAAGGCTAAAATATTCTGACTACTAGCCTACTTAATGAACAAAATTCAGCTTATGGAGGTTTGAAAACTACACACTGGCAAACATTTATAAATATAAAGGAGAAGTTATAATGACACAAAGTTCTCTCACTTTCAAAGTCTGCAACACAAACTGCTTCTTAAACCAGTTTCAGAACTATATTGCATATTTCCACCTTTATATGTAACCTCTATCATGAAAACTATTTAGGATACCTACCCACAATGTTCCATGGAACTACCCTAACCTACCAAGTAATGAGCCTTCTTTCCATGTTGCTAGCCTTCAATTCAGCACTGAATTCTCCAGTTCAATCTGTAATTCTTTTTTTTCTTAACAGTATATTATTTTTTACAAGTCATTCCTCAATTGATAAATGGTCAAAGGATATGAACAGGCAGTTTTCAGAGAAAGAAATTAAAGCTATCTATAATCTTATGAAAAAATGCTCTAAATCACTATTGATTAGAGAGATGCAAATCAAAACAACTCTGATGTACCATATCACACCTATCAGATTGGCTAACATAACAAAAGAGGAAGGTGATAAATGTTGGAAAAGATATGGGAGAGTTGGAACACTAATTCATTGTTGGTGGAGTTGTGAGCTGATTCAGTCATTAGGGAAAACAATTTGGAACTATGCCCAAAGGGTTACAAAAATATGCATACCATTTGACCCAGCAATATCACTTCGAGGACTGTATCCCAAACAGATCGCAAAAATGGGAAAAGGTCCCACATGTACAAAAACATTTATAGCAGCCAAGAACTGGAAATCAAGGGGACGCCCATCAACTGGGGAATGGCTTAACAAGTTGTGGTATATGAATGTAACGAAATACTATTGTGCTATAAGAAATGATGAGCAGGAGGACTTCAGAGAGGCCTGGAAGGACTTATAAGAACTGATGCTGAGTGGAAGGAGCAGAACCAGGAGAAGTTTGTACACAGCAACCACCACAGTGTATGAGGAATTTTTCTGGTAGACTTAGCACTTCACTGCAATGCAAGGACTTAAAAAATTCCCAACAGACTCTTGAGGTAAAATTCCTTCCACAATCAGAGAAAGAACTATGTAACTGAAACGCAGAATGAAGCAGACCATTTACTTTAGTGTTTTTGTTTTGTTTTCTTTTGCTTTATTTTATGGTTTCTCCCACTCATTTTAATTCTTCTATTCAACATGACTAAGGTGAAAATGTATTTAATAGGAATGTACATGTAGAATCTATATAAAATTGCACGCCATCTTGGGGAGGGAGTTGGGGGGGAAGAAGTGGAGGGAGGGGGGAAAATCTAAAATATATGGAAGTGACTGTAGAATAATGAAAACAAATAAAATTATAATAATACAGCTACCACTTTAAGGTTTGCAAAGCTCTTTACAAATAATCAACCTTATGACCCTCACAACAATCCTGGGAGAGAGTTGCTACTGTTGTTTCCACTTTACAAAGCAGGAGTCTGAGTCTGAGAGAACATCAGTGACTTGTCGAGGACTGCATGACTACCAAGGGTCTGGGGCAGGATTGGAATTTGTATATTCCTCGGCCTAAATCTAGGACTCTTGTCCGCTGTGCTGCCTTGATCTAGGCAAGAGCCTCAGCTTTGGTTTCTTCATCTGTGAAATGGGAACAATAAGCAAATCTATCTCCCAGAGTTGTTGTCGGGCCCAATAAGAAAATCTATATAAATTATCTTGCTAACTTTAAAGTCATGTGAATGTTAGCTGAAATTCATCAGCAGAGAGGCAGGATAGAAGACCACAACAGCAAAAAAGGGAAATGTAAGTCATGCTTGTTGGCAAAGATTATTTGAGTATTTAAAAGAAATTAAATATATGTGTGTATAAAAAAACACAGTACATTATTTTTATTCGAATTACATGTGAAAGAGAGTTTGGGGTTACACATTTTTCTCCCTCTTCCCCTTCCCTCGCCTTTTCTCAAAGACAGTAGGCAATCTGATACAGGTTATATTTGTGCAACTGTGCTAAACCTATTTCCCCATTACTCGTGTTGCGAAAGAAAGATCAGAACAAAAGGGAAAAGCCAGAACAAAGTAAAAACAAACAAAAAAGTGAACATAGTCTGCTCTGATCTACATGCAGACTCCACAGTTCCTCTGGATGTGATTAGCATTTTCTAGCATTAGTCTTTTGGACTTGTCTTAGATCATTATACTGCTGAGCAGAGTTATGTCTCTTCTAATCACAGTTAATCATCCCACAATTTTGCTTTTGCTACGTACAATGTTCCCCTGGTTCTGCTCACTTCACTCAGCATCAGTTCATGTAAGTTCAAGTTTTTCTGGAATCTGCCTGCTCATCATTTCTTTTTTTTTTAGTTGATTATTTAATTTTTCAGCATTCACTTCCGTAAGATGTTGAGTTCTAGATGTTCTCCCACACCCTTCCCTTCCCCCTCCCCAAGAGAGCATGAAATCTGATATAGGCTCTACATATATAGTCCTATGAAATATATTCTCACATTAGTTATGTTGTAAAGAAGAATTAGAACCAAGGAGAGGAACCATGAGAAAGAAGAAAGAAAACAAAACAAAAAAGAGCAAATGATGTGTTTGGATCTGCATTTAGACTCCAAAGGTCTTTCTCTGGATTTTCCACTATAAGCCTTTTGGAGTTGTCTTAGATCCTTGCATTGCTGAGAAGAGCTAAGTTCCTTCTAATCATAGTTAATCATCCCACAATGTTGCTGTTGCTGTGTGTACAATATTCACTTGGTTCTGCCCACTTCATTCAGCATCACTTCATGTACATCTTTCTAGGTTTTTCTGAAGTCTGCTCATCATTTCATATAGCACAATAGTATTTCATTACATTAATATACCACAACTTGTTCAGCCATGACCCAATTGGTGGGCATCCCCTCAATTTTCAATTTTTGGTCACCATAAAAAGAACTGCTATAAATATTTTTGTACATGTGGTTCCTTTTCCCATTTTTATTTCTTTGGGATATCGACACAGTAATAGTAGTAATACTGGATCAAAGGGTATGCACACTTTCCAAATTGCTTTCCAGAATGGTTGGATCAGTTCACAACTCCACCAACTTGTGACTGTACCATTAGTGCTCCAATTTCCCCATTTCTTCTCCAACATTTATCATTTTTCTGTTTTGTCATATTAGCCAATCTGATAGGTGTGAGGTACTACACATTCTCTAATCAATAATGATTTAAAGCACTTTTCCATATGACTACAGATAGCTTTAATTTCTTCCTGTGAAATCTACCTGTTCATTTCCTTTGACCATTCTTGTATTTTTATAAATTTGACTTAGTTCTCCACATATTTTAGGAATAAGGCCTTTATCAGAAACATTTGCTGTAAAAACTGTTTCCCAGCTTTTTGCTTTCCTTCGGATCTTGGTTGCACTGCTTTTGTTTGTGGAAAAATTTTTTTAATTTAATGTAATCAAAATTATCCATTTTTCATTTCACAAAGTTCTCTATCTCCTGTTTGGTCATAAATTCTTCCATTCTCCATAGATCTGACAAGTAAAATATTCCTTGCTCTAATTTTCTTCTAGTATCATCTGTTATATCAAAATCATGTATTCATTTCAACCTTATCTTAGTATATGATGTGAGACACTGGTCTATGCCTAGTTTCTGCCATATTATTTTCCAGTTTTCTCAGCAATTTCTGTCAAATAATGAGTTCTTATTCCAGAAGCTGGAGTCTTTGAGTTTATCAAACAGTAGATTACTGTAGTCATTTACTACCTAACCTATTCCACTGACCTACCATTCTATTTCTTAGCCATTACAAATAGTTTTGATGTCAATCTATAATTCCTGCTTCTGTTGAACCTAAGAGATTTACAAGAATGCAATAAGTAGCTTTATTTTTATCTGATTTCTGATCTTCAGCAAAAAGAAAATTAATAACAAGGTGGACCTAATTTTTTAGAGAATAATTTGAGGGGGACATATTGAGCATATCCACAATCTTATTCTATAGAAAAAATATATGGTAAAGTCTGGAAAAGTGCACAAATTACTCAAAGTATTCAATACCAGCTACTTCTTTTCCTTTATTTCCTTTTGTGTCTTATTCCATCCACTCCCACCCTGAACTAACAAAATGAAAGACTGATTGTAAAGACCTCAGACAACCTCAATATGAAAAGAAATCTAGTATTCATTCAATGGAATTAATTTGACGTTATCTCACTCTTGACCTTTTTTCCTTTTGGGGCATATTATTAATATGAATATACATTAATGGCATTTCATATACATCATTTTTATTTTATGTGTCTTTTTTAAAAAATGATGTTAATGGCAGCACACAGACTCCTTCATGGACAAAAAGATAGACTCCAGTTAGATAGTATAAGAGACAGAGCACTAAATATGGAATCAAGAAGGTCTTACCTGACTCAGATACCTGTTAGCAGTAACACCTCAGGTAAGTAACTTAGCCTCTCTGGGTTAGCTGTTAATAAATCCAAGTCATAGTCATAAAAACTGATCCTCAGAACAAAGAATGCATAGAAGTAGGTAAGCTATTAAGATATTAGGTCACTGTTTTGGAATATATCCTGGGAGGATCTTCAGAAGAAGGTAATCAAAGCCACTTTAATAGAACTGATCATTAAACTAGTCTCCCTTCATTTCATACTCAGCAGTCTTCCAAAGGAACACCAATTTCTCACACCCTGTAAGGCAGGGCTGCACACTTGTCTAAGGACAGCTCCGTTGTCCTCCCTTTCATGATTATCACTCTTTGGGTTGCTCCCTCATTCAGCAATACCTCCCGTTGCTCTTGCCACTTGGTGCTCCATTCATGCAACTTGCAGTCACAGAATGCAAACTTTGGTGCAATCCATCACGTGCTATTAATAGCATTTTCCACGATTTTACCCAGAAGACTGAGATTGATTTTACTCATTTTCTCTTTTTGCTCCTGTCATGTGGAAAGAAAGAAAGGAGCCATATCTCTCCGCCTCTACCTCTGTCTAAAACACACTAGCAATATTCAAGGATCCAAATAGCTCAACTAGTGTATATAAACCGGTTGAGCAACAGAGGATGACTTAAGCTATTTAATAAGGAATTCAAAACCTGACACTTTCCACAGTCTTTATCTCAATAAGAACAGCAGCATACATCTTTTTACCTTTTGAAGATTTTCCAAAATACAAACAAAGGCTTAGCTTTAATACTGAAATGTTGCTGCTGGTTTTTGTTTTAAATCAGAAAGTTTACTGTTTTGGAGGTTAATATTATTACTCCATATATATATATATATATGAAAATCTATGTTTAGCAGCTGTCAATATAGAGACGCTGTCAATACAGAGACGCTGTCAATATAGAGACAAGCACAATACAAAAGCATAACTACAGGAGTTCTTAAAGGCAACATTATAAAAAGACCTTTGAAGGTGAGCAAGAAACAATGCTAAAGTGCAGAGAGCAGATCTGCATGCGTATGTATTCCATAGTGAAGCAATATGATATTAGGAGCACGAATTTCTCTCTTCTTTAGCTAAATAGCCCCAAGCAATCTCCACAGCAAGTCTGTAGAGAGCTGATGATGCACAGTCTACAGAAGTGGGGAAGAGGAAAGCAGGGAAGGAGAGGGTTGAGAAGAAAGAATGTATACCAAAACTGCTCTTTTCTACTACCTTTCTAGAAGAAGTTTATTTCTTAAGACTCTTGCCTAATCACAACTATGGACTTTGTTAGGGAATACCTATTCAGTTCCACAAAAAGGCAATACAAATTTGGATGAAAAAACAAGCAAGACAAAAGAGAGAACTCCACCTAAATTTAATGCTGTTAAAATAAAGAAAAAAGGTAGGTATCAATTAGATGACACAATAGGGATATTTATAGATCATCCTAACAAACTAGTTCTTACCCTATAAGGTATCATGCTAAACCTAAAAGAAATAAGTCTGTGGGCCAAAAAGAAAAAAAAAATCCATTAAAACAATAAATATAACCATGAGGACATTTCACAGTCATGGGGATGCAGAGAATCCCTGCTGAAAGGTTACATTTAAAGAGGTAGATAGTAAAGGAGATTGGATTGTTGCTGTGTGTGTCCTTCGTTCTCCAAGAGGGCCATGACATCAAGATGATGACATGACTTGCAGCTGACTTTGATTTGAGTGATGGAGGGCTGTGCAAGGTCACCAAGCTCACCTTCTCCTCTAGAGCCATCTGGGTCCAGTGGCCAGATATTCATCAGGATGACTGGAGATGGTCCAAGATGCAATGGGAGACCCTGGCCATTTTAGATTAAAGTCTTAACAGATTCTCAGTTTGAGTGAGATACACCTATTCAATGAATAGGCTTCTTTAAGCAGTTAATCAAGGGATGACCCTTTTAATTAAAAAAAAAAAATCAAATTGGGAGAGGAAAACCCTCTGTGCTCCTGGGCAAAAGAGAAACAGTTACTACGTAGTATTTACATTCACTCTGTGCTAGGAGGGCATGGACCTGTTGTCCAATCTATGAGCTCCACAGTGAATTGGGCTTAAGGCTTGGTCTTTGAGCAAAAAATCTAGCCAGAACTGTACTAACAAGGAAGCAAAGTTTCTGATTTCCAACAATCCCAGTAATTCCCTAAGATCACAGGAAAACTGAACTCTCCAATGATGCAACAGTTTATCAATAAGCTTGGGGGAAGAGAATGGTATAGTACCAAGCACAACGCATCTGAAGTTTGAGAGCACAAGTTTCATTCTTCCTACTATGACCTAGATTGGTCATTTGACCCATCTAGACTTCCATTTCTTCATCTGTAAAATGAGAGAAAGATGCTCATTTTTGCTCTTATGCTCTCACACCGTAGCACCTAAGTTAACAGCTAATGACATGAAATGGCTCTCACACAGCTAGTTAGTAACCAAGGCCGGATTTGACTCAGGTCTTCCTGACTGCAGGACCAATACTCCATCCACTGGGCTACCTAGTTATCTGCCTCCAAGTAACTGCTATGAAGTAAGAAAGCATCAGTTGGAGCATATCTTTCTTTTGAAACCCTCAGAGTACTTTACTGACATGACTATGATGCTCTAAGTTGACTGCCATTTGATAGTTGGCAACACAGAAATCCAACTGTTAAGTGTATTACCCAAAACAACAGTTATCAATGGCAGTATCATGGAAAGAATTTCTATCTTTCCACATCAAGGCTTTTTCCCCTATACTGTATTTCCTCAAAGATTAGGGTTCTTCTAGCCTGAGTTCTAGATCAAACTATTGCTATCAAAATACAACAATGGTACATGGGAAGGAGATAATAAAGGGAGTATCTACTTTTTTCTCACACTCTTTTTCAGAGATTTGCCATCCTACTTCCATTTTGTCTAAATAAGCCATAGAGGGAAATAACAGAATGAAAACTGACTGACAGAAGAAAAAAAAATAGAAAATCATTCATTTTACTAATATCTAGTTTATTTTCAAGTGCAAGTAAATGAACGGAATAATTTGTCAAGATGTTCAAGCTTTGATTTCAGGTCACTGACAACAATGCAAATTTCATTAGAAGTCAAAAAGCAATCATTATCATCTGACATTTCAAAACTACATGGATGGAATTACATGTGGTGGGACCAGATGTTTCTAAACGCCTGTTTTTGCAGCCAGCAGCAGCACTACCACTACCACAACAAAAAATTTCCTTCCAACTACTAATAAAGTATAGAAAAGCCATCTCTCAGGGACAATGGGGAGTGCAACATGAGAATCAATGAGCCACAACCAGGCTCAGCATTTTCTCTCCCTTCCCATCACTGGATCAACTATGGACAAGATGATTACTAGGCTTTCTTTAGCTCTTAAACCAATACATTTCTTTCATGAAGAGTTTCAATACTCATGTCATGAGAGAGAAGAGATGGGAATTACACTACCACAAAGAGTTGGAAGGTACAACTCAAAGAAGAACACACTGTAGGAATCAGACATCCAGCATAAGAGGACAAAACTACTGGAAAATCAAAAAAACTTTTTAAGCTGATTTTAGGGATCAAGTAATTCTCAATGGAAATCTGGGTTTTACCATCAAAGGACATCAAACAGCATGTCCACGGAATGAACTCTAAATTTTAACTTCATTGATGCCATTTGTACCACAGGCCAAATCAGAGACAGAGTAGAAGCAAGACCATGGTCTTGTAAGAGCATAAATTTTGGTTAGTCCTAAGGTAGAAAGAGGACAACCTTCCTTTTAGAAAGTCTCTGAGAATATCTTGGAGTGAGAGTGTCATTTACAACCAAGAATTAGGCTCACGGCAATTCGCATCATCATCCCTACCTGCTTGTACTGCTGGTGCTCTTTTCTGCCAATTCAATCTCCCTCTGTTGCAGGGACACAATGTAGTTGGACAGATCATCAGGGGTCCTGTGGGATAAACACAACACAAAAAGAAAAGGTTAAAAACTCAAATATGATGTTTACAGGGGAATCGCTGTCAACCATAAGTGTCAAGAACTATAAAATATGCCTTAAAGTGATTTCAAAAGTCTTTCATGAACTAGGTCACATGTACCCTACTGAAAACACAAAAACTTTTGCACATTAAACAACATTTATTTATGACCTTTAAATGAACCTACTCTAGCCTATTCCTACAAAGCCATGAATTTCATGAGGGCACAAAGTATTCCAGCCATGTTCCACACTACAACAAGGCTTCAAGCAATGCAGCAAAGCTATGGACCACTGGGAAATCATAGGCAAAAAAAAAAGGAAGGAAAAAAAAGAAAACCAGCAGGCAGCCATCAGAAAAGGAGTTTGTCATATTAATAAAGAAATGGTTTCTGGCATCCCTTTGTCATTCCTGTCTTTTTCCACACAATTCCATTCCAAGGAGACCATGCTCCAAACAACTAGGATCCTTGGTTCTCTCCTCTGCACATCTTGTGCTCCTCTATTCAGATGCCTTTGCTTATGTCACTCTCTCCTTCTCTTTCCCCTCTCCAATGTGTAGCATGGAACTGTGGAAAGAGGGCTGGATTTAGAGTAAAGAGCTTCACTATTTACTATCTGTGTAACCTCTGCTAAATCACTTAATCACTCCCTAAGTTGCAATTCCTCATTTAGAAAATGAAGAAAATGGGTTAGATGACCTCTATGGTCTCTTCTAGTTCTAAATCTATGATTTACCTGACAAGTTCTTCTGATTCTTCAAAACCCCTAATTTCTCAGTATATACCCTATCTTCCAAATAGCATGACACAATATATTGTCTTTTGAACACTGAAAGTGTTTAATTTATAACTAGTTATTGGGGTATACATCATATTCACCAATCTAGATGACATACATCTCTATAAGAAGTACCACCTATATTAGCATCTCCCCTCTGTACCTTAGGAAGAACCAATAAACTGAGTCAGATATAGGGATATATAAAAGTATAACACTCAACTGAAGGTACATCATTTGCAAATGGAGGCAAAGAGCCGAATGATACACAGATCAAAGAAGAACACTGCAGGAGTCAGACATCCAGCATAAGAGGATAAAACTACTTGAAAATCAGAAAGTTGTTTAGACTGATTTTAGGAATCAAGTACTTCTCATTGGAAATTTCAGTTTTACCACCAAAGCACACTGAAGAGTATACATGCACAGTCTGAAGTCTTTAAGTTTCAACCTCACTGACACCATTTGTTCCATAGACCAAATCAGAGACCAGGTAAAAGCAAAAATACAAAAACAAACAGAAAAAGATAAAGCAAAAAAGGACAGAAAGACACACCTCTACCCAATCATGCATGATCACACTTATGGATAATAATCTTCATCAGGGTCATATTTAAAAAAGATTTCCCTAAATATATTTACACCGTTTATAACACGGATTTTCTTGTTTCAGTGTAAACATATTACTAATAAACATCACCAACAATAATGTTAAGAGGTTTTGGTGTCACAGGACCAGCAAGATAGGAAAGTAGCCACTTTCCCCATGTCCCTTTAACACTCCAACCCTCCAAGAGCAAAGAGGAATTATGTGACAGATATAGAAAAATCATCGCTAAATTCAAAAGTCAAAGAAAAGAGAATACTGAAAAGGTAAAATCTTGATGAATTAAAGCCAAAGAAGTCTAATCCTTAGCAGCCCTCCCCCCCAAGATTCCACACCACTTGGAAGGGACACAAATCAAGGACAGTTAGAAGGGGCCACTGGAGTATACCCACGACTACAGAGACTCTATTGGCACATCTTCCCTTGAACCAATACATACAACCATGTCTAGAAAAAGGGGGAGACAAGAGAGTTGAAGACATGTTCCATTCTGACAAGGACCGGATACATCCCCCACAATCCATTGCAGAGACACCAGTGACACAGATTTTTCCTTTGTCTCACCCTTCAAGAACTGACAAAAAATTATTCTGCCCATCCATTAGAAAGGAAGGAGAAACAGAAAACTGAGGTTGAGGTGACACGCATGGCTGTTCTAGGCCAGAAGGAAAGAATACTGAAAACCAGTAGCGACTAGTATAATTTCCCACAGAGGGCTCTCAAGGTAAGATCTAGGAGAGTTTACCCTATATCCCCAAATATGTAAGGAGGCTACCAATTCTGGGGAAAGGGAGAAAGCTAGAAAATTAATTACAGGAAAATATTTTTTAAAAAGTTAAAACACTAAATATTTCAAAAGAAAACTTCCTAATAACAGTCAAAAACACAAACAGATGAATCAACAGAGAATCTTAAAATCAAAAGGCAGAAGGAGTAGTAAATCTTCAAAGAGAATACAAAGCTCCCTTAATAAACATTACTTGTAAAAAAAAAAAAAGTGGACCAATTTTAAAAGAAATAGCAAATCCTATGGACTTTCAGAGAGTATGAATCAACAATAAGAAACTCCAGACTGTTCCAAAAGAGAAATGAAATTCATTAAGGAAGAAATTAAGAATTTGAAGTTAAAATTTAGATGTTTCAATGCAGCTTTTAAAAAATTTAATTAACAGGTTCATAAAAACTGACCCAAAGACGTAGATTCTCTCTGAAGTAATAAGAGACATTAACAGATCATTATGAATAAAGGCATTTTTAAGTGTTGAATATACATAAAGTACTGTACTATTCACAAGAGATACAAACAGAAAAGGACCTTCTACTCTAAAGAAGAAAACAAAACACACAATGTTTCAGCTGCAAGTCAGATGGAAAGTCCCATGTTCTTTAGGGAACAATAGCAAATAGGATGGTAATGCCCTTCTACGATGTCATAACCACTGGCGAAGTCCTATCCATTTCATATGTTGAACTATTTGGTAGCACCAAGGACTTTGAGGACAAGAACTTTCATATCCAAGTCTTCAGTAGCTTCAGATTTAACACTTGTAGGTATAGTTGCCAGGCTGCATTGACTCAAGGTTGCTTCCCAGGATAAAAGCCTTCCTATTTGCAGGATTCTTGGGATAAGGGTCCTGGGTGATGACCATCAGGACCTGGGAGGAGATAGGTGTCAATGTAGTGATGGTGGTGGGAGCAGTCTGACTTGCCTGAACACGTCTTCTGTCTCTTTCTCAGGGTGCCTTGCTACTCAAACTACATTGGCTTGTTTGGCTTTTATGTAGCAATTGGTGGATAAATGGTAGAGATGGCTGGTCCCTTCTACACAGGAGCTTCTTCCCTAGATGAGGGCAGCCAAAATGATGACCTAGCGGGTGCTGACAAACTTGAAACACAAGAACACTAATACAAAAGGAAAGCAGAAAGCTGGGAAACAATCTTTACAGCAAGTATCTCTGATAAAGGCCTCATTCCTAAAATACCCAGAGAACTGAGCCAAATTTATAAGAATACAAGCCATTCGCCAATTGATAAATGATCAAAGGATATTAAGAGGCAGTTTTCAGAAAAAATCAAAGCTATCTATAAGTATATGAATAAGTGCCTTAAATCACTTTTGATTAGAGAAATGAAAATTAAAACAACTCTGAGACACCATTCACACCTATCAGATTGGCTAATGTGACAAAAAAGGAAAATGAGAAGTGTTGGAGAAGATGTGGTAAAATTGGGACATTGATGTACTGCTGATGGAGTTGTGAACTGATCTAATTATTCTGGGGAATAATTTGGAATTATGCCTAGAAGGCAACTAAACTGTGTATACCCTTTGGTCTAGAAAGACCACTACTAGGTCTATATCCTAAAGATATCATAAAAAAAGGGAAAAGGACCTACATGTGAAAAAATATATATATAGCAGCCCTTTTCATGGTGGCAAAAATATTAGAAATTGAGGGGATGCCCATTATTTGGGGAATATACCAATATACACAAGCTGTGGTATATGAATATAATGGAATTTTATTGTGCAATAAGAAATAACAAACAGGCAGATTTCACAAAATTCTGGAAAGACTTGTACAAACTGAAACAAAGTGAAATGAGCAGAAACAGGAAAAAACATTGTACACAGTACCAGCAACATTGTGTGATGATCAACGATGAATGAGTCAGCTCTTCTCAGCAATACAATGATCCAAGATCAATAAAAAGGACTAACGAAGAAAAATTCTATTCATATCCAAAAAAAGAATTGATAGATTCTGAATGCAGACTTAAGAATATTTTTTCATTTACATTATTCTTTCTCATTTTTTAAAATCTTTCTTCTGACACAACTGTGACTAAAATGGAAATAATTTTTACATGATAGCATAGGTATAAAACTATATCACACTGCCTATCACTTTCAGAAAAGGGGAAGGGAGGGAGAGAGGGAGAAAAATTTGGAATTCAAAATCTTGTTAAAATGAATGCTAAAAATATTCTTGACGTATAACTGGGGAAAAAATTAAAAAACTATTAAAAATAATTGTAAGCCTTTTAACAGAAGGAAGTTGACCTAAAAAAAAAACACTAATGTAGAAAAAAAAAACACATGGCATTAAAGAAGTAAAAGTCAGGAATATTAAGAGAACATATACATTATATACAAACCAAAGTGATTTGCCTCAAAAACTAGATGCAGGAGGATAACCCTCTCAATTTAAAAAACAAAGCACTAATACAGAGAATCACCTCCAGTAAAAAAAAAATTTAGTAATACAGTCACTAAATTTCACAAATTGAATGAAAACCAACAAGTTTTGTAAATAGTCAGATGAACTTTAAATATAAAATTTAAAAATTCAAATAACTCAAGATTATTCTACAGTCATAAGAAATCACAGAAAGGAACAGTATATTCCAAAAAGCAAAGGAGCTCAAGATGTAATCCAAAATGAAAAACTGAACCAAATCACCAATAAAAAGATGGACATTCCCCCTCAAAAAAAGAGACATTTGAGAATTCCTGCAAAATAGACATATGCAGGCAGAATATTTGACTTGGAAACACTCTAAGGAAAAGAAAGATCAGAAAGATAATTAAGTACAACTACCAAAGAACGAATAAGTAATTAAGTTGATTATACCATGCTTAGGGGTTTTGAAACAGAAACAGTGATACTGGCCATGATATAAAATAATAGCACTGATATTTACACAGGATTTTAAGATTTATGAAATGAATTATGTTCATTATAAGCTGAGCATCACAGCAAACCTACAAACTAAGGTAGAAAAGTTGAGTGATTTGTCCAAGGATATACAGCTAAGAAGTAGCAGAAACAGGATTTCAAAGAAAATCTACTAACTGGAATTCCAAGGGTCTGTGTAAAGGACACTGGATAAAAAATTTAGAAGGAAACACATTGGGGAAAATATCTGAAGCATACTGCATAAAGGTCTATTACCCAATTTATATACATATATATATATGGAACTGAAGCATATCTATAAGTGTAATAATTTCCATTTGTCAAAGGAAGAAATGTAAACAGTTAATAATCACATAAAATGATCATAAAAATCCTCATAATTTTATGTTTCTTCATTGTGCCTAATTAAGCCAGAATATGAAGAATAGAAAAGGTCACATCACACTATAACATCTGGCTTGGTCAGCCTTTAGGCACAGTTGTTAGATTTTACCCCCTTTATTTAATACCATTTTTATGACTCAGAGAAAAACAAATTAAGGGAACTGGTGTTGAATTGCTTAAAACTTTTAGAGTAAAGGAGATGCTTAAGATCATTAAATGTTATGCTACAACACGACACTTAAAACACTTAAAACTAGAAAGACATCAGGAGGAAGAATACATGAGACATGCCACATTTCTTTTCTGGCTATGCTACTATGGGACTTCTCTAAGTGAATTCTCCCATACACACTAAGAAGTTCATTATTGGGATAACCTCATCCTCCTTCAAGTTCTCTTCAGTCTTGGTATTCTACTTCATCACTACCTTCTTGCCTCTATGATTGAGAGTGGGACCATGAACTCCAAATTTCCATTTAAGGAGAGACTTCAGCTCAGATATCTTCTCATTTCTCACCTGAATGTACTACTTTGGAACTTCTCTAACTCTTCCCTCCACCCCATTTTTCAGCATCACTATATATTTTTGCTTTCCCCTATTAGATTGTAAGCTCTTTGAGGACAGGAGCTATCTTTTTTTATTTGTATTTCCAGTGTGTAGCACAGAAGTGCTAAATAAAAGTTTATTGCCTACTGTGGACAATGAACTTGCATTATGGTGGAAGTTACTGTTTTAGATGAAAGAGATTATTATTACATAGAGATACTATAGAGGCACATCAGAGATCAGAAAGAGAAGATTGAGATAATTTTGGCCATAAAATTCTGACCAGTTCAGGGAGCATAGTTTTCCATGGCAATCAGTCAGGAAGTAAATGCCATTCTTACAAAAATCTGGGTGGGTAACATTGTGACTTTGATATGAAAGAATAGTCTTCTACAAATGGCCCAAGGGCAAATCTACATCCTTAATAAAAAGTGTAGTCAGGAATCTCTACAACTGCTGAAAAATGAAGCTTTCAGGACTTTGAGTCAGCTTACTCAAACTTCTGGAGTTCAATGCTTTATGTATTATTTTCAATGCCATTCAGTAAATATAATCATCCGTAATGTAAATATGACTTTCAGGTCATAAGAAGAAGGAAAGGAAATTAAAATCCCAAAAGAATGGAAGCAATACAAGACACTCTGAAGAACTGTGACCCTGGGAATTTAATTCCCAAGAAAGGAAAGGATGGAAATTAAAGGCAGTCTGAGAGACCTGTTCCTTCCAGCTATAATCTTTGATTCCCCACTCTTGTTTGAGAAGTACACAGGTTTTGCCTGACCTTTAGCTAACTGAATCCCCTCTCTAGCATCAAGGCAGAACGAAGATACCCTTAATTTACAACATAATCAACACGTGGACTAACAAGACAAAGTCCGATCACAGCTCTTTCTGACAATCTATGACTGTACCACACAAATCAGAACCTAGGAAGTATAAGTGTGTCATTCCAGCAGGAGAAGGGTAGATGGGAAGTATATTCTATATAGTGAAGTTTATATACAAAGCAAACACCCACTATGATATCAATCACCTAGGTGTGTGTAGGTGTCTTTAGGAAGAGAGAATTAGAACCCACAAACAATTCTTCTGTCCTCGTTATTAAACTGGTGGCAGTTGCAATTCTCCTTTTTGCAGAATAGAGTTGGAGTTCTTCTTGCCTTGAAATGTACTCTGATACTTGGAGGTACTATCTAAATTCACTCCACCAAATTATGTAAGAAAAACACTACCACTTTATCACTCTTGGGAACCACTGAGCATTCCATATATAGAGTATCTTCTCAGTGAATTGTCATCAATAGCTGTGTTAGGATAAGACAAAAAGGGACTGGTTTAAGTTCAAGTTAAGAGAGGGCCCTAGGGACCTGCTCACCAAATATTCACTAATCTGATCTCTCTTTTGTCTTGTCCTAGGCTCCACTGTGTTTTTGAGAATGAGAGCACAATTCTCATTCATTCCAGCCATTTTCCTTCCCTTTGCCAAGACTTTAATAACCGGCTCATAAGACTTGCTCACTATCTCAACCCCTGTTCTTACTCAGAGACTTCAATATAAACATCAATGAACCTTCAAACATTCTCATCTCCCATTAATCAGTCTACACAGCTCCCATGACAACAGGAATGTTCATGTTTTAGATCTTAACATCCTTCATAAATGCCACTACCAACTTCCTAAGCTTTAGAATTCTTTCTCTAATCATGAATTTCTTCTTTTTCCCTCTTTCTCAATCCCCTGCTAATGCTTTTATTTATCCTCTCTATAGCCTCCCATCTTTCAATGTCCCCCTATTCCATTATGCCTATTCTGGTTTTATTTCTTTCCTTTACAATTTTGATCAGATCAACTATATACCGTCTTCTATCACTGAATCCCTTGCTCCCTTATCCTGATACTATTTCAAGTATTTGAAAAACTCTAAACCTATATAAATCTCTACATTTGTCTAGTTCCACACAGACTGTGTCACTATAATTATTCTATTTAATCTCAGTCAGACCCTCACTGTTGCATGACAAAGTTTTGATTTACAGGTTGTGCTGTGACAATCAGAAAGGCGCCTTTCTCTGAGTCATGGCTAGCAATATCATTGAAAGAGGCCTTCTCAATAGACTGATCCTTCATTTAGAAGATGGTCATCTGCCCGAGAGTCAGTATGACTTCAGACATCATGTTTGCTGCCCAACAACTCCAAGAGAAATGCCAGGAGCAGAACAGTTCTGTATACACTTGAACAAGACCGTTCATACCATCAGTTGTGACAGCCTGAGGAAGATCATGGCAAAATCTGATTGCCCAGAGAAGTTCATCAGTTTTGACCACAATTTCATGATGGCATGCTTGCATGGATGGGTAGTGGATAATGGATGATCTTCTCGTGCTTTTCCAGTCACCAACAGAATAAAGCAGGGCTGTGTGCTTGTTCCCATGCTTTTATAGCATGATGTTTTCAGCAATATTTTAAAAAGCCTCCACTGAGGACAAGCATCAAGGTGAGCTACCACACTGATGGTAAATTATTTAACTTGAATAGACTACAAGTCAAAACAAAAATGGAAGGAGAGTTGGTACACAGCTTTCTGTTCACAGATGGTTGTGCACTCAATGCAGTCTCTGAGACTGAGATGCAGGAGAGTATGGATCAATTCTCTGGCACTTGTGCTAATTTTGGCCTGACAATTAACACCAAGAAAACAGAGGTCCCCCACCAGCCGGAACTGCACTACCCATACCTAGAACCATTGGTTACAACAAATGGAAAAATTCTGAATACTGTGAATAAGTTCACTTGGCAGCATACTTTCCCAGCATATCGACATAGAAGATGAAGCTAATGCATGCATTGACAGAGCTAGCTCAGTGTTTGGGAGGCTCCGAAAGAAAGTGTGGGACAAAAAAGTAGTATTAGTATTAGGCTGTCTTTGTGTTAACTTCATTGTTGGATGCCTGTGAAACTTAGAAAACATACCAGCAACGTGCCAAGAAACTCAGTTGCTTCCATTTGAATTGTTTTAGGAAGATTATGAAGATTACCTGGCAAAATAAGATACAAGACACCGAGGCCCTCTCTCAAGCTTAACTGCCAACCATTCAAACTCTCCTATAAACTCAAATTAGCTGATCATGCTGTCTGAAGGCTAAATCTAAAAGACTATTTTATGAAGAACTCATTCAGAGGTTAGAAGAAACAATAGGAGGACACTCTCAAGGCCTCTCTGAAGAACTTTAGTATCAATTGGGGACAGGAGATACTGGCACAGGACCCCCCCAGCACAGTGTGCTTGCATTAAAAATGGTGCAATGCTCTGTGGACAAAGTTCAAAAGAAACATGAGATGAGATGGAGTCATCTCCATCCCAAATGTTCAAACAAACTATTTGTGTCCTATCTGTGGCAGAGCCTTCTGAGCTCATGCTGGTATGATCAGCCACAACCGAACACACTGTACACCTTGACACCAACATCATGAAGTTATTTTGGTCCTCTTCAAATACCAAGGATGAACAACATTTACTCTCAACCAGGCCCTCTTTGCTACACAGCAAACCTTTCATTCCTTCCCAATTATCAAACTCCATGCAGCAGCTCTTAAAGTCTTCTCTTCTCTCCTCAAATACTGATAACAAACACACTCCCATCCCTCGTAATAGTGGATCATGTCTTTCATATTAAGAAAATAAAAACTGCCTATCATGTGGTTTCAGCTTTTCCTGATCCATTTTCCTTCTCCAGGTGTACTCTTTTCTCCTACTCAACGAAACTTGTATTTGCTTCTCAGTGTACCTGATGTATCACTCTGATATAGGCTTGTCAAGGGTAAGGACATCTCCACTTTTTTCTGTCTGCTAGGTGGTACACCTAGCGTCAGGAGGTACAGTAGAAGAGCGCCAGGCCTGGAGTGAGGAAGAGTTCAAAGTCAGTAGCTCTGTGATCTTGGACAAGTCATTTAACCCTGTTTGCCTCAGTTTCCTGAAAAAATGAGGAGGAGAAGGAAATCCCAAACCACTCCAGCTTCTTTTCCAAGAACACCTCAAAAAGGGATAACGAAGAGTATCAGGCACCTAAAGAATGTCTGATGCATTAAAATCAAGGCTCATGGAATAAAATCTATGCTACCATGACAGAGTCTTTATTTTACCTGTGCTTGGTAGTATTTATCCAGACTTTGAAAAACAGAAAGGACAAAGTGAAAGACAAATAGACACACTAGACAGTTTTGAAAATGTGAATATTTCTCCATACCCAAATTAACTTAAAAAAAATTTTTTTAGTATAAAGATGAATATCACCTATAATAACTTCCAAATAAATTCTTCTTTGAGGGAGTCCAAAGAGCATTGGCCAAACAGTCAGACATATCTGATAACAATTCAGAAACATGGTTTTTGCCCTAGGGTACAAATTAGAGCAGCAAAGCTCCAAACTACAGTAATGTAGTTAAGAGGCAAAAATGACTGTTAACCAAAGCACTCCAGTTCCCTTTGAAGTAAAGATAATCTGAAATGTAACAATTTAATAAGGAAGAAAAAATACCCAAAACTGCTTAAATGAGGTGAAAAATGCATTTAATAGTTTGCCCATCTGAATTACTCTGCTTCAGTTAGAGGCTGCAAGGCATACAGCTCACCCTCACCTTAAATCTTAGTAATAAGCATAAAGCAGATTACACATTTTTACTTCACATGTTTAATTTCAATTTCTTACAAGAAAAGTGACAGCTAGTTATTTCATCAGCCAATCATAACTCTTGAAATTCAAGAGTTTAACATTTCATTATACCACTTAATAATGAGGCAGAAAGTATGTTACATTATTTCTATAAGCCAAACTACATACTAGATTACAAGGATGGACCCTTAGGAGATACCCACATTCAGCAGGCACAACTTAGAGGAAGATCCCAAGACAAACTGAGGCCTGAGAAAGACCTTAACTCAGAGAGGCCAAGGTCACACCCCGGCATCCTTGGCCATGGCCAGTTGACTTGATTTTTGTCCTGCCACTGGACGTCAATGGCTCTGTCTTACTTTAAATCCAAGTCATGATCAAGTCTAGACATCACCCTCATAATGTCATTGGCCCTCTTCTAAGATGGAGAAAAAACAAAAACGACAATAACAAAGGAGACAGAGAAGAAACAGCAGAACCTGCCATCTAAAGAGAATAAACAAGAGGATCAAAGGCTGCAGAGAAGGCAAGGAGGAGGGCTGAGAAAAGGCCACTGGATTTGACAATTAGGAGATTACTGGTAGCTCTAGATAGGGTAATTTCAGTTGAATGAGATCAGAAGGCAAAGTAAAGAGGCAAAGAAATGAAATGGGGTTATTTTTCATTTCTCTACACTTCAGTTTCCTCATATTTAGGGAAAGAGAAGGGAAGGAGCATTTCTGTAGAGCCCATTATGTGCTAGGCACTGTGCTAAGCATTTTTGACAAATACCATATTTGATTCTCAAACAACCTCATGCTTGGTGGTATTATTACCCCATTTTATCACTGAGAAAACTGAGGCTGCCACACAGCTACTAAGTGTCCTGTCTAAGAGATGTGAAGACAGGTCTTCCAAATTTCAGACCTACTGCTCTACCTGCTGTGCCACCCGCTGCCTCTAAATATTTAAATGATGAAATGAGATTAGATAATGTCTAAGCCCCCTCTCAGGATTAATCTGTGATCCTAAAATGAACACTAAGGCTCCCCTTCCAGCACTAAATACTATAATACTGCTCAATGGTACTTGTCCATTCTCAGGATTCAATATTATTAAAATATTATAGAACAAGGACTGTGAAAAGATACTTGGCCAGCTGAAATTTCCTAAAATAAAAACTTTTCAGATGCCACCTTCTATTCTACATTCAGAATAAATACAAAATATCCATATTAAATCTGGCCTAAATAAAATAAATCTCACATAACTCTGCTTTTAACCCACAAAATCTGAGCCTTCCACACTCAGAACTGTAGGAAGTTTAAAAACAAATGTTTCAAATTAATACTTCTGCTTCTGTCCTGCCTCAAGGAGATGCTTAAGGGGCGAAAGGTAATGTGCTAATCTTTTCCTTGAGGAGGCTCATGGGGCTAAGAAGCCTACAGTTATAGTCTGGCTAATAGAGACTCACTAGGTCCCTCATCTTGTTATTTGTACCACATACACTACATTTAGACTTCTCCTAAAAATCCAAAGCACAGGAGGGTAAATGCCAACATTCAAGACACTGTCTACGAATAGATACTCCTACCATCCGAGACAATGAGAGTTTTGGAAAGCTTTCAAAGTGGAAAGAGGTGGGCTCATGACAAAAGTCTAGCACTTTCATGTCGCACATGTCCATTTTACCATACTACAGTTGGGGCAGAGTGGAAAGAGCATTAGAATCCTAAGACCTGCTTCAGGTCAAAGAACTGAGGAACCACAATGAGAATCACACACAATTTAGCAGTCATCATATGAAAGGAGCAGGGAGCTTGGAATATGGAATTCCAAAAAGGAAAGAATATGAGTTTATGGTCAAAACTATCTACCCAGCAAAACTCACTATAATCCTACAGAGGAAAAAAAAAATTATCTTTAATGACATAGAGGACTTCTAAGCATTCCTGATGGAAAGATCAAAGTTGTATGAAAACTTTGAAAGACAAACAGAAGAACATTAAAAGATAAACATGAATGAGCAATCATAAGGAGCTAACCAAGGAAAAACTGTCTGCATTCTTTTATGGGGAGATGACAATACATGTCCTCTCTGAACTGTATCATCATCAGGGCTCATAGGGGGAATTTAGTCAACGCATGGAGAGGGTTGTATTAGGTCTTAAAGATCTTAAGAATGGAAAGAGAAACACAATAGGGGGAGAAGGGAAGATCAGAAAAAACTCTCTCACGTAATCATTGTACAGTCAAGGAGATAACTATACAAACAAGGGGAAGTGAGGGGCTGGGGAGGGAGCTAACACAGAAACCTCACTCTCATCTGAACTGGTCAAAAAAAGGAAGAACACACACACACACATGCATATATGCATGCACATCATGAAGTACAGGAAGACTGCACTCAACAAGGAAATAAGAGACAAAGGGAAATAAGGGGAATGGAGAATTAAACAGAAAGTAGATTAAGGGAAGAGTTTGTGCTAAGTAAAACAAATTCTAAAGATATATAAAAATATTTGTAGTTCTTTTTTAGATGGCAAAGAATGGGAGTCTGAAAGGATGCGTATAAACTGAGGAATGGATAAATAAGGGGGGGTATGGGGGAGTGGATGTGGTGATGATGATGATGATGAAACAGTATTATGACGAAAGAGATGTTTTCAGAGAAACACGAGAAGTCTTAAGTGAACTGATGTAGAGTAAAACAAACAGAAGCAGGAAGAAATGTTTATGACGGCAATATGCTAAGGATAAATAACACCCAAAGACTCAAGAACTCTGATGAACAGCCATGATTCCAGGGGACGGGTGATGAAAAAAGCTGCCTACATTCTGACAGAAAGATGAGGGACTCCGAGGGCTGTAAGAGACATTTTTAAAAATGCAGCCAACGCAGACATTTGTTCTACCTGTACGTTTGTAGGAGGGGTTTTATTTTTCTTTTGTTCTCAAGTCAACGGAAGGGAGTTGACGGTAGGAAGAAGAAAATATGGATTTCTACTGATTGAAAAAAAGAAATATTTTTTGAATTGACAAGAAAACTGGACAGTAGTCTGGAAGAAATTAATTTTAGATCAGGACCTCACACTAAATACAATGCTACAAGAAGCTTATATAACACATGAGGTTTCCATACATGACTTATGAAAAAACTTATGCTTCAAATCACTAATGTTTTTTAAAATGCAAATTAAAGCAACTCTGAGATTCCACCTACACACATCAGACTAGTAAAGTTGACAATAAAGGAAAATGACAAATGTTAGAGGGGTTGTGGAGAAAAAAGGTCCACTGATATTGCTGGTGGAACTATAAACTGATCAAGGCATTTAAGAAAAAAAATTTGCAACAACACCCCAAAAGGTATTAATTGTACACACTAAAACAATGCCACCATTGGCCCACAACCCAAAGAAGTCAAAGAAAAAAGAAAAAAGTCCAATATGTACAAAAATATTCATAATGACAGTTGTTTTTGTAATAGCAGGGACCTGGAAATGAGAGAGGAGATTAATCCAGCAATTGGGGAATGGCTGAACAAAGTATGTAAATGTAAAAAAACACTATTATGTCATAAGAAACAATAGAAGGAACTGTTCCAGAGAAACATCAGAAGACTAGTTGAAACCAATAAAGAGTGAAGTGGGAAGACTAGGAAAACAATGATACCTTGAGGAAAACATTGTATATGAATAATTTTGAAAGGCATAAAAACTCTAATCAATGAAATGATCCACCATGATTCCAGTGGAGTAATGATGAAGGATACTTACTACTCACCTCCTTTGACAGAGAGGGAATGGCCTAAACATGAAAAATGAGACATTTTTGGACATGGTCAACATGGGAGTTTGTATTTCCTAATTATTCATATTAGTAAGAAATGATTTGGTTTTCTTCTTGTTTCATTTTGGGATCAAGAAATATTTTGTTAATTGAAAAGGTATAATTTTACTTTTAAAAAGATAAAATACATAGACATGATTATATAAAAGCAAAAAGATTTTGCAAAATGAAAACTAAAATACTTAAAATAAATTAAGGTAAAATCTTTATAATAAATGTCAGATAAAATTCTGACATCCAGAATCTAAGGAACTGATACGAATCCATAAGACTCATCTGAATAGACAAAAGGTCAATGGATATAAAAAAAAAGAGACACAAACTATGACCAACTCATGAAGAAATGAGAGTCACTGCAATAATAAGAGACATACTAATTAAGATAATTTTGAATCATCATCTATTAGCAAGGATATGGAGCAGGAGGGGAATCACTCTACTACTCTGATTTTAAAAATGCAAATATATCCAGTGTTTTTGAAGAGTAATTTGGCAATGAACAATAAGTGCTATAAAACCGAAGATAACTTTAGATACAATGTTTTTTCACTATTAATGACTTTATCAAATATCTTAGCAATAGGAGGGAAAAGACTTGTTTTAACAAAAACATTCATTGCTGCTTTTTTTAAATAACAGGAAAAAAACTGAAAACAAACCTAAGTATTCAATAACTGAAGAACTGTCAAAGAAGTTCTGACACCTAATATTGTAATTTTAAAATTCTGTACCATCAAAAAAATGATTAATATACAGAAACATACAGCTAAGCTCAGGGATAAAGGCCTCATTTCTAGAATATATAGAGAAGTGACTCATATGTATAACCATACAAGTCATTCCTCAATTGATAAATGGTCAAAGGATATGAACAGGCAATTTTCAGAGAAAGAAATTAAACATATCTATAATCATATGAAAAAATGCTCTAAATCACTATTGATTAGAGAGATGCAAATCAAAACAACTCTGAGGTACCACATCACACCTATAAGATTGGCAAACATGACAGAACAAGAAAATGATAAATGCTGGAGAGGATGTGGGAGAGCTGGAACACTAATTCATTGTTGGTGGAGCTGCGAGCTCATCCAACCATTATGGAGAGCAATTTGGAACTATGCCCAAAGGGCTACAAAAATGTGTGTACCCTTTGACCCAGCAATATCGCTACTAGGACTGTATCCCCAAGAGATCATAAAAATGGGAAAGGGTCCCACATGTACAAAAATATTTATAGCAGCACTCTTTGTAGTTGCCAAAAACTGGAAGTCAAGGGGATGCCCATCAATTGGGGAATGGCTGAATAAATTATGGTATATGAATGTAATGGAGTACTATTGCGCCATAAGAAATGATGAACAAGAAGACTTCAGAGAGGCCTGGAAGGACTTATATGATCTGATGCTGAGTGAAAGGAGCAGAACTAGGAGAACTCTGTGCACAGCAATGACCACAGTGTACAAGAGTTTTTTCTGGTAGACTTGGAATTTCATAATAATGCAAGAACTTATTAAAAAAAAAATCCCAATGGTGGTTTTCTAAGGCAAAATGCCTTCCACACTCAGAGAAAGAAATATGGAAGTCATTCACAGAATGTAGCAGGCCATGTTTGTGTGTGTGTGTGTTTTTGTGTATCATATTTTGATTTGTTATGATTTCTTCCATTTATTTTAGTTCTACTACACAGCATGACTATAGTGAAAATGTACTCAATAGGAAAGTGTATGTACAACCTATACAGAATTGTATGAGGTCATGGGGAGGAAGGGGGGTAGCGGGGCATAGGTATGGGGGGGATAAAATCTTAATATTATGGCAGTGATTGTAAAACATTAAAAAATAATAATAAAATAAAATTCATAAAAATATGTAAATAAATATGCAGAAACATATATGAAATGACAAAAACAAAAGCAAATAAACATACTAAAATTATTTTAAAATTGAAACTTTATATAGACAAAATATTTTAAATATAAATCATTCTAGTAGTAGGCTATTTATTTCTGTTTATTCATTAAAATTCGCAAATGAACAATAACTTTTTAAAAATCTTACCCCAGAAATCTCTCAGATTTGTCCCTTTCTTCTATTATATCCAATCAAGTGCAGATCCTAAACCATCATAACAACTTCCTAACAGATCTTTCCAACTCCAACTTCTTCCCCTTCTAATCCACTCCACATTCTTCTGCCAAATTAAGTTTCCTAAATGGACACCTCTCATGATGTCATTCCCCTGACATCATGCTACATGTTCCCATTTACCTAAAAGATAAAGTTCATCTGGCTTACCCTAAAACATTCCCAATCCTTCACCACTTTACACTGCACAAACTCTCAGTCCCTGGAAGACCCCCTACCCTTTCCAACCCCCTGGCATTTGGCTTAGGCTATTCCCTATTACAAGCATATCATTCCTGATCTATCCTCCCCCCACCAAAAAAAACCCAAAAAACAAACAAACCCTACCCACATTTCAAGATCCAGATCAATGAACTTTCCTTCCTAAGGCCTCTTATCATATGATATTTGTACTTCTTATGCTTAATTTTGTATTATGATATATATGTATATATACACACATATTTCACACGTATACCTTCACACACACAATACTCTACAAAAAAGTAAGAGCTTAATGCATGGTTATGAAATTTAATCAAATAAGATTTCAGATCTAACTCTACAACCCCATAATCAAGAAAATTGGAAATTAAAAAATCATTTGTCTACTACATGATGAAATGTCACTTAGGTTTTTGTTTAATTCCATTTATATTCTTTATAAATAGCCTTTCAGCTTTCGAAAATGAACTACCGCATTCCAGAAATGGAAATTTTAAATATCATTTTATACTTTTAAATGATAAATAATGACATTTTCCTACCTAGCTCGTAAAATGATTTTAAAAGAAACTCCCTGAAAGGAATTTCAAACATATTTTGAGAAGATTAGCAACAAAACCTTTACGTATCCTAAGCAGGTTTTAAAAGTGCACACATATTCACTCAAGCAATATTGAACATAATTTTATCTCTTAAAAAGAGATTATTTCAACATTTGTGTAGCCTCAAAAGCACAATAAAACCAAGTAAATTTATCTACAGGCATAATTATGAATCCAATCATGATTACAATACAAATTTTTTTACTTTATCAGCCACAAAGTCATCAGGCATACCCATCAAAATCAATGCACCATTCAAGTCGGTATTCAACAACATGTTGATTTGAATGTTGCATCTGAGCCATAGATTTTAAATCATTGGGGGCAGAGAGTAATCAGAGAAGTCAATGATCAATATGAACAATTATTGAATAACCTGATGAGATTCCAAGGCACGGAACATTATTTGAGACACCTGCTCTTATGGTACAAGTATGGCTTGTGGCTAAACTGACTGAGCTTCACACAGAGACTGTCTCCAGATGACTGAGAATCAGCCACCCATCTCAGTGATTTATAAAAGAGAGCTGTGAGACTCAATTGGGTTCCTCCCAATTGTTCTTAATTCCAGGGCACATGAGATGCCAGCAATGTCCAATTTCAAATTATTTTCAGTTTGATGAAGCTCTTACTGATACTAAACAAAGCAATGGCTCTCTTCACCTATCTTATAAATAATTCTGAAATCAATATTTTTGAGTAAATACAATCCACTCCCAATTTTACATCTACCTCCTCTGAACTCCTACAGAGGTTTGTGAAAAAAATTACATGCTTGTTTTGAGAGCTAAAAATAGGTACTTTTATTTTCTGCCATATCTACTTTATTATTTTATTGCATTGAGTATTACTTGGATTGGATAATCAGTAACACTAAATCAGCAGGTAACAGAATACTGAAAAGTGTTCCTTTAATTATTTGACATTCATAGAGAGTCAGTACAAATTAGTAATTGTGTTGACTAAATTTAAAAATAACTTACTTCTTCAAATGATTGCATGGGATTATGATTTATATTCACTACACTAAATTCTGCAGGTTTTTTAGAAAATATCCTACTAATAAAATATTTTCAAATAAAAATTATTCATATATTTTGTACTGCATTGGAACAGTTGATTAAAGCCCAACAGATGACTATTAGAAGACAAAATTCATTAAAGGTTTAAATAACTCACCCATATATTAAGGTAGGGACTACTGTGCAAGAAACCCTCTTCAGAATTCCTATAACTACTTGCAGACATAAATTATTATTATTAATAATGACAGCAATAGCTAACATTTATACAGTGCTTTAGGGTCTGAGAAGGGCTTTGGGAAGATAATCTCATTGTATGCTTACAACAAACTACAGGTAGTTTGTACATTATTACACCCCTTTTACAAATGAGGAAACTAAGGCAAACAGAGATTAAGTGACTTGCCCAAGGTCACACAGCTCCACTCTGTCCTAAAATTATAGAACTTTTTCTCTGTCTAGGTTAAGCACAAAGTAAAGTTTCACTTTGGAAGAGCTTTCCCTACCCAAGCAAAAAAAAGCCAGCAAATGAAATTTATCTGTAAAGTTTTTGCTTCTTTAGCCAAATTCCTGACATTCCAGAAAATGCTCCATCCCATATAAGATGAATACTTTCACAGCCTAGTCTTTTGGTCAAGAGGTGATATCACAAGATCATGACAAATCAAAAACCTAGAAGATCTCAAAGTGGAAAAGTTGTGAATACTAAATACAATTATAATCTTCTTAATCCACTGCTCTGACCATAGCATTCCTTTGCTCAAAGAATTCAAATGGCTGTCCAGTATCTCTCTCAGAGCTGGAAAAATCCAATAGGAAGATAAATTTAAAGGAAAATATAGAACTGAATAAACTACTGGACAATTTAGAATTCAACGAGACCATTAGAGAATATACATCTTTCTCTATGCTATATGGCACCTATGAAGAAATAGTCAATATATTAGGGCACAAAGAATTTTCAAAATTAATATAAAAAACATAAATAACAAGTACCTCCTTCATTAAATATAATGCAATAAAAATAGTCGCCAATTCCAGAAGAACCAGAAAAGATATAAGTGGAGACAAAAGTAAAATCCTGAACAAGGAGTGAATCATTGAATAAATCCCAGAAACAGCAGCTACAAAAATGGTGTAATGACATTCCACATTTTCTAAAAAGAGCTAAAATAGCTCACAGAAGAAAAATTCTATCCCTAACAACATGAAATAACACAAAAGAATTAATGAATTAAATAGGTAATTTTAAAAATTAGAAAAATAACAAATAAACAACAAATCACAATTAAGAACAAAAGAGAAAATCTTGAAATTAGAGAATCGGAAGCCAAGAAGATTACAGAAATGATTATCAAAACTAAAAGCTGGTACTTTGAAAAGTATAACAAAAAATCTAATTTTAAAAAGAGATGAAAATCAAATTAACAAAATAAAAAAAGTAAAATCACAACAAACCCAACAGAAATAAAAAAAGAAACATCTGTGGTTATACGTCAAGGAAAATATTCAAAATAAATAGGTAATTATCTATGAAAATATAAAGTCTACAAACGAACAGAGCATCAAATGGAGATCTTAAATAATCCAGTCTTAGAGAAGACTGTAAAGGAACTACTAAAAGGGAAGGAAGTAAAAAACTAGACGTTTGCGGGATAATTTGATCAAACTTTTATAGAATGTATCTGTAAATTATTTCATGATACATACAGTGTTCTTAAAAACTAAGAAATAGCTCATTTTACCAAAGCTCTATAGGACAAATATAGCTTTACTACTTAAATACAGGAAGGATAAATCAAAGTGAAATATAGACCAATACCATTAATAATATAATGACTATAAATACAAAAACTATTCAATAAAATCCCAGCAAAAATATTACAAAATTTATCTTTAAAAAATCATTCATTATCAAGTTGGATTTGTATCATTTATGAAAGGATGGATCACCATTAAAAAAAATAATGAAAATGAAAATACTCAAAAGTACATTATATTAAGAGATATAGAAAACCTTTAACAAAGTACATTCATTCATGATTTTTTTAAATTATAGGCACAGAGGAATTTGGTTTAATATCAAAATAAAGTATCCACCTGCAACCAAAAGATTATAGCATATTAAATTACCGAATAATAGAAACTTTCCTAGTAAATTCACAAGAAAAGCAAGGATATCCCCTTTTATCACTGTTACTTGATACAGTGGTAGAAATGCTGGCAATGAGTAAGGCAAGGGAAAGCAGTTAAAAGCATGAAAACAGAGGAAGAGAAATGATCCTGCTGATGACATGACATGGAGTATAACAATAATAGCTAATATTCACATAGTGCTTAATATGTGCCAGGCACTATGCTAAGTACTTTACAATTAAAATCCTAGGGAGTCAGAAGATAAATTGAGACATTTAACAGTTTCAGTAAGTTATAACTTACAAAATAAATACAGAAAAATCAACAGATTTCATATAGGATTAACAAAATACAAAAAGCAATAACAGAAAAGGAAGTTTCATTCAAAATAACTACGAAATGTATAAAATCTCTTGGAATCAATATACCAAAGCACACTTCATACCTGAATAGAAATAATTACAAAACACTGGTTAAAGAAACAAAGGACGTTCTAAATAATTGGAGACATAACCAGTGCTCATCACAGCTAAGCCAAGAAAATATAATAACAATGAGAACATAACTGACACTCATGTATGGACGTAGTGCTATGCCACTAAAACTACCAAAGCAATGCATTATAAAGCTAGGCAAAACAAGAACAAAACTCACTTGGAAGAATGAAATACCAAGATTACAAAGGGAAATCATCAAAAAAGACAAGAAAGAATGGGGAACAGCATTTCCAAACCTCACATTATATCCTAAAATAGTAATCATCAAAACTACTTGGTACTGGTTAAAAAATAAGAAAATTGTTCATTGAAACCAATTAAACAGGGAAGAATAAGAAATAACTCAACTATATAATCAAATGTTTGATGAACCTGAAAATGGAAATTACTAAAGAAGAAGGGTTGCTAGAAAAACTTGGAAAGCAATACGTGAGAAAATAGGTTTAGATCAACACCTTAGACCATATTCCACAAAAAATTCAAAAAAAGAATATGCAATATGAATATTAAAGCTCATACCATAAAAAATGGGAGATAAACAGATCTTAGGGATAAATTCTTAACCAAAGGTTAGATGTGATTGCAAAGAATAAAGTAGACAATTCTGATTATACAAAATTAAAAATCTTTTACATAAACAAAATGTAACTAGAAGAGAAGTGGTCAAGTGGATAAATATCTTTCCAGTAAATACTTCAAAAGGGCTATTTATCCGGTAAACAACAAACAGAAATACATCAGCACAGAATCCAATCCCTAACAGATAAGGAGTCAAAGGAAACTGACAAACCGTCCTCAAAACATGAATTCCAAACTATGAATAAAAATATGAAAGAATGTTATAAACCACTAACAGTAAAAATAAAAAGCAAAATAACCTTAAGGCTTTATCTTACACCCAGAAAAGTGGGAAAGATGGCACAAAATGTCAACTGTCAATGCTGCAGAAGTAACAGGGAAGACAAGAACCGCTAATGCATCAGTGGAAGAACTATGAATTGATCCAGCCATTCTGGAAAATGGAAATATACAAACAAAATGAATAAATGTTCAAGTTCTCTGACCCACAGATTCTCATGCTAAGGATATACCCAAGAAAGTTAATGGCAGAGAGGCCCCATATGCAAAACTATTTATAAGCAGTGCTTGTGGTAATAGCAAAGAACCAGAAACAAAAGTCTCCCATCAATTCAGGAATCGCTAATAAAATTATAGTAAATGAATATAATGACTATATTTCTCTATTGTGAGAAATAAAGACTATAATGCAAACAGAAAAAAATGGAAAGCCTTACACGAACTGGCAAAGGTGAAGTCGACAGAATCAGGAAGACCACACACACAATGACAACAAAATCAAAACCCAACAAATGATATGATATTAAAATGAACAAGCAGCGTCACAAAGATGAGATAGGTCAGAAGAGAGCTTCCTCCCCTTCTCTGCAGAGGTAGGGGCTCTGGATGTGGGACAGCGTGTAACATCAGAGCGTTTGCTATTTTTACTTAGGTTTTTTTTTCCCATCTCTCTTTTTACTCTTTATTATATGGATGGCTCACTAGGGATAAGGAGAAGAAAAACATTAGAAAATGTATGTGATTTAAAAATAAAAAGTATGAAAAAATAAATCTAAAGTAGACAAAGATAACATAGGGAGGGTGATGTAGAAGATAGCACTTCAGCTCTCTTAAAGGAAGACAGATCACATAGGGAAGAGGCAGTTTCAATAGTCAGTGAGGTAGCTCCAAGGACAGAGCTCAGGGCCTAGAGTCAGGAAGACCTGTGTTCAAATCTGGCCTCAGACACTGACAAGCAGGGTGACCCTAGGCAAGTCAATTAACCTTTGTTTGCCTTAATCGACTGGAGAAGAAAATGGCAGAACACTCCAGTATCTTTGCCAAGAAAAGCCCATGGATGTGTTGTGGTCCAGCGGGCCACAAAGATTTGGACACAACTTAACCACTTGATGACAAAAGAGGAACAGGTCAGGAAAGCATGGATTACAGATCAGTTTGCAGAAGCAAGAAATGATGAATAATCAGACTAAAAAAATAGGGGTTTAAAAATCTAAACAGGTTGTATGCGTAGAACCTATATAAGATTGTATACCATCTCAGGGAGGGAGGGAGGGAAAAAAACCTAAGATATATGGAAGTGATTGTAGAACACTGAAAACAAATAAAGGAATTTAATAAAAAAAATCTAAACAGGAGTTTATACTTGATTCTGGAGACAATAAGGAGCCGCTGCATTCTATTCAGCAGCAAAATGACATACAGTCAGAACTATGGTTTAAAAACAAAATTCAATTTAGCAGCTATAGGGGAAGGGGGGATGGAGTGGGTAGAGACTTGAGGCAGAGAGGCTAATTAAGAAGCCACTGAAATAAACGAAGTGAGAAGTGATGAGAGTCTGAAGAAAGATGATAGCTCTGTGAAGAGAAAGAAAGGGATTCATTCAAGAAAAGTTGTTAAGAGAGAAATGGCCCAGTGTAGCAAAAGACTGCATATGTGGAGTGAGAGAGATGGAGGAGTGTAGAATAGTGACCTTACCATTCTGGAAGATAAGGCACTCAACAACAACTGGGAAGATCCGAAGAGAGGCAGGTTTGGGGGAAAAGACATCGAGTTTCGTTCTAGACCTTTATCTTATTCTGGACTTGGATCTCAGAATATGCTAGGTCTGAGGTCTCTCTGGGACTTCCAACTAGAAATATCCAATAGGCACTTGGTGACAAGACACTGGAGCTCCAAGGAGGATCTGGAGTTGGATGGGTAGAACTCTTGAGTCATCCACATAGAAATGACAAATAAGATCATGGGAAATGAAAAAGGAGTTCCAGTGGAGAAGAGAAAAACCATGAAAGATGACACTCACAGTTAGGGGCCATACTATGGAAAATGAACCAGCAATGGGGACAGTGAAGGAGTAGGAAGATGGGTAGGATGAGAACCAGGAGAGAAAAGTGTCATGAAAATCCAAAAGAAAGAGCTCATCCAGGAGAGGGTTGTCAACAGTGTCAACTGCAAAGGAGAAATAAAAAGGATAAAGACTGACAAAAGGCCATCACCTGGAACCAGGAGCAGTATGTTATCTCCTATTTGTATACCAACAGCTGGCACGGTGCCCTGTACAAACCAACACAGTAAGAAACTGAAATTTCATTTCCTTTGCTAAGTCTTATCCCAAGCCCTCTATGACTCAGCCAGATATATTATGAGTTCCTGTGGACAAAAAGAAATTTATCATTTCTCATAATGTGCCACTCTATGGACTTAGCTAGGCTGGTCCTCAAATAAAAAAAAAAATACATGTCATTATTGAGCCCATAGTCAAAAGTTTTCCACCTTGATAAGACCCACAAAAGCTTATATTTTACTCCCACAGCCTTTGAAACCTATAATCAAGTTCATGACAAGATGTGAGTAGGACTTTACTAAAAGGCCCTGCATCTTCAACATTTTAATAAATGTTTGTTGAATGGAGCTAAAAATAATTGTCTACCTACTGTGGAATATTTTGACATTAAAAAATGTATTTGTAAAAAAGTACTATTATAAAGTGACCTTCATTGCAAACCCTGGCATTTTACACATAGGTAGCTGACTACATTAGCTACTCATAGTTCAGATTCTACTCCTGAGTAATGGTAATAAAGTTCATGAATAAGTTTATGGACTTGCAGAATGAATACTCTGATAGAAAAAATACTTTTAAATGTGAACACAACCCAAGGAGTGTATAAGAATTGCCTACTCTACTCTTACCTTTTCCAAACCATCTTTCACAGGCTACAAAATAATTTTTCTTAGGCACAGAATTCACCACATTATTTCTCTCCTCAAAAATTATTAGTATCTCCTTTTGCACTGCACTAAGTAAAGCTGTTTCTGTCTCGCATGCAAGGCCCTGAACAACCTGGTGCTACCACAGCATTACGTATAGCCTCTTCTCGAAACTGTCATCTTCACAGACTCTAAGTAAGACTGAGCCAAACTAGACAACTATCTGATACCAAAATACACATCGTGTTCTAACACCTCTACAGCACTTTTGTTAGGTAAGACTGTTCCTTATCTCTGGAAAGCCTGCTTGCTAAAATGTCAGCTTCTCCATGAGATTGCGCTGATTCCCATCCCAAGTCCTCTGCTTAGTATCAACCCTGCCCCTCACACCTCAGAGAACACTGCGTGCACATAGTGCACTTAACTACATAGTGTTACCATGGAATACTCCACATTTTAAATACATACTAAGCTAGAAGCTCCTTGAGGGCAGGAACCAAATCTTACATCAACTTCTTATCACTCTAAACATCTATCACACAATGCTCTGTATACAGTAGAAGCTTAATAAAGGTTTCTTGCATTTGATCTGGACAAATAAGGTTTAGTCTTTCTTGGAATGAAGTAGAGAGTTGGAGGGAAGGTGAGAAGGATGCCAGTCTCTCTACTTCATAGACATATATATATGTATATACACACAAACACACACACACACACACACACACACACAAATCACACTGCTCAAAGCAATATCATCTAATTTCAATGAAGATCAAAAACAGTCTCTCTCAAGGTCATGGTTAACAGAACTTCCTACACAACAAAGAAATCTATGACATCATTCTCAAGCAGACAGGATAGTGATTCTAACTACAAACTTCAAATCTAGACCAACAGCAGTTTCCATTTTCTCTTCCCTTCTTATTCACCAAGTAAGAAAAACAGGCAAAAAAAAATTTTTCCAGAGAAGCACATGCTTTTCTGGCTAAGAACCAAAAAATGACAATTTTGAATGAGGATTTTCTTTTTTTATTGGGGTGAGGGATTAAAAGGAGACAGGACAGGGCATGCTATTCATTTTTAAAACAGAAGAAAGTAGTTCCCTAGAAAGTAAAATATGGACACCAAATCACCTCCTTTCAATCGGTCCTACCCCCACACTGATCAAAAGTATGTTCCCCTATAACTTTTTAGAAGAGCAGAGCCCACAGGCAGTCAAGCTAGGGACAGGAAGAATACAGCATGGAAAATGAAGACTAGGAAGCAGTGGGCCTCCATCACATAACAAATGCCTCCAACCAGAAGGAAGAGAATATATCTTCCCAAAACCTCACGTCCTCTTGTGCAGTTACTGCTCTTTGAGGCCTATTTACTGAGATGACTTCAAGGACTAACTAAATGTCTTTAACTGCTTTAAAGAGAAATGCCAAGAATTACTGTAATCTCAAAATAAAACAAGACTACATGCGGAAAAATTAGTCCATTCAAAAACTTCCACAGTGCAAATTAAAATGTGGAAATAAGAATGAAGAAGTATTCAGGGTCTTGGACCCCTAAAATTCCAAAAGTGACAGGAAAGTAACAGTTCTAGCTATGGCCCAAGCTGTGACATCTGCCACTAAAACTTTGGCGTGAGCTTCAAAGGCTTTTAACTCAAACTTGTAGGTTTAAAAGGGAAAAAAAAATGTTCAGGCTACAGCTGAATTTGACTGAAACTCAGCTGCATAGAGAATAGAAAAGAACTTGTAGAGAGTCAAACCCAGTGATTTATTTTGAGTTAAAACCAATTTCAATCCAACTAATCAGCAACTATTTTGAGGTTGCTAATAGTAGATGTCACTGCTCTTGGCTAAAGCAAAAAGTGCTAGTTTCATTGGGGCAGAGAGATATCAGATTGAGAGGACTCCTTTTTTAAATAAATGAAACAACCATCACCTACAAACTAATTAAACCAAAAAAAAAAAAAAACCCAGAAACCACCAACTCTTCTCTCAGTTATTGCTTTTCCAAAGACAAAAAACCTATAGGTTTCATGAGAGAAGTCTAAGACAGTCTAGGATAGAACCTTAGCTGGCCAGACAGGAACTATAATGCTGCCCTTCTAATGGAGACCTCCTAAGGGGGGTAAAAAAGGATTGGATCAGACTAATCAAGAGTCTATTTCAGGGACTTTTGGTTATGATAATTACACGTAGGGTCCTAACAAAACCCAACTCCCCTGACAAGTACCCCAAAGATGGACACCAGATGAAAGAAGAATTACTAAAACCAAAGGGAAACACCAAGAAACTACCTCATCCAGTCCAAGGCTAAACAAGAAGACTGCCAGAAGCTTGCAGGTACTCTAGGAAGGGACATAGCGCAGAGCCAAACAGCTTTGACCTCACTGTTGGCCTGACACTGGTGCCAATGGAGGGTGGAGCCAGGTCCCAGGAGATCACTGTACAGGAAGACTAAGTTGAACAGAAAGTACGCACCTCAGTGCCCTTTAAGAAGTCTAAAATAAGCAAGTTTTTCAGAAGAAAAGAAGACCAGCTCCAAGTATAGGAGGGAAATGATGATGTTACCAGGCAGCCCACAACAAGGCACCCACCAAGAGGCCAAAGATTGTTTTGTTGCTAGAAAGAGAAGGAAAATAATGGAATTGGGAAAGCAATATACTGTGGAAGAAATAAAGAGAAACAGTGAAAAAAGTACTATTTCCTATTACTGTGTTACTCCAGAAGAAAATTATGCAAACCATGGAGGAAAGGGTGGGGTAGAAGATGCCTCTCAAGAATCTCATTCCTTAGAACTGAACCAATTCACAGTTCTGCAAAGAGTTATTTATTATTCATATATATTTTTATGCACGACTGAACACTATGCTTTGACACAGCAAATACCACTCAAGAAACACCCAGACCAAACCCCTGTACAAAGCACAACTTTGTAGCTGTAACTACAATACTCTCCACTTTTAAGCTCTCTCATAACTTGCTTGCTAAAAATACACCCAAATCCCCTCATCCTTAAAATAACTTCATTTTTTTCATCACTAAGCCTCAGTTTTCTCATCTGTAAAATGAAAAGGTTGGACGCAGTGGACTATGAGGTCCTTCTAGGTCTATGACTATGATGCTTTGAACTTGTGATTGTACTTTTGGTTGAGTAAAATTTGGAGATTTTCTCTGATGGCATTGTAGTGATTCCATCAATATTCATTCTGATTTCATGTCAGTGTTTCTGGAGAATCTTTTTTGCATGATTTCTTGAAACATGATAGTCAAACTCTGTTTCTTTGTACTTTTCTCTAAGTACAATAATTCTGAAATTGTCTGGTCTAGTTCAGTCCTCTGCCACTTTCTTTTGTTTAGAGAAATCTGAACTTGTTAAGGGGTAGGCCTGATTCTGAGTTAGTCTAATGGTTTAGGCCAGTATTAGAATGAAATGAAATGCTCATTGATGATCTAACATTTAATAACAGGGAAATTTGCTTAACAATGGAATAGAAAGGATATTTAGCAAGGATACAGAACTGATTCAAGTGAGTGAAACTTTCCTTATTGACAAAGAACCATGTATGGACAGAAGTTGGCTTGAATGGAAACGGACTATTCATCAAATCTGAGGGACTTCAACTCCACTAGATTTGGATTTTTTGGCCTTAAGCAATCAGAAAGCAACATCAGTAGCTGTCACTCCAGTCCCCTTGTTCAAACAAGTCTTAGGGATAGCTTCCTTGCAATTTAGGAAAAACTAACCTATCCAATGTGACAAATACCTTAAACAAATGTTATTCCTACCACAGAAGTCCTTTTTAAATTTTGCCATTTTAAAAAATATTGCTCAAAGGTTTAATTCCACAAAAAATATAGAATTACAGCATATTAAGTTTACTACGTATATGGTACTGAGGGGATAAAAATAAAAACAAAATATCGTTTCTGCCTTCAAGAGGCTTACCTTTTACTGTATTTTCTCATTCTCCCAAGCCACTCTATTTATCTGGGAATCCAATGATTTCTGAGATTTTCTACCACTTCTTCTACTTAGTCAAGTTTCCCGTTCACTTCCTTAAATACATCGTTCAGCTACCTCAATTTCAATAGTACATAAACCATTTCTCTTGCTATGATTCTAAATAATGTAGCTGGAGTTGTTATCTCAAGTCTTTTTCTTCGTAGAGATGGTAACTGATCTGAGTCTTAAAATATAGGTGGGTTTCAAGGGGGGAAAATGAGTCAGGAATAATAAGCTAGAAATATGGAACAAGATGAACAAAATGCAAGGAGTTTAGAAAGGATGAAGAATCTTCCCAGGACATAGAGTAGCTGACTTTCTCTTGAAAGCTGGTGTGGTGTCAAGTGGTGAATGGCTTTGAATGTTTTTGAGCAAGATATTTGAGCTCTATATTTTAGGTGACTGGGAACATAGAGCACATTTAATCAGGGGAACAATATCATGGGAGATATCCATTCAGGAAGCATAATATGGCAGAAGAATTGGTGTTTAACCCTTTAAAGATTTGAATTTAGTACTACCATTCCTATAAGCAAGGCAAAGAGAAGCCAGTCACTACTAATGTCTCACACTCTTGCCATTAAAAACAGGTGCCATATGTATCATAACCTCTGGGTACAACAGGCCTGGCAAGTTTTAGCGCCAGGGAAGGGAGTTAAGTTTCTAATCAAAGCCCCATTCTCAAGCAACTGTCCAAAAGCCCAGAACTCAGCTTAAGTGCTTCAGAAACACGAATTATATGGATCCCCAGACACAAGTAAATAAAATGAAGAAATTTCAAATTTACAGTTGCTGCCTTCAAACTCACTCGCTTACTTTAGCTCAGGAAGGATTAAAACGACTTCAAAGCAGCCTGAGTTCTTATTAAACCACTATGACCACCCCAGGGATGCTAGAACATTTCTCTGATTAGCAAGATGCACTCTTTGAACTGTTTGAGCTAAAAAAAGCTCTCAGAACCTGTAAAACAAATGCCATAATTTTTACTCCTTGTTTATTTTCCATTTTGGAAAAACTGATCACTTTAAATGTTCAAAGTGAAGGGCAAATAAAAGTAACGTCAAGAAAGACTCATTCGTGAACAATATTCAACAAATTTGAGATATGAATGAATGTTTTACACTTATTCAGCAAGGAGAAACAGGCTTGGGTATGTAATTCACAAGCCTGGGGAAAGGACATGGCATATCATGAACACATCATGTCACATTATGTTCCCATCCCAAAAGAACTGGACCCAAATGACGGCACTGAGATCGACTTCCACTCCATTCAGTCTCCCGCTGACCAGCCTCACAAGTGGTCAAACGCTCACATGACGAGATGTACAACTCTGTATTGGCCACTATGCATAAAAGCAGTTAGGTTTTCAGAAAACTACTATAAATTAAAATAGAAATTGTTGTTTTTGTTGTTCATCCTTCATTATCAAAGAGGACCATGCCATTAGGAAAGGGAGGCCATGACATACAAGTGAATTGGATTGAAGGGAGGGGGGGCTATAGAGAATCACCAACCTCACTTTCTGGTGAGATCTGGATGACTAGAGATGGCCATGCGTGCAGTGGGAGACCTTGGCCTTTTTAAGCTAAAGGTCATTAACAGATCTGTTTGACTGAGGCAACAGCCTTTCAATAACTAAGAATAGGTAAGTAATGAGGCAGAGAATAGTCTCTTTACCTAGTTTTTTAAAAAAAATCAATCTGGGAGGGAAAAATTCTCAGGGTTTCTGGGCAAAAGGGAAATATTGCTGTTCACTCTGAGCTAATCAGGGCCCAGAGGCTTAGATTTTAGCAGAGGCTATTTTACCACTTGGAGGCACCTAAATGGCCCAGTGGATAGAGCACTGGAACTGAAATCAGGAAAGCCTGAATTCAAATCCAAACTCAGACATTTATTAGCTGTGTGATCCTGGGTAAGTCATTTAACCTCTGTTTGCCTTAATCCATTGGAAAAGGAACTGTCAAACCATGTTCCAGTATGTTTACCAAGAAAATCTCACTGACAGCACTGGCATGCTACGGTCCACGGGGTCACAAGGAGTTGCACATGACTGAACAACTAAACACAAAATTCCACTACCTAGATTGTGACTGATCTTGGGCAAGTCAAGTTCCTCGTCTGCAAATTCAGTAGACTAAAGCATATAATCTTAAAGATCTTTTCCAGCTCTAACAGTCTTACATACTAAACTTTGGGCCCTTGAATTCTTTATCTTTAACCTAGGTCTGATCAATTTGATAACTAATCATTTTCATGATTTCTTGTTACGTGTAATTGTTTTTATGACACAAATCAATTGATGCATGACAGAAGGGAAGTTTATAGGGATAAAGAGCATGATGTAGTACAAAGGGGAAAGGTCTGAAAATCCAGAAATCTGAATTCAAAACTTGACTTTCACACTTAACAACCTACGTGTGACAATTCACTTAAACCTCTGATCTTCTGTCTTCCCCAGGAAGGAAAGATCATTTTCAACTTGGGGAGATTAGGGAAAACTTCATGGAGATAGTACTTGATTTGTGACTTGAAATATGGGTACGGTTTTTTGCGGGGGGAAGGTATTGTGGGACTAAATTACAAAATGGGAGACTGCATAAAAAGGAGAAGGGTAGGAAGAAGACAGGGGGGAACATGAGATGTACCCTAATTAAGTCAAGGGCTAATATGAAGGGAAAATAACTCCTGTACTCTCTCAGGAAGAAGTCTCCTACAGTAGAATGGAAAAGGAGACCAAGGAAGAGATTAAAAAATGGAGAAATCTGTTTCAGTGGTGGGAGGGGGTACCACTGATGAATGCTCCCATGGGAAAATAGAGATATTCTATAAAGGAAGATGGGAACATTAGAATGAATCTGGTACTTAGAGACGCTACTACTCCTCCCTCAGAAAGAGGGGAATCAAAGCTTCTTTGGACAACTGACACCCAGAAGAGAAGGAGCACAAGGAGCAAAGAAGATTTCAAAGCAAGACGAGAGCAAAAGGAAATGAAGAAAGAGAAAAAGCCACATAGGGCAATTTTCCTACTACTATGTTCAAGGTAATATATACTTAAATAAAAGCAGTACATGAGTGAGATACAAGGTTTTATATAAATCCTTTCTCAACTCTTCTTTGTATATGAAAATGTTCATGTTTGTTGATGTTTGTCAAGTTCAAAATTAAAAAAAGAAAAATGTAAAGTTACCTTTTCCTCACAAAAACAAAAATATATACAAAAGACAGTATTGTGATATGACACTAGAGGTTATAAGAAACTAAGGCTGGTTATGTAAGTCTGGAAGTAATCAACATGGAGACGACAAGTGAACCTATGAAAATTGTTATTATTATCTGAAGGGAGAATAAAAGAGAGCTCAGGACAGAGCCCTAATAATAGCAGCTTATATATTTATAAAGCACTTTAAAGTATGCAAAGCAACTTTATATGTGTTATTTCATTTGATCAGCACAGCAAACTGATGGTGTAGGTGCAATTACTACCTCCATTTTACTGATAAGTTATCTAAGAGAGGTGAAGTGACTTGTCCAGGATCACACAGCAGTGCATGTCTGAGGCAGGATTCAAACCCAGGGTTTCGTAACTACAAATCCAGCACTCTAGCCTCTGCACCATCAAGCTGCTGATGAGACAGCAAAGGAGACTGAGAAGAACCAATCCAAATGTTAGGAGCAGAACCAAGAGCACTTTACATATAAAAAGTTACATAAATCCAAAGGATCTGTTCATATGCTTATTTTTTAAGACAACGAGCAGACATTTGAAGAATGTCTTTTATTAAAGAGCAGACCTTTCTCAAAACAGCCACAATAAAAGTTTTACCTTCTACATCTGTGCCAATATTCCAAGAAATAAGGTGGTTTTGGGGAAGGGAGGAATAACGGTCACTGGTTCAATGGAATAGGAACTCACGTCCTTATTCCATTTCTCTCCAGCAAACAAAATGTGGTAAGAAAAATTTCTAGTATCCACAGTGGCCCAGACTCAGAGAACAAGCTTCATTCTACTCCCAGAATTCTCCCTTTCTCACCTGTGAAAGTAATCGGGCTCAGGATCAGACATAGCATTGTGGTTCAAATGTAGAAGCTTGAATGGAAGGAGTACAGCATAAAGATAGAGATAACTAAATTGAAATCCATTATTTAAGCCCTGAGAAACGAAAGCTAGCATGTGGTCATTATCCAACAATAGTTACACTTCTATCCCCAAACAGTAGTAAAAATGATAAAACTGATCGTGTTCTAGGAACAGAACATTCCAGAGGCTGAATTATGTTTAGCCTTTTGAAAACTCTTTATCCCATAACGATGGTTTTCATCTTCTGTTTCATCACCTAGAAAATCAACTTTCTACAACATAAACATAGCTCAAAACGATGATGAGTGATCAAATCTTGACAAGTTTTCCAATCATATTAATTCTGTGAAGTTTTTCTTCTGGTCTGTTAGACTCTATATAATTTCAAGGATTTAATGGTTACATGATAATATTTCAGATTCTTCAAGATGTTAGACCAAAAAAGGTTGGTTGTAGCCCAAGAATTAATAAATTTACAAAGAATTTGGAGATCTCAACTGAAAGAGGAACCAAATTATTTTTGTAAAGAGGTACAACATGACTATACATGTATCTAACCGCAGAAGAACTAGGCATGTCAACTAACGCAAAAAATATTTTTTAAAAATTTTACTTTGAAATAAAAATTTTTATCCTATTTCTAGTCTCTTCGCCTTATTGATTTTTTTTTAATATACTGAGTCAAATGATGCAGCCTATTTCTTCAAGGCATTTTTAATTTCTGGTCTTTCTACTGTTAATAAACCTAAGTACTCCCATCTTCCAATCTCATCTAAGATTCCTCAGAGTATGGGAACCTCACCGGCATAATAAATACCGAAGTCCCTGAACACGAAGAGAACATCAAGTCTTCCTCAGTCCAGTGGAGATGATCCCAACTTTCCACAAAAGCCAAAAAAGAAAAGATAACTCAGTCACTTTTTCACAGAAAGTACAAGCGCAGGAGTATAATCTCATTAACGACATAAATGGGAGCATTTTAGCAATTACTATTCTTTGGCTACCAGTTCTGCTCTCCAAAAAGCCTGAGAAGCTTCACTACCTTCATGAAATCCCTGGCTCTGATCAGCCAAAAGTAATTATAACTTCTCAAGAAGTTGTGCCACAGGTTTGTATAGGATTAAGATAAGGAAGGGATTGTTGTCATAAACACCCTGATCACAAGCTACTTTGGTTGAACTAATATAAAGTTTCAATTACTTTCAAAACCTGCCAAAGTGGGAGGTAGGTTTTACAGGGTTATAAATTCAAAAACCTCCAGCTATTAGACTAAGAAGAGGCCAAAGGGAGACAGATACCTCAAGACAGTAAAAACTACTAAAACTCAATATTTATGTAATATTTTCTCGTTCTTATTGATCTTAGTCCAACCAAATCAGGGCAGAAAATCTACAAAAGTAACCTGGTTTTTCATCAACTAATGCACATTTATCATATACATTTACTGAGGGTATTTTTTAAGCCCAAACATTTGCAATTTGAAATTTTAAAGGTACCTGGGGTCAGAAGTCCACACATTTTTTTTTTCTGGTAATCCCAACAATATCTAACCAGGTGGAAGTTCTCAAATATTTTCTGTTGCTATAAAAAGAATATCTTGGTCTTTTTCTTCCTCAGGAAGCTTGTGTTCTCTATTATCTTACTGACCAATAAAAAAATTCTGACAATTTTGCCTTAAATATAAGCAACTCTTTTCAATCTTCTCTACTCATAAGAGATATGGACCCTGTAGTGTTCCTGCTCAATTAAAAACAAACACCTCATTTTCCTCCTAACCCCTGAGAATTTACCAGTTAAACTCCCAAGAACTTAGAGCTGAGGTGAAATTGGCTACTTCAAAACTGAACCTCCTCACTAGTTTCTCTATTTCTCAGAATTGATTCAGCTGTGACACCAGGACAACAGGCAAAGTCCCAGAAGCCCCCAAAGCAGGAGGTCTGGCTCTGTTACCAGAACACAGCTGCTTTCACTGGTTGGTTCCATCCCTCTGGAGTTCAAACTTTGATGGCATTTACCAAGAAACTTTGCCAAGTAGCTGAGCCAGGTCGAGATTTTAGAACATTATATTATTGGCAAAGAAAAGGTATAATCCAAGCCCAGATTCCTGGCCTTGCACTCAGCTGGATGGTCTGTTTCCCATTTAGAACAGGCTTTCCCTTTCCCTTCCTAGAGAAGGGTATACATCATAGGACAGTTTCTTTACAGCTCAAGCTCAGAGGCCCATCATATTCAAAGGATTCCTGAAAAGGGGGACATGAATATACAAAAGGAAGAAGGAAAGGGAGAGAAAATATTTTTTCAAGGAGCTGTCAGATACTTGAAAAAGAAACCACTAATTACCCTGAAGCCAGTCCATAAGGAACTAAAAATCACACCTACGTGAAAGAATGACACAGTATATGGAAGAGTCATCTTTTAATCTATGGATATGGAATAAAAATTACTCATTAAAAAAAAAAAGGCGAGTTACATCACAGGTAATGTTTCCAGCATTAAACCAAATGATCAAGTCAGCAATTTTGGTCAAGAAGATACTGAAGGGGAAATTCTGGGAACCCCCTTGAATTGAATCTTCGCACTTGATCTGGGATTCACTTGAGGCCATAAGCCTTTCATTATCTCTTTGTCCAATTGCCTGTGGCTGCTTTCCATCCTTGATTCCAGCAAAATGCCCTTAACCTAGCCTAGTCCACCATTGCCGGTTACCTCCCAACTGCCTTCAGCAGTTTCCCACCCTTGATCACATCAAAATCCCACTCTCTCACTCATTTGGTTCTGACCTCTACTCATCCCAGTCCCATCTAAGGAGATCCTCCTTAGACTCCTCCTCAAGACCCTTCCTAGACCCCTCCTTCCAGACTACTGGACCACCCCTAGATCCCTCTCACAGTCTTTCTGTATATAAACTCCATCTTGGTTCCATGAAGGTACTCACATTCAACACAGCTCAGATTGAATCTAATTCATATTCTCTTTAGCCCATTTGTCAATACAAGCATCACAAATGGTGAAGCTTCTTAGGAGTCAACCCAATATGGTAAATCTTAAATAAACCTTGTTTTTCTTTGGTTAAAAGAAGGCTTGAATCGAATTCATTTGGGCAGGACCCAGGGTGTCAGTATTTTGGGGTCCCAAGCACAATACCATATATAAAATGTCTATTTCAACTAGAAGAGTACCTTTTATTCATATAGTTCTCTGAAATTTCAAATCTTCTGGCCTGCTACCACAGAAGACCATCACTTTGTTTTAAGGTAAAAACACTTCAACAAATACGATAAATAGTTCTGCTGTGATCATCATTGTATTGGAGACTTTCAATGAAGACAAAAGAAGTAGAAAGTACAAAAAGAGGGCTCAACTATATTGGGGAAAAGACATTCAAACAGGAAACAAAGCAATGGAACAACAAAATGGTTTCTCACACATCTGTTGGCTCCATGTCAGACATACTACCTGACAATATGGGAGGCTTCACTCTAATGCATCCAGCTGCTCAGCTAAGATGAGGGATCAGGAGTTCTTGGAACTAAGTGTTACAGATCAGAATATGTGCATATTCCACATAAACAGAACATGGCAGAGAGAGATTAGAGAAAAACCAGGACTCAAAAGTCATAAACAGTGGCTTAGAAGAGAGTGAATCAATACTTTCTGAGGAAGGAAACAGCAATAACTGAGCAGCACTCTTTCTGTCTCACATTAACAAAACTCTTACAAGATCCTCATCATTTGATGTAACATTTAACTGAAGAAAAATGTTCTCTGAAGGCTCACAGGGCCTATCAGTCAACTCAATCTGCCCTACCTTACATTCCCAATTCACTGTAATAGTATTTGTTGCTTCTGTCTTTTTAAACTACCTGCATTTTCAAGTTTCCTTCATCCTTCATTTGGTGTCGTTGTTCAATCATTTTCAGTCATGTTAGACTCTTCTTGACCCCACTGGGGTTTTTCTTGACAGAGATACTGGAGTAGTTTACCATTTCCTTCTCCAGTTCATTTTACAGATGAGGAAACTGAGGCAACAGGGTGAAGTGACTTGCTCAAGGTCACACAGTAAGTGTCTGAGGCCAGATTTGAATTCAGAATGATGAGTCTTTCTCACCCAGGCCCAGCACTGTACCCACTGTGTCACCTTCACCCTTCTTATCATTCTTACAATTCAACAGTTCAATTAAACTGATGTCACTCATCTGCAAAATTACTCTATACTGTCTACAGAATAAAATTCAAGTTCCTTATTTTAGCAATGAATAATGTAATCTATTAGAATGCATAACATTCTTTTGAAGGTAATGGCAGGATCCTCTTGATTTAGTTTCCCCATTGTGCTGCTTTCCTTTTAAGCAGGAAAGTTTCCCACCAGTTAGATGATGGGCCTGACTGTAAGATCCTTTGACTGCATATAGTTCTGATGCATGAACTGGCTGTTCCAAAAAGTATTTATGACGTTTGCCTAACATCAAACAAAAAGTTTTATCCCATCATACCAATAATAGGCCAGGCTATGACTTCCAGGCCTAGCACTGACAAAGTAATTTTGATATTTCTGCAACCACGCTCCTTTCAAATTCCTCTGATCATCTAGAACCGTGAATGTTTTTTGATGAATTTTACTGTTGTTATCATCAGACACAACTGAGGTTCATAAACAAAGGGAATGCTGGGGTTTTAAATCCCTCCACTTGTTCTGCTGTGGAGTTTTAGGTGCTTATGTATTATTTTGGGAAGCTGGCTACCCACCCTATAACTGAAACCCATTGGAGGCCTTTGTTCAAGTTGGTGATGCCAACCTCTACCCTGAAGCACAAAGAACAAATGGAGGTGATGAGGAAGCAATAGAGGATCTTAAAGTCAGAAGTGGATGAGGATAAAGTCGGAAGATGATGATGAAAATGGGAATAAAGCAAAAGGCCAGCACTGATGTGTGAGGAACGATAAGCAGTACAGTGAAGATGAATCACAGCTTATAGAAGGAAATAAAGTACCAGTCTCTAAAGGCAGGAAAGAACCAGGCTATGAAGGACTTTGAATGTGTTCTGAGTTGTTGTCTGTAAATTCTCAGGATGGATTAAGGCCTTTCCATTTAAAATAGTGACTACTTTCATCAGTGAAAAGAAACTCTGGGAGTTTTTTCAGTTTGTGGATAAATGATTCTGGGTTTATCAAATGATACTGAGACTCAGTGTACAAGTGATGGAATCCTGGCTGCAGTGTTATTCAGGTTCTAAAAACTTCCCCCACTCCCATCCCCAAGTCCTTGATGAAACTTCAGGTGTAGAAATGTCAAGAGTCCTTGTCAAAGTGACAAGTGATTCATTCTCTAATCTTGGACAAGATGGGAGATGGAGAAAGGAAGACGATCCATGTTGAACAAAAAGTTGCATTGCCAAAAATGAGCTTGTGGCAACATCTCCTATAGAAATTATCTATGAATTAAAATGTACCAGAAACTGTCCCTCATCTCAGTTCTTGGATATTACCAAAACTCCACAGAATATTCTAGTTGTAACTGTAATTTCCCTATAGTTGGGATAACACTTACTATAAAAGTATAGAGCTGTCCTTTGCACAATGGAAACAGCATTCAGAGCAATCTGACCTTGTTTCTCCTTTTTAGACTGGCAAAATATCTTTTGGCTTATGTCTGCTTTGTTTATTTTTTTTTTACAAGACTACAAAATACACAGATTAAAGCAAAAAGAAATACAGAATTTAAATAACTTACTCTATAAATTGAATAAACCATTAAGGATGGGGGTAGAGGCAGAGACATGGGAAGAGGAATTTACAAGTAAATTCTAGCAAATATACAAAAAATAGTTAATTCTAATACTATATGAATTTCTGGAAATAATCCAGAAATAGGAAGTCTATAAAACTTCTTCCATGGGAAAAATAAGGTCTTGATATTGAAACCCATGAGAGATGATGCAAAGAAAGAAAACTATGAAGAAATACCTCTAATGAATACCTATCTATCCATATATAATTTAATATTAGCAAATAGACTAAGGCAACATTCTAAAAGAATCATATATCATGATCAGGTTAAATATAAATACCAGGAATCAATATAAGGAAAAATAGTAATATAATAAACCATATAAAACAATAATAAACATTATTGGAATATATCAATACTGCAAATAAATCTTTTGACAAAAGAGACTGCCCATTTCTCTTACAAACATTCAAACACTAGAAAGAAAGGGGCCTTTCCTTAACATGATAAACAGTGTCTATTTGAAAATAAGAGCTAGAAATATCTGGAATGGAGAAATAAATGCTAGAGGCCAATCAAATAAGCTTACAAAGAAGCTAGCCACAGCAACTGTAGCGAATCATTCAGTCGTGTCCAACTCTTTGTGACCCCATAGACCATCCTGTCCGTGGGGTTTCCTTGGCAAAGACACCAGAGTACTTTGCCATTTTTTTCTCCAATGGATTAAGGCAGACAGAGATTAAGTGACTTCACCAGGGTCACACCCCTATTAAGTGTCCGAGGCCAAATTTAAATTCAGGTCTCCTGACTCCAGGCCCAGCACTCTATTCACTGAGCTACCCAGCTGCCTCAGCTGTAGCAATAAGACCCCATAAAGAAACTGGAGGAAAAAAGCAGAAGGAAAGAAGAAATAAAATTATCATTTTTCATAGATGACATGATAGTTTACTTCAGAAAACTAGCAATTCAACTAAAAAATTAATTGAAATAATAACCTCACATTAAGTAGCAGGATATTAAAAAGTCACAAAATATTTTAACATTCTGTATAATAACAATGAAATTCAGCAAGAAAAAAATCCATTAAAAATAACTCTGTGTTTGTATGTGTGTAAATATGTATGGGTTTTCTCTCTGAGAGTGGGGAGGAGGGTAGATAGATATACAAAAAAATTTAGGTGATGGAAAAACAAAAGGTATCAGTAACATTTATTTTAAAAAATAACTACAGAATGTAGAAAATATTTGAGAGTCTGCTTACCAGATATATACTTGAGAATTATATAACTATAATTACAAAGCATTCTTTACATTAGTAAACACATGTTTAAATAACTGGAAGTATATTAACTTCTCACAGCTTGGCTACGCTAAGAAAAATGAAAACATTAACTAAAATAATTTACAGATTCAATGCACAGCAATCAAATTTCTAAAGGATTACTTTATCAAACTTTATTAAAGAAACCAAAATAATAATAAAACTTATCTTCAAAAAAAAAACCTCCAGAATTTCAATGGAAATAATGGGAAAAAAATTTCAATGTAAGGGACCTTAGAGGGCTAGATCTCAAAATATACAACAAAGCAATATTTGCTGGTATTTTTTAAAAACACTAAAGCGGAACAGATAAGACATAGAAGTAAGTGAACCTAGTATTATAGTGTTCAATAAATATAAGCATACCAACCACTAGAGCAAGGACTCCCTGATATAAAAAAAAAAAATTCTGGAAAACCTAGAAAGCAATCTGAGAGGAATTAAGTTTAAACTGACATCTTACACAACATACTACAATAAACACTACGCAGATATACGGTCTAAACATATAAGGTCAAATCAAAACAAATCTGAGAACAAGAAGTTTCACAAATACGTAGACAGAGAGGAGTACTTGACTAAACAAGGGATACAAAGGATAATGGGAAATAAAACAGGCAAATTTATTATATAAAACAGAAAGATTTTATACAAATAAAATCAATGTAATTTAAATAAGAAAGGAAATAGTTAACTGTGGGGGAAATATCTGCAGCAAATTTTTTGAATAAATATCTAATAATCAAAATACATAGGGAACTGATACAATTATATAAAAACACTCCACAAAAGGCTATAAACAGATTTTTTAAAAAGAAATACAAGCTATCAACAAACACATTTTTTACAATGCTCCAATTTCATTGTAATAAGAGAAAAGCAAATTACAGCAATTTTGAGATTCCACCTCACATGTACATCAGACTGGCAAAGGTAACAAAAAGGGAAATCAGCAATCACTGGAAGGGTTATGGGAATACAGGCACCATCTGTAAAGCACTGCCAACAGTGCTGTAAATTGGTCTACATGTACCAGAAAGCAATTAGGAATCCATACCCCAAAAGTGCCTAGACTGTGAACAGCCTTTGACCCAATGATCCAATGTGTCCAAAAGAAATGAAAGATAAAGGAAAAAGAGCCACATGCACAAAAAATATTTATAGCAGCCTTTTTTTGGTAGCAAAAAAATGGAAACAAAGTGAGGGGCCATCTTTAGGGGAATAACTGTTAAAAATATATATATATATACATATGCCAAGCAGATGTAAATGAAATAACCATGCAGTGCAAAAGAAGACAAAAGGGAAATTCCAAAAAAGCTAACAGATTTGTATGAGCTAATTCAGAGTGGGGTGAACGGAACCACCAGAACAATTTCTGCCATCACTACAACATAAAAGACAATCTTGAAAGACTGAAGGACTGATCAATGAAATGACCAGTCATGATTTCATAAGACTGATAATAAGTATACTTCCCTCCTCTTAGAAGAAAAGTGATGGAACATAGGTACACGTTAGATATCACAAAACTTGTTTTACGTGAATATATTTATTTGTTATGACATGATTTCTAAGGGAGAATATGTGGATCAGCAGAGTCAGTTGGCAGAGACAGTGATAAATAAAAAAAGAAATGAACATCAATAAAACATGTAAATACACACAGAAGACAGAAGCAAGTTGAAGAAGGGGATCTAGGCAAGCGAAGTTTTGTTACTTTAATATTCAACTCAATATACAACTGAAAAGAAACTACATAACAGAAATTGAGTTTCATATCCATTTATTTTCTGCTCTTTGCATATTAATAAAGAACATATTCATGTTCTTTGAATATTAATGATGTTCACATTTATTGATATTTTCAAATTCATAATAAAAAACATTTTTTAAATCCCACCCATCCTTTAATGCTTAGCTCAAATGCCTCCTTCTCCTTCCTTCCTAACAGTCAGAAATAAATGATTTCTCCCTCCATTGTTCTCTCATCACCCCTCTCTTATGCACTTGTGCTCCATTTTGTACTATTTGTATTTGTGTTTGCTGCCCCTCCTTACTTAAGACCAGGGACTGTGACTTTTTAAATCAAGCAATAAGACTAATATGTGCCCATTATGTGCCAGGCCCCATGGCAGGCACCAGCGAGACAAAAACAAAAGGGAAACAGTCCCTTTCCTCAAGAAGGAGAATGCTACATTCTAACAGAAGAACCAGCATGCATCTACGTGATACATCCAAACTGCATATCAAACGGGTACAGGAAGGCGGGAGCAACATGTCCATCTTAGTATCTCTCCTTTTCTTCCCTTCCCTCCAGTGACTAGCACTGATGCTCTGCACCTAGAGACTGATCATTTTTGTTGAACTGGGTTTGAAATACACTGTGTAAAGTTACATGATAATTATTCTCAACTATGACAGTAAGAAGAAAGCATAAGGTCACAGATATATATTTATTTATGAAGCATATATATACCTAAAAAATTATATTAAAATTAGATGACAACTGAAAAGTAGTAAGGATACCCAAAGAAACTGGTGACAAATGCAGAAAGGAAAAAAGAGATAGAGGGAGAAAGGGAAGGAGGGAAGAAGGGAGTGGGAAGGAGGGAAGAAGGGAGTGGAAAGGGGAAGAAAAGAGGAAAGGAGGGAAGGAAGGAAGGAAGACAACTGTGTAATTCAAAACCATAAGTTATATACAAATATGAGCTTACAAATCAATATTAAGATTTTCTTACATCTGCGTCTAGCTGCACTAGTAAAGGATCTTTCAGAAACAAGCTACTCCCACGGAGAAGGCTACGACAGTGACTCTTGGATGGATCCTGTTAATAGGAAATCTGTACTTCACCTCTCCTAATAGACAGCCAAACTGGACTCTTCTCTGACAGATACTGTCTCCCACAAGTGGACTGTTGTATTATTTTCTTCCAGCTAAAGTTAGCCTCTCATCCTTATAATCCTGATTCTAAGTAGCTCATTAAAAGAGAATGGGGCAACCTCATGATGCGATCACAGAAGCTTCACCAACCAACCTCTATCAAGAAAACACCAAGGAAAATATGGAAATAAAGGAAGTCTAATATAAAAAGTTTACATTGTATCTGAAGAGGATAAAAAAAAACATGATTTGAGATCTGAGTAGCTAGATTTTCTTTGTCATTTAAAGTCTAATGCTAGAATTAGGTGAGTAACCTGTCTAATACCATCTCACATTTACAAAATGCTCTCTTCTAGAGACTCAAAACATCTGCATTACACAGAGGGCAAGGATTATTATAGCTTTAAAAAATTCTGCCTTTTACTAGAAAGCCTAGGCACATGCTTATTTGCTAATGCGACCCTTCCCACTAGATGCTATTTGCATATTTGCCTGTGTATCCTCAGCATATACCTTGCACAGACTAGGTTTTTAAGAATTGCTTGTGGACTGTCCACTGCTACTGTTCTTCTCTCTCACTAGATTACAAAATGTATGGCTGCATATTCCCAATAGCCCTTGAAATAGCAAGGCATCCCAGTTCACCAGTCGTACCGTCAGACCATTACCAAAGCTACCATTCAGGATAGCATCCTCTGGGGAGATGATGGCCCCCCATCTCTTCCACCAAGAATACCAACAACCAGTCAACCATCAAACAGATAGACAAACAAATCAACCCAGTGGGAAGCAGCAATGCCAGGGATAGGAGGGACAGGAGATGGCACATGCCAGATGCAGCAAACCTAAAACTGCCTTCAGACCTTAGAGGAGGCAGCCCAGGACCTTGAGCCCCCAATCTCCCAGACCACCAGTGTTGCCTCCAGTGCATGTGAGCAGCCATCATTTGTGGATATGTGACCTGGCAACTGCCTCTGAGAAGCTACATCACCAACTCCCCAGCACACACTGCTACTGAAGACTCAGAAAAGAAATTCCTTGCCACCAAAGTCTTTGGCTTCAAAAAATCATTTCACAATGCGAAAAAGATATGCTTTTACCCATAGAAATGGCACTAAAGAAGATGTATTGGCATGTAGCTGGGCACTGCATCCTACAGACCACGCACACCTTCAACTGCCCCACAGTCAAGACCTCCCATGTGTTGCCTCATCTGATAAAAATGTAGGATTCCCAAGAATCATGCTTTTCTTTTTGTATTCCCAGACCAGTGATTTATACACAGTAAGTGCTTAATAAATGCTTTTTCATAATTTCACTTCATGCAAATGAGGATATGAGTTTTCTCATTTGGATAAAACTATACGAAAATATAAAGCCTTTTGGAAAAGGAGGCAGAAATTTATTTTGGTGCAGACCTCTAGAAAATACTGGGAAGCTAGGTGGCCCACAGGATAGTGTGCAGGACCTGAAGTCAGCACAACTCTTCCTGAGTTCAAGAATGGCCTCAGACACCTAATAGGTGTGTGGCCTTGGGCAAGTCATTTATCCCTGTTTGCCTAAGTTTCCTCCTCTGTAAAATGAACTACAAAAGGAAATGGCAAGCCACACCAGCATCTCTGCAAAGAAAACCTCAAATGGGATCACAAAGACTCAGATGCAACTGAAAAATGACTGAACAAACATGATTCATTTCATGGAAAGCAAGCTAAGACTCAAAGAATCTAAGTAATGTAGTAAAAACCCTAGAGGTAAGCCCGAGCATCACCAGCAGGCAGCCCCCAGCACTGCACAGCACACTGACTACAGGAATCGGCATGCAGCACAGAAAATCTTTCCTCTTGGATCAGTACCATTTTTCCATATTTCATGGAGGCCACGGTGAGTAAAGCTTTTTTTAATAGTAACTCACATTTCTACAGCATTTTATATGAGATTTAATACTTTCTCATGAAAAGTCTGAGATATATAGTGTAGATATTATTCATCCCTATTCTGCAGATAAGAAAACTGAGTTTTAGAAAGGTCACATTTCATGTTTTAACAGATTGAGAGTTTGACAAGACTTCAGAGGTCATCTAATCTAACAACCTTATTTTTTAAATGAGGAAACTGAGGCCAGAAAGGTCAACTAGCAGAAAGACAGTAAGTACAGAGTCAAGACTTGAATAAAGGTCCTCTGGCTCTAAATGCAATGCTTTCTACTGTACCAAAAAGCTATCTCTTAAGTGCCATGCTCAACATCAGAGTATGTACAGGAGAGTTAGGAGTCATTCATTCTTCTAATTCTAAATCTAGAGTGAAATGCTATAAAAACAAAATCTTAGAACTATCCAGGACTCAAAAGCCTCATTCATTATAATTCCAATCTATAGTATCTTCACCAAAATACAGGAGAGGATACTAAAGGCTGAAGTCAAGTGTAATTTCTCCTCATACTTGTTCTCAAAAATCAGGAAATCTGAGCACATGAAAAGACATTAGCAATATAGGGCAGTCCTAAGAAGAATTCTCCAAATTACCCAATTACCGAAACTGAGGGAGTGGGAGCAAAAGGAAGGAAAATGAATCTGAAGTCAGAATCCTCAGAAACTGAAAGTGAAAAGAAAGGAGAGAGAGAGGAGGAGGAGAGAGAAGAGAGAGAAAAAGAGGAGGGTGGAGAAAGGTTTTCTTCTTCTCCCTTCCCCATTCCCATACACTCACGTCATGTCCCAAGACGACAACAGAAAAGGATTTCATTAATAAATTTATTTCGACTTTCTTTTCAATGGTGCTGAAAAATATATGCAAATCCATTCGTAATTAGGTTTAAAAATTCCATTTCATGGGATAATCAGACTTCAAAAAACTCAATTTTAGTTTTAATCAGATTTTAACAAGGATATTAAGTCTATTTCGTTCAGAAGAGGGAGAAACGGAGAATTTAACACAAAATGTATTCAAGCTTAGCCCTGGGAGATAATTAAATAAAATTAATTTGGCAAGGGTTGTCAGTAAATGGAAACGCTCCAGACACTGGCATACATTTCTGATGGAAACAAAAGCAGCTCATTACTGTACAAACAGATACAAGGCTTATTGTTCATATTGGAGAGAATTATACAGTCTTTTTGTAGCAATGGGAAGAATATGACCCTGGCCCATAGGGCCTAAAGTAACTGGGTAACCCTACGTAAAAGAAACAAACCACTCTACTCCTAGACAGCCTTGAAAACCAGCCAGAGAAACAATCAGGTCTAGTCACTGAGCTTATGGAGGGACAACAGTGAAGGGGACATAGACAACTGTAAAGGCGCCCTTGTTCTGAGAACTTTCTAGTCATCAAGAAAAGGATATTCCATGTAATGAGTCTCATACAATATTGAAGGTAAATTTGTGATGAAATGTCTGCCAAATAAACTTAAAAATGACGATTAAGATGCCATACTACCAAAGTCTTCTCCAAGTCCTACTAGTAGTGCAGACTCAATCAGAAGACCTGGGTCTAAGTTCCATCTCATTAATTAACTGACTTTAGGACTCTGGCAAGTAACTTCCACTGCAATTTATTTCATTTTCAGGAGTACTACATTTGAGTTTTAGAGATACCTAACTGATGAATCATATTGCAATCAGGTTCTAGAAAACAATCAAAACACCCAAAGTAAATAAAGAAACAAAAAGTTACTTAAGAGCTGTAGGCATAATAGGGTCCAGACTCATAGATGTGACTCCTAGGCAAAAGAGAACATTTGTGAGGGCTAGAAGAAAAAGGAAATTTTTTTTTTTTATAACTCTCCAAGTTGAGTGGGTACTATAATATTCTTAAAACTGTTTCAAAGCACTCACAGAGAACAATGAGCATTTTTAACATCAAGTAAGCCATGGGATTCCTCCCTCACACAAAATGTACAACTCAGTCTAATTATAGAATTTTTTCCATATTGCATATGCAATTTTATTTAAAAGGTAATATAAAATGAAATTTTTCATTTGTTGTGACTGAAATTTGAAAACAACCTCTGGCAGCCCACATACATTACATATACATTGGGGAAGTCACCCTTTACAAATTTAATATGCCCAATTTAAAAAGAGTGAACTAGAAGAAAAAATAACAAATCTCAGTAACTAAGAGTAGAGAAAAATCCAGGAAGAGGGAGTAAACACTGATCCAGGATGATATGTGCATATTTATTTTTCACATGTACCTACTAATCCAGCTGACCCAAAACGAATTTGAACATCCTGATGTGCAAAATCAAATGAGGTTAGAGGCCTCTTCCTTCCTAGCTGTAGGAGGACTGTTTGGTTCCATGAAAATGAAGAGTAATTTACAAAGAATAAAAAATTAATTGCTAATCTTCTAACTCAGCCACCTCCATGAACAGATAGCATTGTGTTTCCTCCTCAGAAGTTAAATGCTTTCTCTCCAAGTAATTGTAGCTCTTCTGCTACCTTCCAGAGAAACGAAATGAGCTGCCGGGCACTACCAAGCACCAGCCAATGAGGTGACAGGTGCTCCATCAAAAACAACCAACAGGTCATCTCTCCAGAAGGCCAGGACGGCTGTCACTGCCAAAGTTCGGCTGGGAGCCATCATTTCCAAATTAGATACTAGCCAGCAATGGGCCTCATGCTGCCTGCACATGTGCTAAGCTTGGTGGATGCTAAATTGACAGGCAACTTACCAAAGGAACCGTCTAAAGCTTGGGGCCAGGGCATATAGGCACCAACTGGGCAGCATCATTTAGTAGGTTGGATGGACTTGGGCCACACAAGATGGAACACAATATACTTCCAAACCATCCACAGGCTCCAACCAAGCAATCTGACAAAGGAATGGAGAGAGATCCACAACCTCCTCCTTACCCAGGATAATAGATAAAACAAAATAAGCAGCAGAGTTCTCAAATTCCAGGCTTGAATGTTAATATAAAAAAAAAAAAAGTTGTTCTATGGGTATTTCCTCATTAAACTCTCTACTAAGTATCAGTCTCTGATGGTTCTGTTGTGCCCACAACAAAAATGGCCTTTCTAAACAGGGAAGAGCTAAGGAACAGTAACTACCTTTGAACATCAAATGTAGATCTATCTAAATCTCTTTTCTAGCTCCATCCAAGCCAACCACTCTGAGACTAAAGGAAATTTCAAGCCTACTTTCTCCCACCAAACCAGTACTGCTGTATATAAATACCATCCCCAAGCTTGGTACTAGATGGATTTTTTCCAGAGCTTAACAATGAAAGGTAACAACCTTTCTCGCAACACTCCAAGCATTCAAAAGAAACAGCTGTGTGAGATAAGGGGAAATGAGAAAACTGAAATAGGAAAGTGACTTGGCCATAATCACAATAAACAGACATGAGTCTTATATATGCCTAGTTTCTATCACTCAATTCATTACCCAGATGCCAGGAATCCACTTGGCAGTGCAATGGGAAGAACATTGGTTTTGTAATTAGAAGACCTAAATTCTAATCCTGACTTTGCTCATTTTAAGCTGTATGACCTTAAGCAAGTCACTTAGCCTCTGAGCCTCAGTTTCACTCCTGTAAACTGAGGGGTTGGACTGGAAGACCTTTAATGTCCCTTCAAGCTCTGAAACTTATGATTCTACTTGGCCATAAAACTTTGTTCCCCAACAAGGCAGACTTGTTTCTCTTGATTTTTCAAGAAATGACCATCTAATGTAGCAGATCCTGTTTGTGTGCGTGTGTTTTTGTGTATCATGTTTTGATTTGTTATATGATTTCTTCCATTTATTTTAGTTCGACTACATAACATGACTATAGCGAAAACGTACTCAATAGAAAAGTATATGTGGAACCTATACAGAATTGTATGCTGTCGTGGGGAGGGAGGGGGGTAGTGGGGGGTAGGTGTGGGGGGGATAAAATCTTAATTTTATGGCAGTGATTGTAAAACATTAAAAAATAATAATAATAAAATTAAATTAAAAAAAAAGAAAGAAAGAAATGACCACCTACAGTAGAAAGAGAAAAGAGAAGAAAAGAAGGAAGGAAAAAACTGCAGCTTCAGGAATTCACTAAATGAGATAAATCCCCCTTTCTAGTTAAGAGGAAATAATGACTAGAAAAATATTCTCCCCAACCACTCTAAGTCACAAGCAACTTCAAAAATCCATATGTGTGCAAAATAATATGTAATTGTGTGCACATATATATACACATACTTACAAAGAATTTAAAACACTCTAAGACTGTTTGCAGATGATATCGCACTGATCAATCAAGCCTCAATACACTGCAGAGTCTCCTGGAAAAGATCTGGAATCACTCAAATGTCTGTTCATTTATCACTGTTGCTGATGTTGTTGTTCAGTCATGTCCAACTTTCAAGACTTCATGGACCACAGCACTCCTGCCCCTTCTAGTGTCCACTATCTCTCAAAGTCTGTCCAAGTTCATGCTTGTTGTTTCCATGACACATATCATCCCTTGACATTCCCTTTTTCTTTTGCCTTCAATCTTTCCCAACATCAGGGTCTTTTCCAGTGGGTCCCATCTTCTCATTTATCTGATCAGGGTACTTAAGCTTCAGCTTCAGTATTTGACCTTCCAGTAAAGAGTCTGAATGAATTTAAGTATTGACTGATTTGATCTATTTGCTGTCCAAAGGGACTCTTTTCCAGCACAATTTCAACCTGTCAGTCATGCAGCACTCAGCTTTCTTTATAGTCCAACTCTTAAAGCCATACATTGCTACCGGAAAAACCATAGCTTTTATATTTGGAACTCTGTCAGTAAGGTGACATTCTGTATGTTGTCCAGATATGCCACAGCTTTCCCTCCAAGGAACAAGCACCTTTTAATTTCATGGCTGCACTTGCCATCTGCAGTGATCTTTGAGCCCAAGAATATAAAATCGGACACTGCTTCCATTTCTTCTCCTCTATTTACCATGAGTAATAAGAACAGTTGCCAAGATCTTAGGGTTTTTGGGGGTTAAGCTTCAAGCCAGTTTTTACAGTTTCCTTTCACTCTCATCAAGAGGCTTCTTAATTCCTCTTCACTTTCTGCCATCAGAATGATATTGTCTACATGTGAGACTGTTGATATTTCTGCCGGCAACTTTAATTCCAACTGCTGATTTATCCGGCCTGGCATTTCATATCTCTGCACGTAAGTTAAATGACTGAGGTGACAACATACAGCTTTGGCGTACTCCTTTTCCAATCTTAAACCAATCAACTGTTCCATGTTCAGTTCTGACTGTTGCTTCTTGGCCCACATGCAACAAGTAAGACGATCTGAGATGATCAGCTCTTTGAGGTCTTGCCAAATTTTATTGTGAGCTACAAAGCCAAAGGCTTTAGAGTAGTCAATGAAGCAGAAACATTTTTCTGAACTCCTTTGCTTTCTCCATAACCCAGTGAACGTTGGCAATTTCAGATCTCGTTGCTCTGCCTCTTCAAAAATAATCCTGCTCTTCTGGTAATTCTCGGTTCACATGTTGCTGAAACCTACCTATCATAAGCAAAACCTTGCTGGCGTGTGAAAGGAGTGCAGTTGTTAAGTAATTTGAACATTACTTGGTATAGCCCTTCTTTAGAATTACGACATAAACTGATCTTTCCCAATCCAGTGGCCATTGTTGTATTTTCCAAATGTGCTGGCATATTGAGTACAGCCCTTTTATCCAGGGCACAGATTTCTACACACATATTAATAGACATAAACTGTAAAGCATATCAAACAATATTTGTGTCTGGGACAGATAACATAGATGGACAAGGAGATGAGCCTAGGAGAGAGAGCATTGAGAAGCAGCATTGTTAGTCAGTCAATAAGCAGTGGTTAAGCACTTATTACGTGCCAGACATTATACCATGTACTGGGAATAAAGAAAGGTCAACACAGACAAACAGTCCTGGTTCTCAAGGAGCTCACATGCAAAGGAACAGGTACAAAGAAGATCAACACAAGAGGAACAGGAGACCAACCAAGAGAAGGCACATGCATTCAGAAGTGGCAGGAAAGGTATCTTGCAGCTGTGAGTCAAAGGAAGCCAAAGAAGCCAGAAGGGGGTGAGATGAGGGGGGAGAGAGACTTGGGCTTTAAAACAAAGCCAGACAGTGAAAATGCTGAGAGTTGGGAGATGGCGTCCTACGTGCAAGAAATAGCCAAGGAAGGTCAGTGAAATGGGATCTCAAAGCACAAGTCAGAGATTGAGGTGTAAGAAGACTAGAAAAGTTGGGGGTAAGCATAGAGAAAGAAGGGCTTTGAATGGGAAACAGGATTTTAGTTTTGATCCTGTAGGTGATAGGGAGCCACTGCAATTTATTGAGTAGGGGAATACCATGGTCAGATCTGAATATAAGGAAGATTAACATTAGAGCTGAGTGGAGGAAAGATTGGAGTAGAAAGAGATTTGGGGCAGAGAGACCAACAAGAAGGCCATTACAATAGTCCATGGAATGAAGTGATGGAAGGTAAGCACCAGAGCAATGGCTGAGTGGAGGAGAGAAAGGGAAATGTATACAAGATGTTATAAAAGTAAAATTAACAAGTGTTGACAGAGTAGATATGGGGGCTGAAAGCCTGTGAGGACATGAAGATGACATTTAGGTTTGACCTTGGCTGACTGGGAGGATGGTGGTAGCCTAAACAGTAAGAGGGAAGTCTGGAAGAGGAGAGAATTTGAGGAAAAAGATAAGGAGTTCAGTGTTGGACATACTGAGTCTAAGACGTCTATATGACATCCCGCTCAAGATGTCAAATAGGCAGCTGGCAATGTGAAACTATGGATCAGGAGAAAGGTTAGGATGGGAAAAATAGAACTAAGAATCATATGCATGGAGATGATAACTGAATCTATGGAAGCAAATGAGATCACTAAGAAAAATAGAATAGAGAGATAAGAAGACCCAGAACAGAATCCTGGAGAGTACACAAAGAAGGTAGACAAGTCATAAGGAGAAAGGAATGAATGGAGAGAGTGTTCCAATAGTACTCTTATGATGTTCAAAAGAAAGTGAGGAAGGACTCTAGGACGCTGGGCAGACTTCCCTGGAAAAGAGCACTGTGTGGCCATGATGGCTTAAAATCTGAGTCATTCCAGGAACTACTGAACATAGGAGGTCACAGATGCATGCTAAGACTGAAAAGTTCTGATCCTAAGAGTCAACTTACAGAGATGCACCACCCTGCCTTGAAAAATTACCAAGAGAAAAAGAATTAACTCCAGAAAAAAACTCTATTCATCTTTTTACCTTCCAACATGAGCAAAGATTTTCTCTGGTTGGTTTATCAAGAGCTTCAAGAACTGAAATACCAGAACTTAAAATCAAATCTCCTACCTTTGTTAAGAATCTCACTGTCCACTAAAACTTTCCCAGAGGACTCTTGATGCAAAATGCCATCCATATTCAGAGAAAGAACTACGGAATCAGAATGTAGAATGAAGCAGACTATTCTCTCGTGTTACGTTTTGTTTTAGTTTTTCTCATGGTTTCTCCCATTCATTTTAATTCTTCCATGCAACATGACTAATGTGAAAATGTGTTTAATGAGAATGTATGTACAGAACCCATACAAGATTGCATGCCGTCTCGGAGAGGGAGGGGGAAAGAAGGGGGAGAAAATTCAAAACTTATAGAAGTGACTGTTGAAAACGGAAAACAAATAAATTAAATTTTAAAAAGAAAAAAAAAATCTCACTGTCTGGCCTCATTTGCACAAATGATTGAAGGCTAAGGAGAGTATCAACCATCTGCTGTAATCAAATGGCCAAATTCCAATGCGAGCAACCACAATTTCTATCAATGGAGGTTTTCCACTACTAATATTCCTCAGCAAAGACAAAAATGGATCTCACTGCAAATTACTTAGAAGATTTCATATAATTTTGAACAAAGGGAAGAAGGGAGAGAAGGAGAGGGAGGAAGGGAGGAAGGAAGGAAGGAAGGAAGGAAGGAAGGAAGGAAGGAAGGAAGGAAGGAAGGAAGGAAGGAAGGAAGGAAGGAAGGAAGGAAGGAAGGGAGGAAGGAAGGGAGGGAGGGAGGGAGGGAGGGAGGCAGGGAGGGAGGGAGGGAGGGAGGGAGGAAGGACTGACCAACAGTAATCACAAGCAGGTCTAAGTCAATAAGACAGGCCACCAGATAGATAATGAAAATATTCATAACTCTCAATCCATAAGACACCATGACACTCCTATTGTTCTGTCATTAAGTGATTTAGCTACACTTCGATTATTTATAGGTTTTATCAAACTGCTGCTGAGAAAGTTTGGCTTTTTTTAACATGCTGTTAACATATACACCAGTTACTCCGAAATCCTTTTCATTTAAACAGGAGCCCCAAATGCTTCATTGTAGTACCTCAGGTCAGCACTTTCAAAATTACAACTGAAAACTAATTGATTTCAAGTATTTGTTGAATATACAGATTCACTGAGTCCTCTTCACCTTCTCTCTCAGCTTTCAAAACATGAACCTTTGCAAATTTCACAGACACAATCCCCCAAGCGTTGTCTGATGGTTCTTACTTTGTGGAAAAGTACAATATCTCACTCACTCTATTCAGCTTTCTTCTCTATTTCCTACACCTTTCTACCAAATATGAAAGTGCAGAAGAAGAATAAGTTTATATGCCCTTCATCACCAGTTGAACATAAAAAGAAACACAGTGCTGTCCTGTCATCTACAAGGCAGGGTTTTCCAAGGAATTGTTTATTCTGACTGTTGGAAATTGTGGGCATCCTCCTTTTTAAAGAAGCTTACCTACAGTCTAGAAAGACACAGGAGAATCCAATAATAAGTTCAAGTGCTAACAGGCACAAAAAATTATGGCAAAGTAGAACTCCTCAATTTTACTCACCTTTTTATGTACACCAGAGTTATTCTAATCTAGATCATTTTAATGCTGGTCAAACCCTTTGAGTTACTCCAGAAATGCTGTAATAATATCATTTATCAAATTAAAATTAAGCTTAGAAAGACCCAAAATATGAACATCAATCAGTAATATATTCCATGATCATTCTTCAGAAGAAAAGATTAATAAGAGCAAACATGCTACCAATAAAAAAGATGGAATTATTGATCCAAAAAATAGATAATGATATTTCTTCACACAAAGATTCATTTTACTGAAGGTACTGAACTATATCATGAAACTATTATTTTTTCCACCAGAAGTGAACATTAAACTAGGGACAGAAAGCAGAACAATTAGTATAACTTTCCCCTTTACACCCTTAGCAGTTATGGATGCTTGAAATTCACTCAGTAAGTCTTCAATGTTTCTATTACATAAAACATAATGAATAAACCATGGTCAATAGTAGAAATAATGATGTATGCCATTTCCCTTTCTATTTCTCTGTGCAGATCTAATATCCTCCCCAGTAAAACGTAAGCTCCTGGAGGGCAGGGCCTACTTACCTTTGATCTTTCTATTTCCAGCTATTACAAGAAGATCTGTAATTTCATCAATGTAGGTGGGTGCTTCCTCCATCAATGAAAACAATAGCAACCCTGTAACCTGATAAGACAGCATCTCTGCAGCCAAAAATTAAAGTGCTACCAATCTATGATTCAGTGGAACCTATTCAAATGTTCACCAGGTGGATCCTCAGCCAATAGATATGAAGACTATATGAGTGAGAGATCATCTGCAAAGACTCCCCTGCTCCACAAGCTTGACTGGTGGCTTGCCCTCCACTGTAGAACTTCCCTTTTACAGGCAAAGCCAAGATGGTGGATAAGAGGTAGCCATTCGGCTAAACTCTCCTAACATTCCTCTCCAAATAACTTTTTTAAAAAAGCCTCAAATCAAACTCTGGAGATTAACTCTTTCATATGGAAGCATTATGAACTGAGAAGTTCAGAGGTAGGGGATAGCATTTAATTTCAAAATGTTTAAAAATTAATATCTAAAAAAACAGTCTTTATAAGAATATGAGGGTGGTGGCTGTGTGAGTGGAGAGAAGAGATGTATATGAGAGATAATATTAAGGTATAGTAACGACAAGGTTTAGCAACAAATTGAATATGAGGTGTGAGTAAGAGTAAAGAGTTAAGGATGACACTAAGTTTACAAACCTGGTAAACGGGAAGAGAGTGGCCCCACAGACAGCAATGAGACAAGTTCAGAGGAGGGTAGAGTTAGTGGGGCCCAGTATTGTACTCTGCTTTGGACATGCTGAATTTGAGATGCCTATATAACATCCACTTTGAGTTGTTCAAAAGGCAACTTGGGATGTGAGAGTGAGGCAGAGAGATAAACCATCAGGCTATCATAATAGTTCACATGTGAACTAGCAGTGTTAGAAGAAAGAAGGGGAAATATACGAGAGACATTGCAAAGGCAGAAACAATAAGACTGGCACCTTGAGAAAGTGAGAGGAGTTGAGAGTGACATTTAGGCTGCAATACTGGGTGACTGGATAGAGAGTGGTTCCCTTCACAGTAAAAGGAAAACTGGGAAGAGGGGAAGGTTTGAGGGAAAGATAATGAATTCTATTTTGGATATGTTGGGTGTAAAAAGTCTAAAGGCCATCCAGTCCAAGATGGCAACTGGAGATTCAAGACTAAAAGTCAAGAGAAGGGTCTGGGCTAGACAAGCCAATCTGGGAATAATCAACACAGAGATGAAACCTGAATCCATGGAAGCTGATGAGATCACCAATGAAATATAAAGAGGAAGAAAAAAAGATGGCTAAAGACAGAGCATTGGGGAACATCTGCTGCTAGAAAGCATGAATTAAACAAAGAATGGGGGAAAAAGACTGAAAAGATGTCAGGAATATAGAAGGAAAACAAAATAGAGTCAAGGAAATCTAAAAAAGAACAAACAGAGTATCAAGAAAAAGAGGGTGATGGACATTGTCAAAGACTGCACAGAGGTCAAAAAGGATGAGAACTGAGAAAAGGCCATTAGATTAGACAATTAAGAAGAATAGAGCCAGGCATGGTCGTGCATGCCTGTAACTCCCACTATCAAAGAAGTTGAAACTGGTGATCTCTTGAACTCAGGAGTTCTGTGCTGCAGAGAACTATGTACATCAGGTGTCCTTGTTACGGTCAACATCAGTACAGGGAAGAGAGGAAGGCAAGTTGCCAAGTTGTCAAAGGAAGGGGCAAACTGGTCCACATTGGAAAGGTCAAAGCTCCAGTACTGATCGATAGTGGAATCAGGCCCAAGAATAGCCCCTATACTTCAGGCTTGGGCAAGACAGAGATCCAATTGCTTAAAAATAATAATAATGAATAATAACACATTATTATTATCATATAAAATATCATCAGCCTGTGAAAATTAAAGGTGCTATTGCCTTAGGCTAGAATGCACATAAAGCAAAAAAGTAGGGGAGAAGGAAAAGAGAACAATCAACTTTATGGCCACTCTTCCTCCAGAAATAAGCAAGGGACTGGCCACAAACTGAATGGTTTGTCAAGTCAACTTTAAACACGCTACTCTACCCTCCTCTTTGAGTGTGAAGAACTTGTAAAACTTCATGCTATACAGAATCTTTCTGTGGGTGCCATGAACAGCTCAGCTGTGAAATTTATTTTTTAATTACCATTACTAGAACTCTTTAGTTAACAAGAAAGGTAGCACTAATATACCAATTTGTAAATGCTACTGATAATCTTTTTAAAATTCTATTTCATTTGAAAAGCTTCTCAAATTCTCCCACAGTATTTTAGGTTAAAAACATCAGAAGATTGTAAACGTTGATATATATGCTGAGGTCTTTATCAAGTCAACAAGAGTTAAAGGAAACTGTCATCAATAAAACACTCTCCTTTAACAGCTAGTTCTCACTATTCCTTTATCAGGTTCATTTTACAGAAGGAGAAAATAAGAAAAAGAAACCTATCTACAAACGTGATAGGGGCAGGGGTGGGAAAAGAATGGAGAGCACAAAACTCCCATTTCAATTCAAGGAGTATTCTTCCTCCTCTCCCTCCTCCCATTGAGGACATAATATCAGATCAGTGAGAATGCCCGTAATGCTTTTATCACTGCTACCAGAGAGGCTGAGACTGGTGAAGCACATGAATTCGGAAATTCTGAACTGCAGCAGAGCTAAGACAACTGGGTGTTTGTATTAAGCCTAGCACTCATATGGGCAACCCACAATAGTGGAAGGCCACTAGGATGCCTAAGGAGAAATGAACCAAGGCAGGTCAAAGCTTCCTTGCAGATCAGGGGTGGGATCTGGTCAGTGAATGACTAATCCACCTACAGTCTGGGTGAAATAGAATCAGACTCTCCCAAAGAAAAACTGTTCTAAATGTAACAGGAAAGAAGGAAGGGAGGGAGGGAAAGAGGGAAGGATTGTTTTAAGAAAAGAAAGAGAATTCCCCCAGATCCACCAAAATGCACTCCAGTCTAACTTCCTACTTTACTCAAGGGTTCAACTTCATGCTCCTAAGAACAGAAAGTTCATTGTTTCTAGGCAAACCAGACCCACCATAATACCCTCTGGCCGTATTTTTACTATGCTACAGAACTTCAGGGTACACACCTTCTGTCTCCACCACCTTCTACAGAAAACTCCAACCCGCCACACTCCTTGTCCCCTACACTCTTGACTTCTCAGAGCTCAGCTCATCCAGGAATCCCCAGACTAAACAAAATGCACTCCCTGGATTCTTGTCACACCCCAATGATCAAAGAGATGGCTAAACAAATTATGGCACTGAAATATTACTCGTATTATGTTCTAAGACAAAATGAGTATGATGAATACAGAGAAGCGTGAAATGCTTTATATGAACTGACACCAAGTAAAGAAACAGGAAAACAACATATGCAACGACTATAACAGTGAACAATGACAAAAACTTGAAAATAAATTTTGTAAAATTACCATAAATAAGCATGGCCCCAAAGAAGAAACATGAGAAAGCACTTTCCTTCTGTGAAGAGATAGTGGAGAAGGAAAGAGAACTATGTGTGTGGAACATTGCATAAAATATCAAATTATTTTTGCTGAACTGGGGTTTTTTTACCTCTTTTTTAGTCTTTTTTCTAAAAGACAGGTGTTCTGAGAAGGCAAGGGTACTAAACTGTTGGTGATATGAAAACAAAAGACTAATAAATTCAATTTTTGAAATTATGGCCTAAGACTTAATCTCTTTAATACCATCAAACTAGTTTTAGTATTAGTGGAATTTTAAGAATATTTTGCTACATATTTAAAAATAATTAAAAGGGTCACTGATTCGCTGATATAAGTAATAAGTAATTAAATGGCTATCTGCATCAAAGAGATTTAGTTGCAAACATTTTCAGTTCTCTCACATAACCAATTAACATCAAAGCATATACAGCACATAAAATTATCAACCAGTGCCCTTATTCAACTAACACACCATCTGGGCAGACTAGATGACAAGTTTAGCAGTATGGATAATGGAAGACAGACACAAAGAACCACACATGGGTAAATTTAGCAAAAGCTGTGCCAAAATTGGACATGATGTTACAATGTCTTCCCACACTCTCAGACCCAATGAAAAAACAAAGAAATAAAAAGATCCATCACAATAGAGGTTTGAAAGCTACTCTGGTGAAGATGAACCATTCTCACCTATAGAGACATGTCTGGCCACAATTATACTCACAACTGACTGGCACTAAGCAATGCTTAGGTCAGTCAGCTATCCACAGGAGAAGAGCCTGGAATTCCCCCAAAATCAGGTACAAATGCTATCTATGTGACTGGTTCAAGTTATGGATTAATGAGAATCCAGTGTCCATAAAGACAGACACTTTGGCATCAGCTGAGACTAGACCATATAATTTCTATCTGACATTACGTATCCAACAAAAGTCTACAGCAGTTACTTCCATTGGCCTACCTAATGTAAGCTTCAGGCTGCTCTTTCATTCAAAATCGAAAAGTCCATTCCAAAGGCCTTAGTTTATGTAATTCTGCCCAGTGACTTCTCTCTCCCATCACAAGATATCTTGCACTCCTCACGATTTCTTTCTTAATAGACCCAATGTGGTAGACAGTTGTGTATTAATAAGTCTATAAACCATCCCTGCAAGGCCAGAATTGCATACCAGCACCATTACTGCCCTAGGTGGACTGTAATGCATACCTTTCCTGAGAGAAGAACATGCTCAGGGGACAGAACAGTATCAGGTAAGGGGAGACTTTCTGATAGGGGAGAACACTGTAGAGGACAAGAAAGGCTGAGCATGGTGAAAAAATCCCAGCCCAAGTCAAGGAACAACCAAACTGTATTTTTCAATTAGCATTCCTGTATAAAATTCCTCTGTTCCAGAAGAAGAACTGTTCCTGGTCACTGATCCAAACAATACTGAGCATACACAGATGCTTCACACCCTAAGTACCCCAGAGTAAGGAATCCTGAGTGCCAGGGTTATACACAGCTAAAGTGGCTATTTCCTAATTCTAAATGTTTTTGCAAAGCCAGCTGCTAAAATTAAAAGTACTAATGCCTCATATGGTCATTTCTTGGACCTCTGGAATAGAGAAAAACCTGTACTCTGAGCAAACTAGTTCACCTACTGCCTCTTCAGGGTCTGTTATATATACCACATATAAGTTCAAGGTTTTAGCAAAGCCCTCATCCAGCTCCAATTTGGCTTTCTCAGGAACACTATGAAAACTGGGCAGAGCCAACTTTTCAAAAACGGCATGCTGTAATTTAAACCCCTATTATTCCAGGATGTCCAGGAGAAGCACGGGGTAGAAGCTCCATGTAGATCTGGGCAAGATACAACAGTTTTCACAAATGGCAATGGGTAGCAATTCTCAAAACTAATGAGGAAGAACACACGGCAGGTCAATGAGTTTATAGGCTCTTGGAAAGTTACTGTCTTTGGCTCATGTCCTGACAAAGTCTACGTTGCTGACTTGATAGACTAGTAGCATAGTTCTGCTGTGACATGACATAAATTGATTTACCAAGCTACTTCCTATCATCATAACTTTTATTCTAACAAATGAACATGGGAAGTAGTAAGAATATACCAATAAGCAGCAGGCATGGGGTAAGAGAGAAAGTCTAGGGTACAAAAGAACTCTGCAGCAAAGCAGTGACAACATGACTTCTACTGACATCCTTTGCTCTGAGACCATTTGGTCACTGACATCAAAACTGGCCCAAACCCTCACCTTCTAGGTTCAATACCGACACCTTACCAACAAAAACAAGGATTCCTATATCTCTCAACTTAGCTCACTCCAATGAAATTATACCCTGAAATACCCAAAATAGTAGAGCTAAAAATGGTATCAAACACCACTGTTCAAATACATTAATGCCTAACTACAAGGGAAATAATCACATGGCAGTTAAGACCATACCCAAGCTCTAGCTAGTGTTTTTGCTAAAACTAATGGTAATCAGTGTGAGGAAATCCTAATATAGACCTGTCCCTACACAACAGAGGCAGAATTCACCTGCACACGTCTGACCTTTTGGCTATGATCAATCCATGGGAGCCAAAATCATCAAGCAAGAAGAAGGCAGACAAGAAACAGCTTCTACTATAGAATTAGAGTTCAAACCAAACTATCAATTCTCAGAAGAGAGGTGGTAGTCTATAGGTATATAACAAGTCATACACTGGAGGAGATGGCTGTACTGTATGGTACAATGTACTGTATTCTTTAGTTTGACTAAACTTTTTATTGCAGAGGATTCTACTAAAAGGAAGGGATGGGGAAAGAGCGGGTGAGGAAGCAGGAAGAGGGAAGAAAGAGGGAAGCAACAATATAGTTAAAAAAAAATAAAAGAGCATCTAAAAAATTTTTTAAGTAGCAATAGCGGCTCTAGTGGCTCCCTATTGCTCTAAAAATAAAATATTATTTCCTTTGTTTGGTATTTAAACTCATTCCCCATCCAGCTCCAATCTATCATTTCAGTGTTATTATACATGCATTCTATGGTCCAGCCAAACTGATCTCCCATTTGTTTCACATATGCAATATTTCATCTCCCGTTCCTTATCCCTCGCAAAGACTACTGTTCCCATTACTGAAATGCATCTCCTCTTTAACTCTACTTCTGAAAAACTGTAGCTTTCCTTGAAGACCGAGCTGAAGTGCAATATCCCCTAAGTGGCTCATCTGATTTCCCAGAAAACAAAAAAGACTCTAACACACACACACACACACACACACACACAGAGACAGAGACAGAGACAGAGAGAGAGCTAGGGGACAAATTCAACTAAATTTCATAGGGTGAGATATTTTTCTAGCCTAAGCAAATTTAAGAGGTAGGGAAAAGTGTTGTCATTTGCCCTTCATTTCAAAAGAGACAATTGGTGTCACGGGGTAATGTTTGGACCTGCACAGGAATTGGAGCAAAGTGAGGCAGAGCTGCGCATAATCATCAGCCTCACTCTCAGAATCCTCAAACTTCAGGGACAAGATAATCAGGACCACTGGCAATGGCCCAGGAAACAGTGGATGTCCTTGGTGTCTTTGATGTCTGCGCAAGCTTGAAGCGCTCCACAGGACCTGCTTCAGTCACTTTCATGGCCTTTGGAACAAACTGTTCTCATCTACCCATTCAGCCAGGGGAAGTCTTCACATGCTTGAGGTAGAATGGAGAAATTTTTCTCACATAAAAGAGGTGCGTGAGGAAGAGTTTTTACAAGGAAGAGGAGAAGATGACAGTCAACACTTGAACCTCAACTCTCATCAAAATTGGTTCAAAGAAGTATATATACATATATATCTATATATCTATATCTATATCTATCTATCTATAGCTATATATCTATATATCTATCTATATATATATATATATATATATATATATATATATATATATATATATATATATATATATATAAAACACCCAGTTGTGTATAGAAATGTAACTTACTCCATAGGGAAATAGGAGGGGAAGGTGATAAGAGAAAAGGCAAAGGATAAAGAAAGGGAGAACACATTAAGGGAGGCAGTAGTTAGAAAGCAAACAGTCTTTTGATAATGGAAGAATGGAAGGGAGGGAGGGGGGAAGAGAGAGAGAGAGAGAAACAGAAGATAATAGAATTGAGGGAAATATACAGTAATCCTATCTGTGAATGTGATTGGGATTAGCTCATCTAAATAAGGATAGCAAACAGCACAATGGATTAGAAACCAGAATCCAACAATATGTTGCTTACAAAAGACCCCTGAAACAGAAAGACACACAGAAATTAAAATAAAGGACTAGAGCAGAATCTAATATGCTTCAGCTTAAGTAAAAAAGGCAGGTGTAGCGATCGTGATCTCAAAGTAAAAGCTAAAATAGACTAATTAAAAGAGATAATCAGGGAAAATACATTTTGCTAAAAGGTACCACAGACAAATAATATCAAGATTTTTACAGCGTCTCTCTGATAAAAACCTCATTTCTCAAATATATACTGAGTACAGAACTGAGTCAAATTTATAAAAATAAAAGTCATTCCCCAAATGATAAACAATCAAAGGATATGAACAGGCAGTTTTCAGAAGAAGAAATCAAAGCCATCTACAATCTTATGAAAAAATGCTCCAAATCACCATTGAGTGTAGAAATGCAAATTGAAAAAACTCTGAGATATCACCTTGCATTTATCAGAAATGACAAATGCTGGAGAGGATAAGGGAAAAATAGGTTGTGATCTGCTCCAGCCATTCCAGAAAACAATTTGGAACTATGCACAAAAGGCTGTAAAAAACCCCAGCAATATCACCACTACATCTGTATCCCAAAGAGATGAAAGAAAAAGAAATATTGATTACAGCTCTTTTTGTGGTGGAAGTGAATTGGAAATTAACAGGAATGCCCACCAACTGGAGAATGAATGGCTGAACAAGTTGTGGAGTATGATTGTGGTGGAGGACGACTGTGCTAAACGAAATGAGGAAGGGAGTGGTGTTTGAAAAACTAGGGTAAGATTTACATGAACTGATGCAGAGAAATGAGAAGAACCAGGCAATCACTGTGCACAGTAACAACCCTGTTATAATGATAATTAACTGGCAAAGGCTTGGTTACCTCTGCCCAATACAATGATCTAAGACAATTCCAAAGGACACATGATACAAAATGCAATCCACTTCCAGAGAGAGAACTGATGAACTTCCAGTCCAAGTTAGAATATAATTTTCTCATTTTACTTTTGCTGATTTTTAAATATGGTTAACATGGAGCTATATTTTACATGATTTCATGGGTAACTGGTATCATATTTGTCTTCACAGTGGATAGAGGAGGCAATGGAAGGGAAGGAGAGAATTTGGAACTCAAAACTTAAACAGAAAAGAACATTAAAAATAGAGAACCAAGAATTTTTAAAGAGTTAACACAAAGGAACACTCCCAAGTGACTAAACAAAGATAAACACGTACGTTCTAATACGGGAAGCTGATGTAGCTGTCTCATGAACTCTGTCATCACCGGGTACATAAAAGAGCACAATTAGACAAGTCTGGTTCTGTGATGTCTCAGTACAGAAAGGAAAGAGAGGGCAAGAGGAATACACGAAGAGGGGAAAGGGAAGGACAGTTAGGGAAAATCGTACCACATAATCAGTGAACAATGAGAGTAAACATCCACACAAACAAGACGGAAGAAGTGGGGAGTGGCTGACACCAGAACCTCACCATCTTCTAAACTGGTCAAAGGATGGAAGAATACGCACACTACATTTCACGTAACAAGGGGAAAAAAGGAAGGGACAAGGAGGAAATAGAAGGAGGCTCAATTAAGGAAAACAAACTAATGAGGTACAAAAACAAAAATCTAGGAATCTAAGAAACTGTTCATTAATTGGGTAATTCTATAGGACTAATGATGCCATTACCACTTGATGGAGAGGTAAAGGCCTTAGAATGCAGTGTGGTGTGTGTGTGTGTGTGTGTGTGTGTGTGTGTGTGTGTGTGTGTGTGTGTGTGTCTGTGTGTGTGTGTGTGTGTGTGTGTGTGTGTGTGTGGTGTCTTTGGGACACAGCCAACGTGGAAATAGGTTTTGTTTAACCATATGCTTGTAACAGGGTTTTTGTTTTCCTTTTGTTCTCATTTTGGGGGAAAAGGTGCCATAAGAGAGTGAGTACATTTTTCCTGAGTGAAAAAAATAAAAATTAATTAAAAAAAGAAATATTAGTGAATGCCACAAAGATAACAACTGTCCATAAAGCATTACAGAAACAGTCTTAGTCACAACAATGTAACTTTCAGGTAAGTCGGTAGACATCTCTGTATATATTTTCCTCTCAGACACTCAAATGTAAATAGTTTTTCCTGATTATAAAAAGTTCAGAACTTTACCTCAAGGATGATTACAGAAATGTCAGAAAATAAAAGCCTGAATAAAATGGGATCATTTGAGTCCACTGATAGATGCATTAAAAGCCCTTTACTGATTAGTTTCAGCTATTTAAATGATAATTTCACTTTTCCTCCAGTAACACAAACCTGTTTTTCTTGATGCAGCTCTCTGAAAAGGGCTATGCTCCAAAGGTTGCCTGCTTCACACAAGAGTGAACTCTCTAGTTTGAGCCATTTACATGTAACAAGGGATCTACCACAAAAAAAACAAACCAAAATTCCTGCCTTTAGCTTCTCTACAGTATTGAGGAACATCAAACAGGATATTATTGAAGTTTTTGAAGAATCAAGAACTGAGGATTTAGTTTCTGCCTATTCCTGAATTTTGACAACCAAATATTAGAATGACCAAAAGTGTAATGCCACTGTACTGAGCCCTTAGAGAAATTACAGTGATTAGACCAAAGGTAGAAAAGAACTTAAGCCTTGATAACATAATTCAGTTTCAAAGGCTCTGAATTACCCCTCAAACAAGCAATGAAACTCTCTGACCACTTCCCAAAAACCCAGGGAAGTCACATTCCACAAAGAAAATTCAAAATGTAAGACTATCACAGGGTAAAATAAAGTGCTACATATCTCAATTCAGGTTACTATGCCAACTAATTAAAAGCTTTTGATCTGCATCTCAGTAGATTCAGAAATGCCAGGTCATGTACTTAAAAAATAATAGCTAGGTGATGCTACAATAGATAGAGTACTGGCCTTGGAATCAGGAAGATTCATCTTCATGAGTTCAAATCCATCCTCAGATATTTACTGTGTGACCCTGGGCAAGTCATATAACTCCGTTTGCCTTAGTTTCCTCATCTGTAAAAGGAGCTGAAGAAGAAAATGGCAAAACACTCCAGGATCTTCGCCAAGAAATCCCCAGATGGGGTCACAAAGAGTCAAACACGACTGAAACAAACAGCAACAACAGCTGACTGACAGGTTCCCAGGAAACACACCTTTAGGGAAAACAGTACTTGTCCAGGTCACAGACAATATCAAGCCCTAAATATTCTACCTACTTGGAATTTTACCCTAGAAGGCTTTCTCTAAGGAAAACAGGAAACCAATGATAAAATGGGTATCAAGTATGGAAACATAATTATCAGAGACTCCTTGAGATACAATCTGCTCACTAATTCAGTCTATTCTGAAAAGAAAGAAGCAATTAGAAAGGGAGAAACCCTTTGCCAGAGATTGCAAGAAATAGCGGGTATACCAGCTGATAAGTTTAAAAAAAGAAGAAGCCAAAGAAAAAAGTTAAAGTTAAAAAAATGAAATTTGAAATTCTGTAAAAATGGAGGCACTGATTATGGAGAATTTTAAAAATAGATTTTTCAGAGTTATAAGGAACTTTAGAAATCATCTATTCCAAGCTTCTACACAGTGAAATTGTTGCTTCCATCACACTCTTGAAGGTGTTTCTAAGTATGCTTCACTGGAATATCTGCAGTGACAGGGTGTTTACTACTTAATGACACAACATATATCCCTGCTGGTCAGCTCCAGGCATTAAAGATCTTTATGTTGAAGCAAAATCTGCCTCCTGGTTCCTCACACTTATTTTTCCTAGTTTTCCCTCTAATGCAAAGCAACACAAAGTATGCTTCCATGAAGGATAAGAATAAAGATTGGAAGTTTACAAAACTGAGTCCTATAAACCTTGAGAATTTCTATTTCACTTGAGACCCAACTTCCCCTGAGAACAAAATTATTTTAACATCTTTAAGTAAGTTTTTAAATGACCTCAAAATTATTTTTCAGGTCCTTCCCAGAAGTCTCAACATCCGTGTCCCTCAACCCCTTCAAGACACAATTATAACTCTTTTTTTCTGAATAAAAGTGACAACTCTGACATATAAATATTTCTTACATGAAACATCAAAAAACTGCTTGGGCAATTCTCTTCCAAGGACATTTTACATTAAGAATTTTTTGTTAATTTTTTTAAATTACTGAAAATCTAACTTCCTCCCATCACACCCTCACCCCAATAAAAAAGAAGGAAAACAAAACCTTTGTAAGACACAGGCAGAGTCAAACAAAACAAATTGATGTCTCATAGTCCCTGACTCTACCACCTTTCTGTCAGAATGTGAGCAGAATGTTTCTTCATAAGTCCTCCAAAATCATGACTGGTTATTGAGTTGATGAGAGTTCTTAAGTCTTTCAATGATGTTAGTCTTTACAATATTTTTATCATTTATAAATTGTTCTCTCTTGATTCTGATAACTTCAATATGAATCAATTCATAAAAGTCTTCCAAGGTTTCTCTAGAACAATCCCATTTGTCATTCCTGAAAATAAAATAGTATCCCAGCACAATGATGTTTCATAATTTGTTTATCTACTCCTCAAGTGATAAAGATCCCACTGGCTTCCAGTTCTTCGCCACCACAAAGAGAGATCCTATAAAATATGTATATGGCGGGGGGAGAAGAAGGAGTCTGAGTATACATACATGTCTACACATGCCCCCAAAACACACATATATTTTACATATGGATCTTTTTCCTCTTTCTTTAATCTCTTTGAGATAGAGACCTAACAGTAGTATCACTGGGTCAAAGGGTATGCAGAGTTGAGTAAATTTCTGGGTGTACTTCCAAATTTCTTTTCAGAATGGTTGGATCACATTTCACAGCTCAAGTACATTAAGGTACCTCTTTTCCCACAGCCCTGCCAGGATGTCATTTTTCTTTGGTGTCAACTTTGCCAATCTAAGAGAGGGAACACTTCAGAGTTACACTAATTTTCATTTCTCTGATTATTAGTGACTTGGCTTTTCATAGCTATTGATTTTTTCACAGAACTTTTTCCATATAACTACTGATAGCATATACTTCTCTAAAAACAGGCCATCCATATTATTTAACCATTATCAACTGAAGAATCACTCATTCTTACTAATTTTAATCAGGTCCCTACATATCGTAGAAATAAGAGATGATCTCATGCAGATTTTTGCCCCACTCATCTACTTCTCTTCTAATGTTAGCTGCATTATTTTTACTTTTATGTAATCAAATTGATCCCTTTTACCTTCTGTGATCCTTTTTACTCCTTTATTTAGTTATCAATTTAGTTTATTTAGTTATCAATGGATCTGATAGGTAATTTCTTCCTTGTTCCTCTAATTTGTTTACGATGTCACCCTTTATGTTTTAAGTTCTGTTCACATGTGAAGCTTGTCGTGGTATACATACAGGTGAGATGTGGGTGGACTAATTTCCTTCTATATAATGCATACCTAATCAGTTCTGCTTATCAGTTTCTTTATTTCTTAACCAATATCAAGTTGTTTTGATGATCTGATGTTTTGATGATTACTGCACAATAATGAAGTTTGAGATAAGTACTCTTAGGCCCCTTTCCTGTCCAATTTTTCTTCATTTTTTCACCTGAGACTGAAAATTTTTTATTTCTGAAGATAAATTTCAATAGTATTTTTCTAGTTCCATAAACTAATTCTTTTGTAGTTTGCACTAAATAAGTTAATTTAGGTCATTTTTATTATATTGGTTCAGCCTATCCATGAGCACCTAATATTTCTCCAATTATTTATTTTTCTTAATCATGTAAAAAAGTGTTTTATAATTATATTCATACATTTCCTAAGAGTGTCTTGTCAGCCAGTCTCTCAAGTATTTTACATAGTCTGTAGATATTTTAAATGGAATTTCTCTTTCTAGTTCTTTCTGCTGGGTTTTGTTGGTAACACACAGACATGTTAATGATTTATGTGGGTTTATTTTTAAAAGTGCAGCTTTGCTGAAGTTATTGTTTCAGTTAATTTTTTAATTGACTCTCTAGGATTCTGTAAGTAAATTACATCACCTGCAAAAGCAATATATTTGCTTCTCAGATTCTGCTTATCCCTTCAACTTCTTTTTCTAGTGTTACAGCCGTCGCTACCATTTCTAGGCTTATATCACATAGTAATGTATTACAATAACATTCTTACCTTATCCCTCATTTATTCCTTTACCCCTCATAAGAAAAGGCTTACAAGGCAGACTTGTAAGTCACATGAAAAACAAGATGGAGGACTAGACATTTTCTCTGATCCCCACAACCTCTCAAACTTCTCCAAAACAGAAATTATGAGCCAAAGATAAAGCAATTTCAGATGTCTTCATGGTCTAGGACACCCAGAATCCAAAAGGTTTAAAAAAAAAAAAAAAAGCCCATGAATTGGCACTTGCTGGCCCTGATCTCCCTCAGCCTCTTTTCCCTATTTGCCACAATACTGGCAGCGAGACTACACTACCAGACCCAAAAACAAGACACAAGCCTACAACAAAACTCACTCCCTTCCTCCTGTCCCCTTCTCCCTCTCCTGTGATATGGAGATCCCACCCCCAGGCTACAGAAATGCAGCCAAGTGCCCACAGGCCCAAGAAGCAAGCTAGGTGGGTCCACAACCCTGGGCCAGATAACTAAAACACAGAGGGAACAGGACAAGACACCAGAACAGAATACTAGCGGGGAAAGTGAAGGCTGGGGGCAAGGGAGAGTACAGCCCTCCATCAAGCCTGAGGGAAAGACCACAGCATCCAGCTGGGACTGATTCTAACCACACAAAAGTCAGGTGAGGCTGAGACTTCAACTAGTCAGCTATGAATCTCTGAACATAGAAGAAAGCCAACACTCTAAATTCAATCCCCGAGGAAACCACACTCAGAGGGGAACAATGTCAGAAAGCGAGTGATAGGGAAAATAAGATGGGAGAAAAAAGAATGAAATTAACAAAAATCTCAGGAAGAAGAAGACTCAGAGACTTTAAACAGAAAAACAGGAATCTGCAATGGCAAGCCTCAAGAAAGAAACAAAAGAACATTCATTTGGAAATGCAAATACACAGATGTGAAGGACAATCTATAAGAGAAGCAAAAACAAAAAAAAACAGTGAGAGAAAATATGCTCACTATGCAAGCAAAACAATACTGATCTCAAAGACAGAATGGAATGCACAGAGACAACCAAAAGAACATAGGTTTCCCAAAAGATGACAGCACAAAAAACCTTAAAACCATAATAAAGAAAATAATAAAAGATGAAAACATCCGAATAAAGAAAATGAAACTCCAACTGAAAGAATCCACAGATCATTTCCATAAAATAACCCAAGGCTGCAAACTCAAAACATAATAGTAATTAAATTTAACAATACAATTCAAGAACAAGTTTTACAAACTATCAGGAGAACAACCTTCAAATACAAAGGAAATGTCATTCAAAAAACATAATACTATTCTAGACTAGCCTTCTTAAACTTTTTCCAGCATTTGTAGGAGCGCTGCATGGCCTGAGGGTATGTGCAATGCAAGGTAAGCATGCTCTGTGTTCAGAACCAAGTCAGCAGTGAAGTTGCATGATGCAACACAACACAGGCAAGTATTGCCAAAAACACGTGGGATTCATTATGTATTTGATTTTTAATTGATTTTCTGTCACTATGCATTCAGAAATCTTTTACTGTTTGTCAAATTTTTTGCAACTTATAGGGTCGTGACCACAGTTCAAGAAAGAAGTGCTGTTCTAGACCCACTAGAACATGTAGGTAAGAATGTGTTCAGAAGAGCAGTGGAGATGAGGATGCAGCCTGGGGTGACCTACCCTGCAAATCTCAGTTTAACCACACATGAAGAAAAGATGAACCCTCAATAACAAAAAAGAGTTTAAAACATTTTTAGAGAGGAAAAGTCTATACTGTATCTTCGTTACAAACAAGGCTAACTCTTGGCTTTAGATAAATACTCCTACCACATTAAGGAAAGATCCATCTATTCCTACATGTTCCAATGCTGTTCATGGGAGCGGAAACTGTTTCTTATCGAAAGTTTTTCTTCCTCTTTGGATATACAGCTGTGATTTTGGTTGTTCTTTATTTTTCATTTAATTTTGCTCTTAATGTGGTCAATTACATTTATAGTTTCCTTAATACTGAACAAACTCTCAGTTCCTGGTATAAATCCAATGGCATCATAATATATGTCTGCGATGTTATTATAATCTCCTTGTTAATATTGTACATAAAATTTATGCATAAATATTCATTAACAATTACATTAAGAATCTGAATTGAACATGAAGAAATTGGATATTTAGACAGTGGTCAATAAGAACATCAAAGTTCCCATTCTGGGGAGACCCATCCAGAATAAAATTAACTACTTTAGTGAAATAAAAAGAAATATCAACTGCTATCAACCTTGTGGAAAAGAAATGCCATTCCCAACATAAATAAATTTTCTTTAACATCCTGTTATAAATCTCTCATATATGAATGTCTTTTTAAAAATTATTTTTTAAATATATAAATTATATTTAAATTTTGAAATCAAGAAAAAAGAGTGAACAAAAGAGAAAAGGTGTTTGCATGAAAACAATTATCCTGGAAGTGGTGGGAAGACACCAACAATATAACTGCGACTACAGATGAGAAAATTTTTTCACATATTTTATATTTCAAGGATAAAGGAGGTAGAGCCAAAGTGGTGAAGTATAAAGAAAAAGTACAGCAGGGGTCTACCCTACAACTCCTACACAGAAATCCAGAAACTGTACCGGACTGACTTGTGATCAGCAACTCTTAAGAAAAAATCATAACAAGTCACTTTTCCAACCCAAGGCAGCAAAGGGACAAAGAAAGTTCTACAGAACCTTAGAACACAGCATTCCCAATAATGCTAGGCAAAGCATTCCAATACAGGGAGAGGCTGTGCACAAGAGCAAGTCAAGATTCCAATATAACACACAACAGCATAAACTTGTGCAGGGTACTTGAGTATAGATGCCAACTGCTGGTTCTGTTACTATCTGGTTGGGGAGGAAGGGGGAAAAGGGTTTGTCTGTGTGCCAAGTCAGGAGGAAGTTCTGAAGAATGTAAGTGACTCTGAACCAAGGACAAGAGCACAGTCTGGAATGCAGCTCCTAGGCAAGTCTGAAGCCTATGCAGAATAACCAGGAAAGTAATCCCACACCAAAAAGGAGCCTATAATCCTATAATTCTAAGCTAGCATAGTTTTCCAAAAGCTAGCAGTGGCTGAGTCTGGCAAAGAGAAGCCTAGAGAAGCCAAAAACCCTGTTGTTCAGACTAGGCCAGGAATTTGCAGAGCTCAGGCAGCTGATTAGACTTTGCCCTGGATCAGACTACTTTGAAAGCACTAAAAGCTTACAGTTTCCCAGCTTGAGCTGCTCCTGAAAACACAGGATAACAAACACAACATTCAATGTTCCCAGAATGCAGCAGGAGAAGGACCAGCCCAGACCTTCACTCTAAAAGGGATCAGTCTTGCCCTAACACAAAATCAGAAAACAGAATGGAAGAATGATCAAACAAAATAAAAATACCACTATAAAAAGTTATTGTGTTGACATGGATGCTCAAGACACAAACCCAGAAAAAGAGAATGATTCCAAAACAAAGCAGAGTTTCAAGGGAAAACACAGCTTGGGGATACATTTAATTAGACTGCCTGGAAGAAGGAAGTAAAAAAAACATATTAAGAGATTAAAAGGTTTTTATAAATTAAATGAGACCACGAGAAAAAAATTGGAACAGTGAAAAGAGCTATGGAAGAAAGAACTGGAAAGTGAAGTAAAAAATGGGCAAAAGAGGGACAAAACCTTATTCAAGCAACAGACTCCAATGACTCCATGAGACAACAAGAAAGAGTAATACAAAGCAAAAACATTGAAAAAATAGAAGAAAATACAAGGTTTCTCATGACAAAAAAAAAAAAAGATTGAGGGAAAAATAATTAAGAATCACTGGACTACCTCAACTCCATAACCAAAAAAAGAGCCAAGGCATCATATTTAGTGAAATCTTAAAAGAAAAGTGCCCAGATCTCTTAAAACCACAAAGTGCCTAGGAGCAAGGACAACAAATTTATCATTAAGCCACTTTAACTTTTAAAAAGAGAAAGAAAAATCTTTGATTGCTCATTAATTCTGACTATGTCTCTTAGTTGGCCCTGCTTTCCATCCTACTCAATCTGCTTTTTCAGTTTCTATTGGAGATTGTTTAGAATTGCCTCAGCTTGTTAGGCTTAGGATAATGTGGTCCATTTATTATAAAGTAGAGGAACCAAAAAGGGCACGTGTCTTGATGGGGTGAAATAATCATTTCTCCAATACCTTCATTTCAAAAAGACTCGGCCCACACAGTATTCACCAGAAGCGTTCATTCACTAAACAGGGGTACTTAACAGCACTTCTTAACACTGGTTAGAACACAGGCTGCACTTTAACCCTTACTGCTGCCAGGCTTAAGGAGGGTACTACCATCGTGTGTGTGTGTGTGTGTGTGTGTGTGTGTGTGTGTGTGTGTGTGTGTGTGTGTGTGTATGTGCGTGTGTGTACATGTGTAATATATATATAAATGTAAAATGTTATATGATATATAGAAAATGTAATATACAATAAAACATATACTATATAATATACACATATCCATACATGTATATGTGTATATTATAGATATATTACATATACATATATGAATACATTATATATATACATATATATTACATATACATTACCTCCCACAGAAGGTGGAACTGAATTTGTAGAAATGGGAGACTTCAGTCTTCTTATCCTGTGACTGGGGAGAAAATCAGATGAACAGGTGGACAGAGCACATGGGCTTGGGTATGATCATCTCAGTGACAATATTAAAGGAACCACTTAGAAAGACAAGCTGCTAGAAATTCGATTTATTATTTAAGCAAGTCTGATGATTTCAAAGGCTGGGTACAGTATGCACAGCCAGACATCCTGAATTAAACAGAACAGTTAAATTAGAGGGGAGGAAGGAGGTAAGAGATACAAGGAAAGCATCAGGAAAAGGAAGAAAAAGAAATTAAATGAAAGGGAAAGTATTTACAAGGCAAGACTTCAATGAAAGATAGTATTTGGAATATATGCTGCCACAAAAAGTGGGTTTTATTTTTTACAGCTGAGAATAAGGGTTGTTGAATGAGCAGATCTTTGAGTCATCAATGAGAATAACAGTAATAGCAAAATACGACATTTGTAGTCTTTAAGGACTTTCTCACAACAACCTGGGAAGCAGACAGGCAAGTATTAATAACCTTATTTCACAGATGAGGAAGCAAGGATGCAAGTTTAGCTGACTTCCTCAGAAACAGAGATGATGTCAGAGCAGGAATCAAATCTAGTTGGTTTTCTTTGTTTTGTTTGTTTTTTGTGGGGGTTGGGGAGAGGTGCACACACAGACAGAACCTTTCTGGAAAAGGTTCTGAAGGGGCCAAAGAATCCATCCCACAGCAATAATAAGTCTCTCTCTGCTTAAGCTAGGGGAGGAAGAGCCAATATGACAGAGAAACAGACATAGAAAATGCACCAGACCAAATTCTGATGGGAAATCCAAGACAAAGTCACAGTGAATTATCTGAGACAGAGACTGAAGTCTCAACACTGGATAAGGAGTCTGGACAGGAATGGGTCCCAAACAGCATTCCAACACAAGGGAAAGGCTGTGTATAAGGACAAGAGAAGGGTCCAGATAAAGATCAGGATCTCTGACAAAAACAGGGGCCAAATGGAAGCAGCTTCATATACTCCCTAGCTGTGTGGCCCTGGGTCAGTCACTTAACTTCTGTCTGTCTCAGTTTCAATAACTAAAATGAGGATAATAACAGCACCTACTTTGCAGGACTGCTGTGAGGATCAAATGAGATAAGTATAGGCATAGTACCTGGTCCATAGTAGGCACTATATAAATGCTTATTATCTTCCCTTCCTGCCCAGTTTCCAGTTCCAGGTCACAGATCTAGAGAGGAGACTTTATTCTAAGCCAGGCCCTAGTCAGTATACTGGAAGAGAGAGAAACAGACTGAGAAGCAAGCAGCTGCTGTGGGATTCAGATCCCAGGGGCAGAACAGGGTCTCAGTTCCAGCTTCTGGCTCAGTTCTGAAGCCTGTATTGGTATAAGTAGGGAAGGAATCCCAAAATAAAAGGAAATCTACAGTTCTCTCGCTTTGAACTAGCAGAACTCGGCAACTGGCTGATAACAGCAGAGATGAGGGACAGTCTACTGTTGCTCAGACCCAAAGTCAGGATAGGAATTTACAGAACTCAGACAAGAGGGGCACCCATCAAACTTTACAGTGAATCAGAACACTCTGGGATCACAGAACCTGCAGGTTCCCAGCCTGAATTGTTCCTGAGATCCTGAAACACTATATATTCAATACGCAAGACAGCAGCAAAAAGGACCAGATCAAACTTTCCCTCCAGAAGTCCACAGAGCCTAGTCTCCAACTCAAATTAGAAGTCAGGGACTAGGTTGGCAGAATGAAAAAACCAGAAAAGAATCCCACTGTTAAACGCTGTTATGGTGATGAAGCTGCTGAAGACATAAAACCGGAAAAAGAAAATGACTCCAGAACATTTATAGGAAAAGCCCCAAACAAAAACACAGCAAGGAGACAAATCACGGAACATGTGGAAGAGGTGAAGCAAGAGTTTAAGAAGAACAGAGCCTTAAAAATGTGTTTATCAATGAAACAAGAACACTAGAGGAAAAAGCCTCTAAACAGGGAACTAAGCAGGGAATTAACAGCTTGGTATAAGAGGTACAAAACCTTACCCAAGAAACACACTCCCTGAAAATAAGAAGGGTTCAAAAAGAAGTTAACAATTCTATAAAACAATTAAAAATATTAAAAACAAAGTCAAAAGACTGAAAAAAATCAAAGAAAATCTAAGGTATTTCATACTAAAAACAACTCACATGGAATATGGATCAAAGAGAAAACATTTAAGAATCATTAGACCACATGAAAGTCATGACAAAAAAAAAACAAACAAATCCTAGATAGTATATATTTGGAAAAACTTAAAACTGCAAGCTCTCTCAGAACCAAAAGGGAAAGGAAAAATAAAAATAATTTACTAGTCATTTGCTAAATGGCAGCTAGGTAACATAGTGGATAATGTCAAGTCGGGAGTCAAAAAAAATTTATCTTCCTGAGTTCAAATCTGGCCTCTGACACTTAGTAGCCATGTGACCCCCAGCAAGTCACTTCAACCTGTTTGCCTCAGTTTCCTCATCTATAATATGAGTCACTCCAATATCTTTGCCAAGAAAACTCCAAATGAGGTCATGAACACTGAGACATAACTGAAAAACAACTGAACAGTGATAATAACATTTCCTGAAACAAATCCCAAAATGAAAACTCCTAGTAACATCATAGCCAAAATCCAGAGCTTTCAAGTAAAAGAAAAAACATTAGAAGCAGTAAGAGAGAAAAAATTCAAGTACCCAAGGAACCACAATCAGGATTACACAAGATTTGGCAGCCATCACAATAAATGAGGGCAGAGCTTGAAATAAGATGTTACAGAAGGCAAAGAAAATAGGCTTATAGACAGCAATATCTTACCCAGCAAAACTCAGTATAATATTACAGGCGTGGAATGAAGGGGTAGGGGTGTGGGAGTGGAGAGAAAGAGACGAACCCTTAATGTAATAAAGGACTTCCAAGCATTACTGATTAAAATACCACAACTACACAGAATCTTTGATTAGCAAAAACAGAAGTCAAGAGAAAATAAAAAGGTCAATGTAAGTGAAGAATCCTAAGAGACTAAACAAGGATAATCTGTTTACATTCTAATATGAGGAGTTGATACTACATCTGTCCCATGAACCCCATCCTCATTAAGGGTCATAGGGGGAAGTTCAATTAAGTAAAGTGCCTGGGAATAGTTCTTCTGTTTCTTAATGATCTTAAAGGAAGAATGGAAAGAGAGGAGAAAGGGAAAGAAAAACTCACATAATCAGGGAACACTAATAAGCATCTATATACCAACAAGGAGCAAAGGGTGGGGATAACAGGTACAAGTGAATCTAACTCTCATCTGAACTGGTCAGAGGTGGAAAGAATACGCACACACACACACACACACACACACACACACACACGCATATAACCAACTGGGTACAGAAATACATTTTATTCACAAACAGGAAGGAAAAGGAAGAAGAGAGGAGGGCAGGGTATATTAAAGAATAGATTAATCCTAAGTCAAATGAACTCTAAGGATGTACAAAAATATTTATATCAGCTCATTTGTAATGGCAAAAAAAACTGAAAACTGAGGATGTCTCTATCAATTGAAAAATGGCTGAAGAAGTTACGGAATATGTGATGAAATTTATTTTGCTATAAGATATGATGAAGGAGATGATTTCAGAGAAACTAGAAAGATCTGTATGAAAGGATACAGGATAAAGTAAACAGAACCAGAACAATAATGTAAACAACAACATTATAAAGAATAATTATAAAAGACTTAAGAACGCTGATCAACGCGATAACCAACCACAACTCCAGAGGACTCAGGATGAAATACACTACCAGAGGTAAAGGAGGACAGAACAAGCCGTTTTCTTCAATGCTGTCAGTGTAGAAAGGTATTTTCTATGTTTCCAACATAGATTTTACTTTATTTTCTTTCTCAAAGGGGTGTGAGGGAAGGGGGAAGAGAAGAGGTAAGTTTTCACTGGCTATAAATAAATAAATAATTTACAACAGAAGTTCAAGGATGGATTTCATTGAAAAAGTCTACTCCAGCAAGATCTAAGAAAACACTGCAGCACTCTCACAATACATGCTCTTGAGACCCTTAGGAGAAGCATTCTCTCTTCATAAAAATGTCTTTTATGTTCTCCTGAACTTTGCAATCGCCACATGGGCTGCTGCCAAAAAAAAAAAAAAAAATGGCAGGTAAGATCATGCAGCAACATCCCCAGACAAACTTGATGGTCTGAGAAAACCAACCTGCCTGGAGCTAACCCAGGGCAAGAATGCAATTTACTTTCCAGTTGTATGGTTTTTGTCTCTAGTGAATCTAGCTGTGATTGGGGACATGAGAAAAGAAGAAGATCCTGTCAGTGACACCGCTTCATCCACAAATCACTGACCAAATCTACCTCTCGTTTCTGAAGTCTATCAAAGATTCCAGAAATTCAAATGTGTTTTACAGAAAAAGGGGTGGGGGAGATCACCCTTTCCTCCTGGGCCATGCTACACATAAAAGTGTGACAATTGTCATAATGCTTTTGTGTCTATTTGTTTTCTGCTTCATGTTCTGAAGCATCTCATTTAACACGAGGAATCTCTTGGCACCTAGACAAGTTAAAAGATACAACCCATACATCACCGTTGTAGGCTATAAAATATTAACTGTAAAAATACAAAACTAGCTTAATTTAAAACCACACACACACACACACACACACACAAAAGCTTACTTACAAGGGTCAAGGCTGTGAGCAAAACTGGAAAATAAAAGTAGACCCACTGCTATGGCAGAAGCCAGAAAATCCTTTCAAATATGTTGGCATATAAAAACATCTGGTTTTTGCCTAGTTCGGTCACATCAGATCAACCTAAGACAAAATCTAGAAGTATCCATTTGTTCCCAGTATCTAAGAACTGAGAAAACTTAGATGTCATTGAATACAGTATCATTCATTCATTGGACAAGCATTTATTAAAAACTGAGTTTCACACTATGATAGTGGTAGAGCTACAAAGACAAAAATGAAAAAGATGGTGACATTCTATTGGGGGTGGAGGGAGGGGCAAGAGACAATACAAATTAACTGTATATAAAATCAATGCCAAGTAATTTCAGAGAGGGAGGGTACTAAAAACTGGGGAATCAAAATAAACCACGTGTCAGAGGTGACATTTGACCTGGCCCTTGAAAGAAGTTGGGGACTCAATTCCTTCTCATAATCTGTTCAATAAGAAACAGTTTGGCATGAAACAAAAAACTCTAGCATACTAGAAGTTGAGAAACCTGGGTTTTCCTGTACTTTTGGCACCAAACTAACTGTTTGGCTATGGGGTTATAATTCCCTAGGGCCTTGGTTTACTTATTTATAAATGAAGGGATGATGATTTTCAAGCTCCAAAATTCTTTCAATTCAAAATGACTCCCAATAACTGGGAGAAATGACTTTGCATACAAGTATTTTGGAATGACCGAAATGAAGATGGTAGAAAACAAAAAGACACTAAATAATCAGTCCTCTACAAGAGCCCAGGTTCATCACAAAAACTCAAAAATAAAACATTTTTCTTCCTACAACATATCTCCAAAAGAAAATTAACTAATTAAATATATGACAAGACACCTGACAATGCACATTCACCTTTCTCAAGCACCAATGCTGCTTGCCATATTGATCAACTCCAATGCCTAACTAATTACAAATGATAACAGTGATAACTAGCATAATAAAAACATCTAGAATGGTCAATTAAATCCTTCCTTAGAAAGAAATTATGCAACCCCTTCACTGTCCTTCTTAATTGGCCTGACATATCAGGGGAAACTAGTTCCCAACATTTGTCAGCTGGCCAGTCCACAGATGTTTTTAGGAAGAAAACCAGGTCAGCAGTCACAGGTTTCCATCTTTGGCTCTCAGAGTCAGGTCAGCAGTTTGGTGTGGGCTGCCTACAGCTGGCAGGTTTCATAGCCAGCAAAAATGGTCCATCAGTGTTGGCCCAGATTCCTATCAAATCTGCATTTCCCCTGACAGGTCTAAGCTAACCAAGACAACAAGCTTGCTGCACCAGCCCCAGTATGTTTCAAATTAGAATCACAGAATGTCAAGGCTGGAAAGGACTTCAAAGATCATCAAGGCCCACCCATACCTTATCAGGAATCTCTGCTATGATATCCCAACAAGTGTTCATTCAAGTCTCGGCCTGAAGCTCTACACTAAGAAGGAAGACAGTACCTCCCACAGCAGCCAATTCCATTTCTCAGAGAGAAATCATGAAAAAGTTAGGAACCTAAAATTTACATCTGCAAATTCCATTCACTGCTCCTACTTTTACTATTTGGAGCAAGATAAAAATGTTGACTACCACAGGTCAACAGACAAAGCTTTGTGACATTCCATAACAGACCTCCCTCCAAGCTGTCACCAATCCATTGCCATTCTTTGGGTATCCATCTTCATTTCAACAGGACAATGTTTAGGACATATACCAGACTCTTCCTTTGTTATCATAAACTTTAAAATTGTATGGAAACTCTCTCCTAAGAGTCCTGCCATTACCTAGATGGGCAACCAGTTCTTGCTTATTAGTCAGAATTGTGTCAAAAAGAGCAGTTTTCCTCACTTCCTCTACTTTTTGAAGAATGAAATTATCACCATCAACAACAATTGATATTAAACATAACATTATGTGGTTATTAAGCATCTACTCTATCTTAGAACTTGTGCTAGGTTCTAAGAAAATATACAGTTTAGAAAAGACATAGCCCATGTTTCCCAAAGACTTTATTGTTTAGTAGGGGGATAAGGCTCCAATACAAATACCTATACGTATAACAAAATAACAAAACAAACGGCTAGGTGAGTTCTGAGAGGGAAGGTCATTATTGCCTTAGTAGATATGAAAGTTCCTAGAGACAATTCAAAAAACTTTCAACTCCTCTGTTTTCAGCAGACAGAAGAAATATGAAATCCCCCTATTACTACTCCATCACACCCTTTACTGTTTTACTCTCAGCTTCCAGAGCTCATCCTCTATTTCCTCCTTCTGGCCAACAGAACATTCCCAAAATGATATCACCAATTCTGCCTTCATTTCTTCCTCCATTTCGAGGATGTCTTCACAGGCCTGGATCTTTGTACTATACAATGCTTTTTATCTGGTCTGTTCTTTATGTGACAGTCATAAATCAGAGTCCAATAAGTCTCAGGGATGTACATGATATATATGAAATCAAATCCATTTCCTTGTATTGAGATCTCTAGTTCCGTTTATCATACATAGTCTGAGAAATCATGTAGACAGCCCTGAGGCCACAAGTTATTATTACTATACCTCTTCCTTGATACTGTCTCTGGCAAATTTCTGTATCTTTCCACTGATATTTTTCTTCAGATGCTACATAGTTCTTACTCTCTGTTGTATCCAAACAGATTAAGCATGCAGTTAGTTTTCTCTTTCTCTATTCATTTTCAACCTAAAGTCCTCTAGATGAGATGTACAAGCCACTAGGCAAATACATTTTTCATGGTCCTTGTTAGATGGAATCCATTCGTAGCCAAGAGCGCAATCTTCATATACCTGGTCCAGAGCTCCAACTCCTGATTTCTCACGGCATCATTTTAGCCAGCTGCTCACCATAACGCCAATGCAGCCACTATGAACATGCAAGCATATTTCCAGAGTAATTCGCAAAAATATAATACACTCTCTTCCTCAAAGGCAAAACCAAAATATTTATTTGGGACATCATTAGAATACCAGGAAGTAAAACTTCACAGGGTACATATCACTAATCCAGGGAACACTGACATCTTAAAAACCTTCTTTCTGTCAGGTCTCCCCACAAAACAAGCTCCCCTAGACAAATTCCTCCCTCCCTCCCTCACAGCTTGCTTCTGTCTCTCTGCTCTGCCTGCTCTCACTCCCTGATTATGTTTGCTCTCAGTCTCTCTCTCTCTCTCCTCCTTGGGCAAGCTCTTCCCAGTCTAAGCTCCAAGTGTAAGCCTATTAATGGGCAGGGAAGAGCTTCCTATTCTATTAACATTACACTTACCACATTTACTTTCTTTTGTGAAAGCCCTAAAAAACACCCATTTTTCTAAGATCTTCAGTTTCTTGCCTAGGATGTTATCACTCCTACGGATGCTTTCTAGTTCCTTTCTGGCGCTATTATCTGTCCCCACAAGGACTTTCAAAAATGAGTAATATTTATCAGGGCTGGCAAGTCCCAGGCACCAGGAAGACAAGGATTTCTGCCACCAGGGCCATGTCTCTTTCCACTGCATCACCATATCTCCTCAGATTAGCTGTCTGACTGGATAAAAGTAGAAAGATAAAAGCATGAGTTGGTGATAGAAGGCAAGGAGCAGATATCTAACAGCCTTGTCTTTCAGTGTGTATCCCCCAACAAGCCACGAGATTGTCCTAATACTACAGTTTCTCTATGCCTTCCACAGAGAACATACCCAAGTCCCAAGGAATATGTAAAAAAGAGCATGAACAAAGCAGATTCAAATCTGCAAAAGTCCCAGGAATTTCTCCAATCACTCAGCACTGAACTTGGCACATTCTATCTGGTTAAGAAAATGAGAACTAGATAGCTACCTCTTCCCTGTACAAACACCTTCTTCATCCTTAAGAGCCATGTTTTGGCCACTCTGCACTATTATCCTGATAATTTGTCCAGACTTTACAGATTATGCTGTGAGTTTAAAGCCAAAAAAAGTCAATTTTCTTACAAAATGTACAGAGCGCTAAAATTCACCCATTTTCCAAAGAAAACAAGCCCTGTATCTGGTGATAAGATTTTAGCTGAAGCCAAAATGAATCAGTACAAAATGAGCTGAAAAAATAACAACCAAAAGGAAAATGTCCCCTACAAGCATGCTGCTGAGCAGGTCCGGGAAACACCAAGCTACAGCTCCATTACTGTATGGACTCAAGTGCTGGAAACACTACCATTTCTTGAGGGGAGGGAAGGGCAATTCACCAAGCTATTATTCTACGTTCACTAAGCAACCTTCTAACTTTTTAATTTGGTCTCCTGAGTTAACTTATCAGAACAGACTACCTTATACAGATAATTGGCACTTGGCGCTGCATCTCCACATACTCTCCACTGTAAATTCATAAATTAGAATACTGTATACCTCCGTTTTCTATAAATTTGGATATTTGTCTTCATAAACAACAGACAGCTTCTGAGCCTACAAAGATGGGCCCCGGTCCCCAACTCTTAGTGAGACTGTCCCGGGCACAGGCCTCTCTGTCATCACGTAAGCAGCAATACGGCCAAAACTCAAGTGGACCGTAGAACACACCTTAGAGGTCATCCAGTTCAAAGTCCAGAGGGATTAAATGATTTGTCCAAGATCATAAAGGTTTAGATTATCATTAATTATCATCATGTTAGAGTATCATTAACCCAAACAAAAGCTTGGATTCATTATTTAATTACAATTATTCAATTGTAGCATTTGGCTCCAAACTCCTTGAGGGCGGGGACTGTCTTTTGACTCTTCTTGAATCCCCTGTGCTTAGACAGTGCCTGGAGCGTAGTAGGCATTTAATAAATGTTTACTGACTGACTAAAATAAGTGACACAGCTGGAATCAGAGTCCAGGCTCTGACTTTAAACCCACTCCACCACACTGCAGCTCTGCCTGGAAAATGTCCTATCATGAGACATCCAAAATTCAGGACCTTGACTTCACCTTCATTCTCAAATGGACTACTTTAAAATAATCCCTTCCACAAAGAAGGTGCTTATTTGTCAAATTAATTTAAGTCTCAGCTAGAGTCACAATAATGATTCAAAAAACAATCCAAGAAAGGGTTGCTTAGGAGGAATAAAATGCACAAGGCACAACATGTCTATTGGCAGATGAGGTAAAGGAACAGGTTTTAGATCCACAGTTTCCCAGACAGGAACAGGAAACCAAGTGTAAGATTCTCATTACTGAAGCAGTACTGGTCCAGTGGGAGTGAATTCTTGGATCTGGCATTAAAATGCATATAAAACAAAAATATCAACGAACAATTTTAGTTTGGTGATGCCCATAACCCTTCAAAGGCTGCAACAGTCCAAAGTGGAGAGGCTAGATTTCAAAATTACAAAGGGAAGTTTGCCACCTAGTGGAAAGACAGAGCTTCACACAATCACACTGCAAAGCTAAATTAGGTGGGTTCAGAAATTGTGTAACCAGGCCCTAAAATAAGGCAGCTAAAGTCTAGGAGTTATTCTGTTTTGTTTTCATAAGGCAATTTCACAGCATAAAAGCTAAGATATTCAGAAACCAAACAAAATTCAAAGCTGTTCCAAGCATGTGTTTATTACATACTCAGAACTGACAAAATCTTTACAAAACATTTTACGAATCCTGTTCTGCTGCCTTAGCAGGCTGTGTTTGACCCAGAGAAAATTGATAAATGTTTTCAAAATAGAAATCACAGCAATAAGTGCCTCTTAGAGCTCTTAATACCCTATTCCTGTCATATCTATTCATTCCTTTCTCATTCCCAATGCTACTTTAATGCTTCCTAACTGGTTCCCTTGTTATATATTTTTTCTTTCTCTGTTCTTCTATCCATTCTGTCCAATGCTAAAAGCTTCCCTAAAAGGTTTCCCTAAAGATCTATCTCCACTAGAATGTAAGCCCTTTGAGAATAGGAATAGTCAGACTTTTAGCATATTTCCGAATCCTAGGCCAGTACCTAACACATAGTAAGCCCTTAATACAACTCTAAACTCAAAATGCACGCACGCGTGCGCATACACACACACAAACGTGACCAAAAGGTACTTGTCTTCAACTTAACAAGTAAACATCTCTGAAGCAGTTCAGGACAACAAGGAAGATCTAGCTTTGAAACAAAAAGAATAGGAAAAAACGGCAAGAATTCAAAGCAAAAGCTGATAGGAAGGGATCACTTCCCAGTAGTAAAATTTAAAAATCTGGTCAAAAAGACACTTTCCTAAGCTAGTTCTTCTCCTGCTTTGAGACATCTGCATTTCTGCTTTGAAATCTGTTGCCCCCTATAGCCAAGATTAAGTGTCATCTCAATAAGTCTATTATACATCTTAATAAATTTTTAATCTTAAAAAAATTTATCTGAACTCCTTAGCATGCCATTCAAGAGTCTCAAACAATTTCATAAAACATTTCCCTAAAAAACCTTCAATGTTCTAGAATCAGTTTAATTAATACACTATGTATAATCTTTCCTTCAAACAAGCAAACTGTAAATTGAAAAGACCTATACAAATATAAAATAGTAGTGAAAAAAGAGCAGGCATCCGAGTCAGAAAATCTAGTCAAATACTGCCTTTTCCTTGTTATAATCTGTTCTTGATAAATATGAGCCTCAACATTCTAAAAGACCAATTATGGACATCTGATCATATCTGATTAGGCTGGCTAATCAAATGAGGATGACTATTTCACTGATTTAGGATCAAATAGAGTAATGGGTACTGGATCAATTAGAGTTTATTATAAGGAGCAGAGTGGAGTGACAGAGGAAAGTTAATATGGTCCCACATTCACTTAAGGAAAATCACTTTGGCAGCTGTATAAAGGATGGATTGGAGTATGAAGAGATCTGAAGAAGGGAAACCAAGTGGGAAGCTACTACAAGAGATTATGTCAGAAGTGATGATGGGGGAGGGGAGGGAGGAGTGAAGAGTGAGGAGCTTTGGATGATAACCAGGTTCTAAACCTGGCTTACTGGAAGGATATTAGCGCCTTCACAAGTAATAAGGAAGTTTAGAAGGGGAGCAAGTTTGGGGAGAAAGATAACGAGTAGCTTTGAACATGATGGATGAACTAGACAGACCCTTGAACACTACCAACTAGCTATCAGGGTTAGATATCTAGATCTGGGAATCTTTGGCACAAAGATGACATGAACAATGGAAATAGATGAGATCACCAAGTGAAAGAACACCAAGTAAAGAAAGAACAACCCAAGAAAGTGAAAGTGACTTGGGGAACACACACTATGGATGTGAAATAAATAAACGTAGACATGTTAGTCTGCATTTGGGACAGAAGTTCAGTTCTGCTCTATGTGCTCTGCTTGTTCTATGCAGTTTGTTGGCCCTTTAGCACATACCAGGTACTCTCCCATTCCAGCAGAAGCTTGACTGATTATACAAGTGAACATTTAATCCCCTTCATTCTAGAGAAATCATGGATGCTTATGATTAGCCTAAGGAATCGCTGGGAAGAGAAGAGATGCTTTCTGATTGGCTAATAAATCTGGAAAAGGGGAACTCTCTGAAGATTACAGCTCTGTTGGGATTCACACAACACAATCTTGGGTTTTTCAGGTGAAGTTTTAAAAAAATAGCATCCTAGTTTGTCCTCTGTAACTTTTAAAGGCAAAAAAAAAAAACAACCAAGAAGCATTTTAAAGTTGCAGAGGGAAATGAAGCCAATAAAACTGGTTGAAATGGAAGCTGATTCCAGAGCCAGCAGTTGGATAGCATAATTAAATTACTCTTTAAGTAAAGGACAACTCTTTAAGGAAAATTCTCAATCTTGGGATAGATTGTGTAGAACAGTATAAAAGACTTCCACATCCCTGCCTGTCTTAAAATCCAACAAGCATGCAAAAATAAAAAAGCCCTTTAAACACTCCATGCCTCTTGATGTTCACATGACTAACTGAAAACGTTAAGTCCAGCCTCTCCAGAAAGATTTAGACAACAGTATATATGGCAAAAGCCATTCAGTATGATATTCAGATGAGGGCTTATGAAATTAGAAATGAGGCAGCAGTAAGGCTGTGGCACCTACAAGTAACGGAAAGAGTTGTAGAACCACTAGAGGAAGATGAACAACTCTCCCCTAGAGAGCCCTGGAGCAACAGGTAGATAGAAATAGAAACAGGAAGCAATGGAAAGTTTCAGAGCTGCTGCTTCTTCCCCTCTCTCTTACTTATAAAGAGGTACAGCTCATATCACACTGACTCCAGGATAAACATCAAAAGATGTGCCATCCAGCAGTGCCCAATCTGCTGTGACCCCATCCTGCCTATCATCAACTTATGAGCTGGCAAACAGGCTGGCTGAAGTTGGCAAAGGGGATTACTACAGGGCCCTGCTTACGTCAACAATTTCCAATTATATTTTTACCAGACCTGGAGGGAAAAAAAAAATGTTCTTCAAGCCATAAAAGGCAGGCCTAAAAACTCAGCCCAACTCCACTCGTTATAATCACAAAGAAAAAATGATTTTCTTGAGAGCAATTACCTTTTCTGTATATATGTAAAAAAAAAAAAAAGAACCCTTTAACAACACTAAACAATGTGGTATAATCAAATACCTTGCTAACACTTTGTAGTGAATATTCTGATTTTAAATGAAGATGTTATTAGACTTCAGCAGGAAAAGTCACTTGGTTCCATTTCCCCCCACTGTGAAATTACCTCATTAAACCTGAACAGCAGGAAGTAAAAGCTTCTCTACCAAAAGCTGACAGAGAAACTTTGCTGGGACAAATTCTGAGTAGTAAAACCTGTTTTCTTCTAAAGGGGAAGACTGGAATGCATCAAAACGGCTCTTCTGCTAGCATGTCTTGGGCCCAATGGGAGGGAAAGAACAAAACAGGTCAAGTGGAAAAGGGGAGACAATAATTGAAGGGACAATTTATAAATATAAAGCAAATGGGCTTCAAATTTTTAAAACAAATAATTAATTTTTAACCTACAGAAATAACTAAAAATTAAACTGAAACTCATCTTTTTCATGTTGATAAGGAGTTATTTGGGCACTTACTGTATTTTGGCTTGAGTATAGCAGCACTAGAATCTCTGTGGAATCTCAAATTTATTTATGAAGCCTCAAGTTTCACTATACCAAACCTACACACTATTTCCAAATGCTCCCTTCCCTTAGTCTTAGAGTCAGTCATTAAATTCCCTTCCAGTCTTTCCTCCTCATACTTATCTTTTCCAACTTTAGGAAGAAACAATAGAAAGCTTTCTTAAGTCCTTCTGCCAGCATTTGTGCACAAAACTATCTTTTCATCTTTCTGAATTCTTCAACTTCTTCTTAAGCACTCCTTAAAGAGAAGCAGTGCTGTGCAGTGGATTGAGACATGACCTTGGAGTCAAGGGAATGTGGGTTCAAGTCCTCCCTCTGACACACACCCTGGTTATGTGAACCTGGGCAAGTCACCTGACCTCAGGCAACTTTCTAAGACCATAATTAGCAATTAATGGACATCTGCATTAGCAGAGGAAGATTGTTTTACCAGGAACTCCTTACTATGATGAAAACAAAGGTATGGTCAAAAGATTAAGCAGACAGATATTAAATTAGGAATCTTTATCAAAGGATCAAATTTTTAGAATCTCAGAACACAGAATCATAGATTAAAATGAGAAGAGACCTTAAGAAATCATCCATTCCAGGTCCCTAATTTTAAAGATGAGGCAGCTGAAGCCCAGATCAGTTAAATGGCTTGCCTGACAATGGCAAAACTGAGATCTGTACCAGATCCTCTGAATGTCAATCTGGTACTACTTACACTAGACCACACTGTTAATAAATCCTATTTTCCCAAGTTATCAAGGATATGCTCATTTTGAACCGGAAGAGTGCAATGTCAAGAGAACCATAGGAAGGCAACAAACATGCTGGGTGGACTCATTGTGAAAAAATTATGGGAAGACTTAGATAATCATCACATAAGAAGAGGAAGTATGAATGTGTCTCAAAAATCTGTACCACTGGAGTAGCCACATTCTGAGATCACAAACAAATCAAAGTCAATATATGCTGAAGGGTTAAAATACATTTACTCTATCTAATATCATAAGCTACAAATTCTGTCCTTAAACTAATGAAAAAGGCTTCAAAATAGAATTTATTACCCTTCTGCTAGTACCAAACCCTTTAATTTGGACCTTCATGTCCTCAAAGATATAATATTCTGATACTTCAAACTGAGTTTGTCTTTAAAGGTCATGATTAACTCACCACACACAAATCAGTTAAAATCAAGACAGATCCTTAAGATAAACTGATTCAGAGAAATCAAGGGATAGTTCTTTAAAAGAAACGTTGTTTAAGCCTGATATCACAGCTGTGAAAACTGAACGAGGGGACAATTTACACACATTTATGACATACCTGATATTTAAGCCCATGGTTTGGTCCAGTGTCTCCCAGCTTTTCAGTTTTTCCAGTAGTTTCTAAAAAGTCAAAGAAATTATGGAAGTGACTGTAGAAAATGGAAAGCAAATTAATTTTTAAAAAAATTAAAAAGGAAAAAATCAAAGAAATCATAATGTATTAAAACTGTTTCTTTCAATCTCAAATTTCAGGAAATCTCCCTTAAAATTCAAAATCTTTTGTAGTCTCATGATTAAAGCATGATGGGCGTTGATTCACAATGACATTCAAGGCCAAATCACAACTGCTCCTTGAATCTAAGGATTCAATGGATTCTAAGATATGAGAGTAAATGAAGTGTTCCTTATTTTTTTTTATAATCTTCTACCTCTTTAGAAAAATGTAAAAATTGTAAGTAAGACTCTTCTGAAAACACTTTGCTTTCTTCCTCAACTGCTATAGTTCCAATGCATGTCTCCCTAGTTCATTCTTATCTAGTCCTATCACTGAAAATATACACCCCAAAATGCAAAAAGTAACATGAAGTAGCCTTAGACCCTTAGTGCAAAACAATGAACCAAACAAAGAATTCAAAACCATGAGCAAAGGCTGCCCCCCTAGAGGCAGCATAGTGGAGCAAAGAGAACGGGCCTCAGCACAAGAAGATCAAGTCGTTCAAAGCCTACTGAGCTATCTGGACAAAACCCTTAACCTCTCAATGTCCCTCCCCACCCCCACAACTCTCTCTGCAGGTTGCATGGCAGGTGTATAAAGTGTACAATCTCTACTAGTAGAGAAGTTCCTAGTAGGAGCTCTACCCAATTGATGAAATCACAAGCTTGCCTCCTCACTACCTCCTCTCAGCTCACCCAAAAAGAAAACTCAGCCCCATCAGCTTCTTTCTTTGTCTCTTGACCTGAGGAATTCACTGTATGATTCTAATTCCTAGGCCCAGAAGAAACGGTAATAGAAACATGTTCTTCCCCTTACAGCCGCCAAGTAAGTATTGTAATGATTTAGCCATCTTGTTGGAGACTGAGATTTTTAATAATCAAACTAAAAAAATAAAATAAGTAAATCTATTCATCAGTTATTTCGTACGTGCCCTTCAACTGCATTAGGCCCCTGATCTCAAGAAACTTTACATAACTGGTCTTATCAAAAGTGAATAGTCTTAATAGAAACATCATCAAAAAGAAAAAAGAACCAGGATGGAAGCAGGATGAGTTCCAGTCCCTTCCCCACTTGATACATCACTAGGTAACACAGCAAAATTATAAAGATCAATCATGACTTGAAAGAAGCGAGATACAAAGAGGACACTTCCAGCCCAGGCTTCATGGAGGTGGGAGGCCCACAAGTGTCACACATAGCACTTGTTTTCAGACTTTTTCCATGTTATTCATCTTTTCTTTCTGTCTTTAAAAAAATACTAATTGTTCTATGGGATGACTCTCTAGGAAGGTTATCTAGTGCAGATGATGGAAAATACCACAAGGATATAAAAAACAAAAGACATTAATAAAAATTTAGAGTTTCACCAACAAAGTGGAAAAATAAAAGATGATGAAGAAGATCTTCTGTAACACTTCTGCTCTGTAGCTGCATGGAGAGCTGATCAAGCCCATCCATGAGTAGATCTACCATGGACACACACTGCAGATGTACAGTAACAAGGGTCTCTTCAAGCTGAAGATTTTCAAACTGAGACTCATCTATCCTCAAACAGAAATCTGGATGTGCATTACAAAAGAAGGTACAGTCCGAAGGTCTGTATGGTCCATGTATGTTATTATGGGGGAAAAAGCTCTTCCAAAGAACAAATATTTTGCATTCTCCTATTCTCACTATTAGAAGAGATATTACAATAAAGATTGAAGTTTAAGAGGGGAAAAAAAGTGAAAATGGCCAGTTTGAATAAATAAATCAAACTGGACTTAAGGTCCTAAGATCCTTCAAGAAAGCTGAGACAGGTAGGTAACGAAACAATATTCACTAGACATCAGGCCTCACCTCCTTCTCCAACTCCAAGGCCACCATGTCCTCCTGTAGCTTCTCATGACGTTCCAATTTTCTCTGAAGTCCTTCTACTTCTTCTTTCAACAAGCCATTGTTCTCTTTCATTTCTCTGGTGGCAGCAGGGAAAGAACAACCAACAATTTATAAAGCAACCAATCCTTTGTCCTGAACCAGCTCCTAGGCTTGATCAGCAAATGCACAGTGTCGACCAAGCCAGAGGACACTTGGTCTCATCCTAGTCTAGAAAACTAACTCTCCCTATCAAAGTTTTGCTATTCTAGGAGGGTCTGATAACTTTCATATCATTCATAGCTTGTTTCTGACAAATATACATATACATAAAATGGGATAGTAAAGGCAGGGACTTGCCTGAGCTCTCTCAAATTTCCCTTCAAAAAAAATATAAAATAATGCCTCAAAACAAATTCTGGAGCAAAGGAAATAAAAATACTCCAAGATACTATGCATTTTAAAGAACTGCTGGGGAAGCTGGAAAGTATTTTGGAAAATAGGCTGTCAGCATCTTTCACATCTCCTATCAATCTGAAATTGATAAAACATTGAAATATATTGTCCATAATTATAAGAGAAAAGTTTATAAGCAGACAACAGAAACACAAAGTCACAAAAGACAAAAATAGACATTTGTGATAAAACAACTTTAAAAAACCTTTTGCACAAATAAAATCAGTGAAGTTAGAACAAGAATACTGGATTGACAAAAACAATTGCTGTATTTAATAACCTTATTAAAAGCCAAACACCAAAAATCTATAAGAAACTAACACAAACTTTTAAATTCAGTAGCAATTCTCCAATAGACAAGTAGTCAAAGGACATGAACAAAAGAGCTTTTAAAAGAACTACAAAATAAAGATAAACACCTTTTTAAAATGTTTAAAAATCACAAATATTTGGAAAAATGCACATTAAAACTATCCTACTGGAGAACCTGGACTCAAATCCCAGGTCTGGCACTTACTATTTCTATGACCTTACTATTACTTAAGTGACTTCTGGGCAAATCACTTAACCTCCACAGGCCTCAGTATCCTCATCTACAAAATGAGACAATTCAACTAAATGTTCTCTAAGTCCCCTCCATCTTTAAATCTAGATCCTGTAACTCAGCTCACACTCAAAATAATAAAAATTACAGAAACGTAGGAAAATTCATTGATGGATGGGTTATAGGCATACTATTCATTGATGATGGATCTACAAATTGTTTCAACTACTCAGGAAAACAATTTGGAATTACGCAATAAAGTTATTCAATTGTTTGTACCTTTGAACACAACCAAAATCCCATTTCTGGAACTACATCCCAAATAGGTTACTGACAAAAAGAAAAGTCTCCAATACAACAAGGTTATTAGCAGCATTACTCATGGTAATAAAAAGTTTGAAAACAAGAATGTTTGCCTAGTGACTACAGAAAAATTGATTAAATCAATGATCATGAATGTAACATAATATTACTAGATAAGGAAAGGAAAAAAGAAGAGAAAAACAGGAAGACTTGTATTTACTTGAAGCACGGTGAATGTAATACAGAATGACAACAAAGTAAATAAAATCAACGTGATTTCCTCTAGTGGAGTGCCACTGTATTATGGCCTTGGTCTTGCTTGGTTCATACTTTTATCATTACCTGAATGAAGGAACAGATTCTAATTCAAGAAACATGCACTAAGCACCTACAAGGTAGAAGGCATTATACCTGGTGCTAGGGGTACAAAAATGAAACTTGGCTTCAAGGAGCTTACATCTACTGGAGAGGACGTAACTCATATATACAGATGAGAAAAGACAAGCAGTGCCAACTGGAGATGGAGGCACCAGAAGGTGCACACGGGAGAAGGCACCTAGGAGACTAGAAGGCCACAAGCCATTCCAAGAGGCAAAGCTGAGGATGATGGGGAACGAACATTCAGAGACAGGAGCCAGCATGTATCATGAAGGCAAAAGGAGGAATCTGAATGTAAGGTTCAGGGAACTGCAAGGAAGCCATCTGGGTCAGAATGCAGAATTTGTCAAGAAAGGAATAAATATGAAAAGAATTAAGAAAACAGTCAGACTGAAGAGTATTTCTAACGTCAGAATTAGATGTTTCTGCCTCATCACAGAGCAGGGCAGTGGGATGCCTTATTTTATTCTATCTTCTCTCCCTGTGCCTTAAGAAGGTTTTTTTTTGCAGCAGTGAAGATGAATTAGAGAAGAAAGACACTAGAAGAAAGAACATACTAATTCAATTCAACAAGCATTTAAGTGTCTATCCTACATAAAGTACAATTCAGGACCTGAACTAGGGTGTAGATTGGTGAATAGAGAAAGGGGAAAAGATTCAAGATGCTAGGAAGACATAATCTAATAGACTCGACAACTGATTAGATACGGGTGATAGAGAGAGGGAAAAATCGAGGATGACTCAAAGGTTTGGCCTAGGGGGAATGGGGTGGGGGGAGTCTCAGGGAGGACATGATAGCTGTCTTCAGGTATTTGAAGGGCTATGATGTGGAAGAAAATTAGACTAGTTTTTCTTGACCCCAGAGAACAGAATTAGGAAGAACGAATAGGATATTAAGAGAGGCAGATTTCAGTCCTTAATGACTAGAGCTGTCTAAAAGTGACATGTTCTGCCTCCCAAGGTAATGAGCTTCTTATCACTGGAAATCTTCAAGCAGACACCACACTTAAACACTTAAGTAGGGTGTTGAAGAGGATCTCCTAATCTGGTGTCCATAAGACTAGGTGACCTCAGAGGTCCTACCTGGGATTCTAGGAAATTTAAACAATAATTTGAGAAACAAAAGGCTCTTGAGTTTCTGTGAACAACAGACCCTTTTTTTCTTCCCCCTTTACCTCAGGTAGACATTTTCCTCCCTTAGCTGCTTCACTTCCCTCTCCATCTTTGGGAAACGTACAAGTTCTGACTTCATGTTCTTCACAATGGCAGCATCCTGCTCCTGCAGAGAAAGCTTCTGCTCCAATTCCTAAGAAGAGCAGAGACCCAAAAGAGATGGAACATGGGAGCACTGAAGGCCTGCAAATTCCTTTTCCAATAACAATGAAATTTGCTGTCTTTCATAAAATCACATAGTGCTACTGACTCAAAACAAGGATAGAAATTTTGACTCATTTTTTTTAAACAATGGGGATGTCTCTATCTTGATGCGGCTACAGACACCTAACCCACTTATTTCTAGATACCTTAATAGGGTTAGAGGTATAATATGTGATTATTAGTAAAGCAAAGAGAAATGGTCCGTCAAAGACTGCAAATATGGCCTCATTAGTCAAATTAACCTCATTAGCCAGATCTTTAACTCAGCAGCCACAGACTCAAAATTCATGCATTCCATAAAATTAAAACTCATCCATTTTTTTCCCTTCAAAAAGACATGTTAATCGATTACATATTTGTCTAAGCAAAGAGTTACTTAACACATTTAAGGGAATTGCAATTAACCTAATGCCAGGGACCACAGATTTGAGATGACCCAATCTAACACAGAACTAATTAGTTAAAGAGTATCCACACCTTCCCATCCCCAAACACATTCTGCCTTCAGAAATACCAAATCCACCATTTGAAATGTCTATAAAACAAAAACACCTCTATCTAACTTGTAGGGAGGAAGAAACCAACATACTACTCACTTTGATTTTCTTTTCACTGTCAGCTATAAGACACTGGCTTTCTTGGAGCTCCAGGATTCTCTGGCTGGCTTCCTGCCATTTTCTGTTGAATAGACAAGAGAGTTAACATACGAATATATGGGGAAATTTCACAAATGAAGCATAATCCCAACTATGAAAGTCCATTCAATGGAAGTATATTAATAAGATTTGTACATCTTTGGCAGTCAGGACTAAGGGCAAGTACAGTAAGCAGCAGTTACTGGGTACAAAAAAATACTTTTTTAATAGTTTATAAATGCACACGTTTTAATGCCAAAAATTCTACTTACAGCATGTTATTAGTTAATCTGTATACTTTACAATGATTACTCAAGCCATAGCTGGACAATAAGAAATCTTTCAAGGAATAAAACAATGAAAAGAAATAGCCTTTATCAATAATTGTCTCTGGCTATCAAATGCCACATCTTCTAAGCAATGGCCTAAGCTCAGTGCAAAGATTCAGCCTTGGGTTAAGAATGTAATGAAATACTACTCATCAACCATAACACACAATAAAAGTAGCAAGTAACACTAAAGAATTTAAAAGGATATAATTATTAAAAAATAGATGCTACTCCCCCAACCTTCACATTTGTCAGGGCAGCAACACAAAACAACAACTTACGATAGAAATTCCACCAGACTTCAGAAAGGGCAGGAATTTTATACTTTTATATCAACCAAATCCCAAGGAAGCTTCCTTGCCTTTCTAAAGGAAAACTATTCTATGCTACATAAAATAAATGCTGGTGCTACCACATGCTACCCCATTGGTGGAAAGGTCCAAAAAAATCTTCCAGGGGACTTTCTACCACTTAATTGATCTTGAAACAACTCTGCCCTTAGAAGAAAACTAATACAGTCCAATGGATGAAGAACTTAGTAAAAATACACACGCAAGACAGGCAAGAAAACCACAGTGAAATAGCAAAGTATCCTAAGGTAAAGAGCAAGTGCCAGGTAAATCAAACCACCACCATCACCACCACCACCTTGATCACTATCTCACTTCAGATTCTGATGAAGATGACCAACCCCCTGAGCTCAAAATCCTTGAAAGAGCAGCAACCCAGCCCTAAACCACCACATCTGCTTCTAGCCCAGCACTCACAGCCACAGAGAAGAAAAATCATTGTGGAGCAGAGGCCCACCTTTCTCATAAGCACCAACAGCAACCAACATGCAGATAGGCATACCCTAACTGTGGTCCTGCCTTTACAGCCATAATCTGCACAAACAATTCCTATGGAGAAAGAGTCTGCCATCTCCACCAATGGCCAATGACAGGGCAGACAAGCTAGCCTAGCTGAAACAGCAGGGCCCTCCAAGGGTGAGATAGGAGGCAACACGTTAGGCAAGTCAGACCACTACCACGTTCTATCAGACTGTGAGCTCCTCAAGGACAGGAACTATCTTTTGCTTCTCTTTGTACACCCAACATTTAGTACAGTTCCTGGCACATTATTGACTAGCATCTTCTCTCAGATCCCGACAGACCCTGAACCCAACAGCCTTGGGAACTTAAAGGGCCAGGTGACTTCACACCAGAGATGGAGAAACAGAAAAAATCAAACCTAAAAGTAGTTCATCCTCATAGGGGTAGCCTTCTTAAACGACACATCCCAGAAACCACTGAAATAGAAAGCAATCTCCCTTCCAAGCACAGCACTAGTTCATCCATCACAAATGCAACTTCTGGAAAAGGAGACCCCCAACCCCAATAATCAAGGTATGATGCTGGAGCTGCTGTTTCAATAGCTCATTCCAGTGTTTAATAAATACCAGATGCCTGAAGATGACACCAGATGACAGAGATAGAAGACCTAGCAAATGTGCTGGCAGTGCGCCCAATCTTTGAAATGTTTCACAGTAAAATGGACACCCTGATCAGAAGCTACAGTGTAGGAAGTCTATAAGGTAGAATGGTAAATCCTGAAGGAGCTTATATACTGGCACACTTCCCTGGCACTGCAACATAAGACAGTATCCTAAATAAATATCAATCGCACAAGCAAGAACATGCTCTTGCCTGGAGATGGAGGAACATGAACAATATCATCACTGTGTCAAATGAAGGCAAGTCGAGAACAAAACAGAATCAAGCCACACTGATACGTCAAAGGGGATAGCTCTAATTGGCATGAAGAAGCATCACAGAAAACAGTAGCTTTCTCCTCCTTAGTTGAGAGGATCATATAATCCCACACCCACCACAAACAGCATTCCAGGCTACTACGTCCAGACTGAGGGTAGACCTGGTCCCTAATTTCCACCGTGTTGCTATTCAGTCATCTTAGTCACATCTGACTCTTTGTGACCCCATTTGGGGTTTTCTTGGCAAAGAATCTGGACTGGTTTGCCATTTCCTCCTCCAGCTCATTTTACAGATGAGGAACTGAGGCAAACAGGGTGACATGACTTGCCCAGAGTCACACAAGCTGGTAAGCATCTGAGGCCACATTTGAACTCCAGCCCCAGCACTCTATCCACTGCACCACTTGGCTGTCCCATACTTCTGCTGTTATCAAACTGATTATTAGGTTCAACAGAGGAAAAATAATATCTAGGAGACATTGGCATTAATCTTGACCACAAAGGGAAGAAAAACTGTCTTGTATAGAAACTGTCCTATTTGCTTTTAAGTCTCCAGATCCACAGCTCCAGAATCAGCATAGATGAAGATATTATCTGCAGCATCCTTCGAAGTTCTCTTACAAACCAACCTTATCATTCACAACTTGGCCTCAATGCTATGACGTGGTGCGTACAGGACCATGTGATCCTCTCAATTACAAAAATGTGCCAAGACCCTCACACCTCAGTCTATTTATTGGTGATGACATTCATCAGTCAACCTAATTAAAAGCAACAGGAAATTCTCAAATGTATTTCAGAGCCCATTCTATTTTGTGCAAAAAAAGAATAATCAGTAGTTTTGACTGTAAAATTAGAAGTCTGCATAATGAGTTTTCTTGCTATTGAGTTTATTAATGACCATAACAAAATACAAAAAGAGATAACATTGAATCAATTCAATTTCAAAACAAAACACTTTTCCGATGAACTACTTATATAATAAAATCCAAAACTTCATTACTGGTTTGTGAGTCAATGACATTAAAGTTGAAATCATTTCTCAAAAATATTTGTTATTCAAATATACCTACGATGCTATATCCTAGAAGATGAGTCCAATACTTCCATGTCAATATTGTCAACGAAAGGATTCTCCATGAACATTTCATATATATATATATGTATATATATATATATATACACATACACACACATACATATGCATGTATATATGCATGTGTGTTTACATATAGACATACACATGTATATGTATACATATATGTGTGTACATATATAGTTATATGTGCATATATACAGAGATATGTGTATGTATATATGCATGTACATACATACACAGATATGTGTATGTATATATACATACACAGATATACATGTACATATATGTACGTGTGTGTGCATATATACATGCAGATATGTATGTATATGTGTGTACATATATACAGCTATATATATGTATATATACATATATAGATATGTGTGTATATATACACACAAGTATGTATGTATACATGTATGTACATATATACATTATATACACACACACACACACACACACACTGAACTGTCACCAGATTGAATTGGCATAAAATATCTTCATAAATTACTTTGGCTTGAGATTGATAGTAAAAACACATGAGGCTAAGGTTATGACATTATGGCAAAAACCCAAACAGTAAAACAATCTATAACCCTGGCAATGTGTGCATACATTCCTCCCATCGATGCTGACCCACCCCTCCCTGTCGACACTGCACGACATTTGCCCTGTCTTCCCGTAATCCCTTGAAGAATTCCTAGTGTGCTCAGGACTTCCTTATCCTCTTCACATCTCCAGGACCAGTGAAGCACATAAGTTATCCATGGTTCTCATCATCTGCCAAGTCCATCTTTATTGATCTCAAATTTCTTTAGTGGCATCCTCTACTCCACTTACAGTGAGTAAAGACAAATAAAGAACAAAACGCTCTTCAGTAAAACCAATTTGTAACGTAGTAATACACAGGTTTTAATGAAGTAAACAAATAGGAATGCAGCTTCTTTAAATGAGGTAGTTCTTGAGTTTTGCAGACTAATAAAAAAGCTTTTCAATTCCTTTCAGGTTTCACCACCCAGAAGAAAATTTTAATGAACAAATTACAGACGTCTCTTAAAGGTCACTCACTCTGAAACACTGGTCCTCTAACGGGATGTTAAAGCAACGCATTCACAAATGTGAAAATTTGCAAGAAACCACAAGGGCTTTTGAATTCTAGAATGAATGGAATTATAAAGGGCTTCAGGTAATTTAGATGTGAAATATAACTACAATCTTGACATGCTAAAATTCTGTTTAGCAATGTTGAGTTACGTAGAATCAGCAGCTACTCAACATTTGCCAGTTAGTCCACAAGTATACCCTTGAAGGATGCTATCCAAATTTTTTAAAAACAGTAACAGAAAAGGGGCTTCAGTAAACTGAAAATAATTTTAAATTATTAATTATCAATTATCAATGGCAGATCAATTGTCAAATCTTCTTTCCACTTAATAAAACAATTTATTATTATTATTATATAATAATGTATTGTATTAATATAATAGTTTTAATAATTAATATTATAATAATTAAATAATTATAATAATGAAATAATAAAACAAAAGCACCTTAATTTTGATGGCTCTTTAATGGGTTGCAAATCCACTGATAAAAAGAGACATTACAATCACTAATTTGTGACTGTACTATAACTAATTTGGTTGTGCTTCTACTGCTGTTTATCTAAACTGAAGTAAACTTAAGAAGTAAAACTGTGCATGCCTTAATGTGGAAAAAAAGGGAATAAGAACATTTGCAAACTTGTTCAAGGCACACAACTGCCCTCTCCTGTCTTCCAGACAATGGACAAGTCCCTTCCCCTTTCTGAGGGGCTGAACTAGATCCAATAATCTCTAAAGCCCCAAGCTGTCTCTTCTCTTAGAATATACATTGCTTGAGAGCAGGGACTTTTTTTGTTCTTGCCTTTCTTTGTATCCTCAGCACTTAGCACTGTGCCTGACACAGTGTTTAACAAATGCTTGCTGAATTGCTTACTTCCATTCTATCATTTTACTGAGTTCTCACACTTGTGGAATCTTCATAATGAAAAAAACTTCAAGCCTACTATATAACTATATTACATTTTAGTCTATGAAGCTACTTATTAATCAGGACAACAGAAGATTAAGTTTAAGATTAGTTATCATTAATACAATAAATAATAATAATCTAACTTTAAGCTTTTCCTATGAATATACTATAAGATTTCCATAACCTCATTTCAATAAATCATGTGGGCTTTGCTCATTTATAACAGTTGGGGAAGGAATCATCTGTATATGTGAGTTAGAATGGAAAAACAACTTACAATAATTTCGATACAATGGTAGCATCCAAAATTTCATAGACCTATTCCAAGCAGAGCTAGAAAAAAGTGAAGCTTCTTTAACCAAAAGAAAGCAAAATCCATGAAAGAAGTTCCCTCTACAAAGAGGCAACAGGTTTTGGGTTGTTGGGTTTTTTCCCTGAAAGGGCTGCACTTGTGCTGTACTCACTTGTGTTGGACATCTAACTGCTCCATCAGCTCCTGCTTCTGAGATTCCAAGTTCTTCACTTGCATCTCCTGGTTCATTATATTCCACTGCAACTCAGAAATTTTCCCCTTTAACTCAGTGATGGTCTGGATCCAAAAGAAAGAGGGAGAGAAAAAGACGAACAAAATGCCAAGTCCATCAGGTTAAGTAAATCCTACGGCAGAACGTGGTGATATCAAACACTGATAAACAAAGGCGAAGTCACTCATCCAAAAGGCCAGGCAGACCCATTCCTGCCCCCAAAACAAGAGGCAATCAAGAAAGGCCCATCATTTTCAATCTGTCACTTGACTTCACATTTTTATGACTTCCTCTCTCACTGGCAGGGTCAAAAGCATTCTTCTCAATCAGAATATGCAACAGGAGAATGAAGTGGCTCCCTACGCAAGGAACCAGTTTCTCTACCCAATGATCATCATAAGACTGTTTTAGAATTCCAAAGAAAGTAACTAACAATCAATAGTGTCCACTACAAAAGCAGAGCTAGAGCTCATTCATCCATACCAAGCCAATATCACGCCCCCCAGTTCCAGTCCTGTTCTTCTTACACTAACAATCACTCGGAAAAATGAATGCTCAACATACTCTCTTTCTGTGCCAAAACTAAAATAACCTTTAGGTAGCATCCAAACAGCCATAAAGAAAAGAGCCAGCAGGAACATGGATGGCTTGCCATCCCCTTCTTCTTTCCTTGATTTTTTTTCCCCCTTTATCTCCCTTCAGAATCAATAATCATGGACATCAATGAAAACAGGCCTCAGCCTCAGCTCCTTCTTGCAAAATAACATGATGATGAACCACTTAAGTATGAATGTAGTGTCTGCTCTAGTTTTAGAGTCCTTGGTGCTGTAAGTTATCACAGGTGAACAGAAGAAATGGAAGCCTCCACCCCCAACCCAAAGAAAAAAAGATCAGAGGGACCCTCGGTTCTGTGTAACCATCAGAAAGTAAATTAATCTGTCCTGGCTTCAACTTCTCTGTAAAATGAACTATATAATCCCTAAGTTTCCTTCAATTGCAACATCTCTGATGCTTTTCAAAGACTCACCTGATTCGCTTCAGCTAACTTGTTCTCTTTCTCCTGGAGCTTCTTGTTTGCCATGTCCAGATCCTGTTTACATGATCTATTGATTTCAGTCTGTTCCTTCATTTTATTCTCTGCTTCCACCTCCCTCTCCTGCAGCTGTTTGATACGGGTCAGGAGCTCCTGGTTGCGGTCAGCCTCTCTCTATAAATGAGAAACAATAACTTCCATTCAGTTCCACAAAATAAAGTCTAATGGAGAAATAGGGTGGGCTAAGTCTGTGTCCCAGTGTACAACAAAGGAGAAACAAGTCACTATAGCAGCACTTTCTGTGATAGTGAAGAATTAAAAACAGATTAGGAAGTGGCCAAACAAACTGTGGTGCATGAATTGTAACAAAATATTACTGTGCTGTAAGAAATGATGTGTGTGATGAATAGAGAGAAACATGGAAAGACCTATATGAACTGATGCATTATGAAGTGACGATGATGATGAAGTAAGAACCAAGAAAACAATATATACAATGACAACAACAGCGTAAAAGGAAAGAACCACCACTGAAAAAAAACCAAAAGTGAATAATGAAAAATCACAAAAAACAAGTATTTCTCTAAAGAAGAGATATGAGAAGACACCTCCACACTGCCCTTTCACAGAGGTGGGATGTCCATATTATATTACGTCACACATTATTTTCAAACTTTTTCAATGCATCAATAAGGTATTTTTGCTGATTTTTTCTTTTCCTTTCCTTTTTTTTAATCTTTAAAAAATATTTGTTATATGGGAATACTCTGTAGGAAGAAGAAGAGAGGAAATTTTGATGATGTAAAAAAAAATTCATCAATAAAAGTTTATCTATAAAAAAATCTGGTGTTTTTTAGAGGAGGAAAACAGACTGTAAGATTAGGTGATTTGGGAAACATCACATAACTAACTGGAAAGTTGGAGAGAAAAGACAAAACCTCAGGTTTCTTAATTTCCAGTCCAGTCCCTTTTCCACTCCCCCCCATCGGAAAAAGACTGCAAGAACAGCTGTCAAGCTCTTCAGTCCCACTCTCCAGACTCCAACACTGAACCCTCCCAGTAGGCACTCAACTAGCAAACTCACAGCTTAACTGCTAAAATTGAACCAAAGTGCCAGGAAAATCCATTTGACGCTAAAACTTCTCTGAAAGCAAGACCCTGCCAGGGGAATGACACAAAGGCATAACACTCCCTAGTCTAGGACTCACAGTTGATCCCAATTCACACTAACTGAAATCCATAACAAATCATTACCAGGGAACCTCATCATCTGGGTTTAAAAAAAAAAAATCAAATTAATATCACACTGAGACTATCTCCACTGTTTTCATAGCGACCAAGCAAGAAAAAAGGTAAGGACATTCACTCTAGAAAGGACAGCAAAAGCTTCCTCAGAGAAAGGGGGCTTGGGAGGCAGAGGGAAGAGACCAAGGCTTTGTAATCCAATTCTCAGCTTTAAACCCTGACATTTCTGCTAAAATTGATTAGCACTTATTGAAAAACGCATAGCAAATTGCTCTGCTAATCAAAGCAAATCAGGTCAGGGATTTACATAGTAAAGGAGGATTATGCCACATCACCTCAGAGGAGCTGAGGAATCATAGCCCAGGCTATTCCTCTGCAGGGTTCTGTCACCACTCAGGCAAAATACAAGACCCTACCTAGTCTGTGCAGTTTGTCCATGGATGGGACGGGGGCGGGGGGGAGGGAGAAGTTTCCTTTATAGGCATCTACCTCTCTCAATTCCTCTATTACATGCTCAGTATCTGCCAGTACTTCTATTATTTTCTCAGAGAAAGGAAGAATGCCAGGAGGTCAAATCCTAGACACGGCTGCTTACTTAAGCAATATAGCTCAGTAAAACCACAAGCACATTCAACACAAAAACTTCCGAAGTCATCATTTAGGCTTCATTTCCTCTCATGCGGGTGCTGGAATTGTCACCATTCCAACCCATCACTGTCAAGGATCTGAAGCATTTCCAATTACCTAAGCCATTTAAATAATTGGCCCAGAGGAAGAATGCCTAAGCGTTCCAGACCCAACGCTCCTCTGGCTACAGGCTGTCATGTCACTGTGGGATTTTTCAGCTGACTGGGCACTTATTTAATTTGGCAGGTATCACACAAGAACCTAATTCTCTCGAGAGGTTTGTCTAGATATGGTTTAGCCTCTAGCTCATACCCACCTCATAATTCCTGGCATTGGTTGCTGCTGCCTTCTCAAGTTCAATTCGAGCCCGCTTATGGCTCAACTCCATCTGTATCTTCTCCCGTTCTACTTGGATAAGGTGAGATTTCGAACGGATCTGCTCAGCTCTTTCCTCCAACTGTGGACAGCACAAAAACACAGAATGACAGAATGTGAAAGTTGAAAGTGACCTCACAGGTCATCTAGTCCAACTGATACATGAAAGAAAATCCTACTATATCAAACTTGTTTCCCCATTCTACTCCAACTCCCAAAGACCTGCAAGGAGCAAGGAACTCTTCATTCCTTTGGGCATCCTATTCCACTTTTGGACAGCTCTAAGGGTTACAAGGTTTTTCCTGACATTAGGCCTAAATTTGACTCTTAATCTTCTACCGGTCACTCTTGTTTCTGCCCTCTGGAAGAAGTTTCGAAGTGTAATCCCTGTTCAACATACATCCCTTTGGGTACCTGAAGAGAGTCCTCATCCCCCAAAGTCTTCTCTGATTCAGGTCAAAGATCCCCACTTCTCTCAATCAATCCTCATATGACATGGACTCACAACCCTTCACCATCTTGGTTATCCTCCCCAGGACACTTTCCAGCTTATCAATATCCTTCCTAAAATGTAGTGCTCAGAATCAAACATAATACTCCTGATGAAATCATATAAAAAATTGCTCTAAATCACTTTTGGTTAGAGAAATACAAATTAAAGCAACTCTGAGATACTACATCACACCTATGAGATTGACTGAGGTGACAAAAAAAGAAAATAATAAATATGAGAGAGAATATGGGAAAATTGGGATACTAACGACTGTTGGTAGAGTTGTGAACCAATTCAACCATACTGAAGAACAATTTGGAACTATGCCCAAAGGGCAAGCAAACTGTGCATTCCCTTTGATTCAGCAATACCACTACTAGGTCTGTATCCCAAAGAGATCATTAAAAAGGAAAAAGGACCCATATGTGCAAAGATATTTGTAACAGCTCTTCTCAGAGTGGTAAAAAACTGGAAATTGAGGGAATGCCCATCAACTGGGAAATGGCTGAACAAATTACAGTATAGGAACATAATGGAATACTATTCTTTTGTGCAATAAGAAATGATGAGCAGGCAGATTTCAGAAAATCTGGAAAGACTCTATGAATTAATACAAAGTGAAATGAGCAGAACCAGGAAAACACTGTACACAGCAACAACGTAGGTGATCGAGTACGAATGACTTCTCAGTAACACAATGATCTAAGACAACTGCAAACGACTCGTGTTGGAAAATGCTACCCACCATCCAGAGAAAGAACTGATGGAGTCTGAATGCAGATTGAAGCATACTATTTTCATGTTCTTTGTTTTTTTCCTGTATTCCCCCTTTTGTTCTGTTTCTTCTTTCACAACATGACTAATGTGGAAATGTTTAACATGAAAATGCTATCCACATCTAGATAAAGAACTGATGAGCTCTGAATACAGACTGAAGCACACTGTTTTCAATTACTTTTTGTGTGGCTTTTTTCCTTTTGGTCTGTTTCTTCTTTCACAACTGTGATTAATATGGAAATATATTTTACAAGATTGCACATGTATAACCTACATCAAACTGCTTACCATCCTAGGAAAAGGAAAGGGGAGGATGGGAGAAAACTTTGAAACACAAAATCTTATAAAAATGAATGCTATAAATTGTCTTTACATATAACTGGGGGGAAAATAAAGTATTATTTAAAAATAAAAAACAAAAATAAATGAAACCAGACGAAAAGAAGCTGCAGCTAAATGGAAGAACAATTCTCAGCTTTCTCCATGGAGAAGTGAAATATTTGCATAGCTATCCTTATAATAGTTCTTTAAGTTTAAGACAAAATAAATGCCTTACATATAATATTTAATTTTATTCTCACAGGAACCCTAGGAGGTAAATTCTATTATTATCCTCAATTTAGAGGTGAATAAACTAAGGCTAACAGAAGCGACTTGTTCAAAGTCACACAGGTAGTAAATGTCCCAGGCAGGACTTGAATTCAGGTCTTCCTAAAAATAAATATTTCACCAGATACATCATTTAATCCAGAAGTGCTTCCTACAACCAAAAACAAAAAGACTACAATGAAGTTCAATGTACAGACCTTGAGGGTACAAGATACCTATGAGAGAGGGACAGTAACTCATCTCCTTCATGAAAAAAGGTATTTTTCATCCCCTACCATTCCCCCTCTTCTCACTGGGATTAAACCTAAGCATGTAAAGTACTAGGGTTCAGACTGTGACTGTGTCCTTAACAAAAGAGAGGAAAAAAACCCTTCAGAAGGACAGCATGGAGTAGTGGATAAAGCACTTTACTCAGCGTCAAAGGGTCTAGTTTTGGATCCTGGTACTGCGAATTACTACCTATATGACCTTAGCAAGACATTTCATCTTTTTGAATTTATTTCTTTTTCTGTAAAGACTGAGCTGGGTCAAATAACCTTTAAGGACACTCCCAGCTCTAAAGACGTGAATCTGTGTTATCTTTCAGAGGATGACAGAGAAAATTTTAACAAAAAAAGTTGTAGAACTAGATGAAATAACAGGCATGTTTAACCTCGAGAAAAGAAGAATTACAGGGCACATGATAAATATTTTCAAGTGTTTGCAGGGGGGCTGTGTGAAAGAGGAATTAGACCTACTCTGTTTGGCCAGAGAAAAACGATTAGGATGATGAGAGGACTCAAAATCATTTCACATCACATGATGAAAGAGATGAAAGCCTGAAGATGGCAAGCCTACAGAAAAGGTAGAGAGCAGGAAAGAAAAGGAAATCTGCACAACAGCTACCATCAAATATCTCAAATGCTGTCATGCACAAGAGGAAATACGATTTATTTTATGTCGCTCTGGAGGCTTGAACTAGGACCAAAGGGTAAGAGCTACAGGGATGCCAGGCTTGGATATTTATGAGGAAAAACCTTCTAATAATAGGGCTATATGACAACAAACATGCTGACTTCTAAGTGACCTTGCCATCACTGAAGGGCTCAAGCAGCTGCCGGTCAGGAATGTGAGAAAGGTGATTAATACAACCTAAGGAAACTCATCCTACATAGCACATGCTACGGACTGTGAGACCATTGTTCTGGCTAAAGGGGAAGGTCCATGTTGGAAAGGGATGATTGTTCAAACAAGGTGGAAGCCAGACAGTGAAAAGTCCTGAATAACAGGCTTGTGAGTCTGAACTTATTCTGTAGGTACTGGAGCTTCTGAAGAGAAGTTCCTGTGACAGGATTTTTTAGTCTTTTGTTTTATTTTCAATCAGTCTGGAGGCGGCACACAAGATATTTCATCTCCCAATTCCAGGCCTGTCCCCCATGACTGGAATGCTCCCCCTTCTTATCTCCATCTCCTGGCTTCCCTGGCCTCCTTCAAGTCCCAGATAAAAACCCAACTTCCACAAGAAGCCCTTCCAGGTACTCCTTAATTCTAGTGTTTTCCCTCCGTTGATTATTTCCTAATTATCTTCTATATAGCTTGTTTGTACACAGTAATTTGCATTATTGTCTTCCCCATTAGATTGGGAGCTCCTTTCCCATACACTTTGTTTTGCCTTTCCTTGTATGCCTGGGACACAGGAGGCTATTACAGTAACGTATAAGCTTTTTGATCTACGTATGGAGGAATAGTTCATGACCAAACAAAACAGAGAAGATCACTTAAGATAAAATGCGCAACTCTGACTACATAAAACTGAAAAGATTTCACATTAATACAACCAATGTAGCTAAAATTCCCAGCTAACTGGGAAAAAAACCTTTGCAGCAAATTCCCAATTCCTAGGTTCCAATTTCAAAGATACAGAAGGAAGCAATTTCAATTTTATAAGAAAAGGAGTCATTCTGCAAATGATAAATGGGCAAAGAATACAAATAAGCAGTTTTCAAGGGAAGAAATCCAACCCATATGAAAAAGTTACCCAAATCACTAAGTAACTCTGAGATTCCACTTCACACCAATCACATTGGTAAAGCTGACCAAAAAGGAAAATGACAAGTGTTGGAGGGGTTTCAGGAAAACAGGCTACTAATGCACTGTTGGTATAGCTATGAACTGATCCAGCATTCTACAACGCAATTTGGAACATGCCCAAAAGTTAACAAACTGTGCATACCCTTTCACCTAGTAATGCCACTACAAGGCAAGAGATCAAGGAAAGAAGAAAAGCACCCGTATGTACAGAATATCTACAGTAGCTCATCTTACGGTGGCAAAGACCTGGAAATTAAGGGCGTTCTCATGGGGGAATGGCGGAACAAATTATACCACATAAAATACTATTAGTATAAGAAATAATGTGAGGGATGTTACAGAGAAACCTAGGAAGCCTTGAATGAGAGAGAAGGGAGCAGAGTCAGAACAACTTTGAAAGATTCTGAATAATAAGCATGCTGCCCAACTCCTAGTGAAGGTGAGAAAAGCCAAGGTGCAAATATTTTAGGGCATTTTTTTAGACAAGGACAATGCAGGAACCTGTTTTGCTTGACTCTATCTATTACAAGGGTCTTTTGTTTTGTTTTCAACTGGTAGAAAGGGAGGAAGGAGAGAAAACAGATTTTGTTAACTGAAGAAAAGAAAATTAAAAAACACATGAAGCAGTGAGGACTAGGATAAGGTACTGGCATTGCTTCCTTCCCTTTCTAAACACAGCCCCCATACTCTCCAATTAATATAGCCACAGAGTTAAAACGGTCTCTGTAGGACTGACACAGGGCTCCTACAACTCTCTTGACTACGTAGACTCCAGGGCACAGAGGCCTAGCCTTTAGTAAGGCTGACCCTGAAGCAGTATTGAATTCTTCAACTGCATGGTCCCACAATTCCCACATATACTCACTTGAATGCTCTGCTGGTACTGCACATTCAGGTTAGATCCTTCCTCCACATCTGGTTTTGAAAGAAAGTTTTCCAAAGTCCTCAGGCAAGAAAGGACAGCAGTATTTTCCTCCTCAAGGTTTTCCATGGTCACTTTCTGTCCTACAAAAAAGATAAAAGAAAAGTAAAGGACATCCTTCATAAACACCACAAGATTTATATAGAAATGAAAAGAATATGCACTGCCTTTGGACAGCTTCAAAATATTCCGATATTCCAAGGTTCTCAAAAACTACTCCAGCATTCATCACAATATTCCTATGATTCAGGCATTTTAGTAAGTAGAAAACTGATCAAAGAAAGAAGCTCAATGAGAGAAAGGAATAGAATTCATGGCATGGTTTCATGCACACCTCTTGGGGACACATGAAAGAGTGATTTAGTTTAGAGCACAATTAAATTACCCTAATATGATTTCATGCTTTCTGGCTGACACTTCATGCAAATCCCTTATTCTCCCCTTTTTTAATCACTGTTTCTCAACAGTTATTAAAAGGTTAACCTAGATTATAGGAGAAACAATAATTAATAAAATTAATAAATAAAATTACTATTAATGAAATAAATCTCCCTTTTCACCCCTCTACTTAGCTTTGTTTTTGGAAATGTTATTGGTTGAGTATGAATGTGCTACTTCTCAGTTTCACTCTCAATGATATGTGTCCTATTACATACACAAGCTTTGTAAGTATCCTACAAACTTTTTCAACTCCTTTTTTCTCAGAAGCCATAGTAAGTGCATGACTGTTTATTCAGCAAGACAATTATACTTTCTCCTCTAACAGATTTGTTCCCTTAGATTTTATAAATAAGGTGATATTCCATGTGATTATAATGACCAAGAGGTAAAGAAATGCAGCTCTTTTCCTTCACTGAAGATGTGGGTGACTATGGACATAAAAGAGGACATACACTGACAGACAAATCATTATTTAGACTAGTTTTGCTAAACTCTTACCTTTTATTCCTCCCTTTTAAAATTTTTCTTGTAAGGGAAGAACTCCTGGGCAGGGGAAGTGAAAGGGGGAATCTATTCAAAATTAAATCTGACATAAAACCAAAAAGTAGCAATTTATAAAATCCATACATATTATTTTTAAAGAGTTTTTTCCCAAAATTACATTGCCCTTGGCTGTCATATGTTTTTGCTTGGCAAGGAGATTAGAATCTTTTAGGATCCTCACTGTTACAACTGATTTACACCTGTTAAACTTTGGGAAATAGAGAGATCTCTCAAAGTTTCTTCCATCCATTTCCCATTCTGTTTCATCAATTATTTGTTTAAGTTGGTTGGTTGTTGTCCTTCATCCATGAAGGGGATCAAAATGACATCACTATGTTAGAGTCAAGTTTCAGTGTCAAACTGTGGCTGATCAGACTAATACAAGCTCAGAATGTTCTACCACAGGTCAGGTACAAATAGTTCATGTGAATGTTTGGGGTGGATTCTCTAAATTTGTGCATCCTGCATTTCTTTTGAGCTACTTTAACTCTGCTCATAGAGCACAGCACCTTCTCTGATGAAGGCACACCATCCTGGGCAGTCCTGTATCACTGTTTCCCATGTTACACATTCAATTCTGAAGTTATTAAGAGAGACCTTGAGAGTGACACTCTATCACTTCTACTGACCACCATGTGAACACTTGTCCTGTGTGAGTTCTCCATAAAACAAGTATTTTTGGCAAGTGTACATTTTGTATCAGAACAACGTGGCCAGCCCATCAGAGTTGCGCTCTCTGAAGCAGAGTCTGAATGCTCAACAGTTTAGTTTGAGAAAGGACCTCAGTGTCTGGTATCTTATCCTGCCAGGTGATTTTCAGAATCTTCCGAAGACAATTCATATGGAAGCGATTCAGTTTCCTAGTATGACACTGGTTTACTGTCCAGGTTTCACAGTCATACAACAATGAGGACAGCACAATGTCTTGTAGAACTTCAGTTTGGTAGTCAGTCTAACATCTCTTCTCCCCCACACTTTCCCTCAGAGCCTCCCAAACACTGAGCTAGCTCTGGCAATGCATGCATCAGCCTCATTATCAATGTGCACATCCCTGGAAAGTACACTACAAAGGTAAATGAACTTATCCACAGCATTCAAAACATCTCCATTTGCTGTAACTGATGGTTCCACATATGGATGGTGTGGAGGTGGCTGATGGAGCATCTGTGTTTTCTTGGTGTTAATTATTAGGCCAAAATTAGCACAGGCAGCAGAGAACTGATCCATACTCTGTTGCATCTCAGCTTCAGAGGCTCCATCATCTGCAAACAGAAAATCATGCACCAACACTCCCTCCATTTTGGTCTTCTACTGTAGCCTTTTCAAGCTGAAGAATTTACCATCAGTGCAGTAGCTGACCTTGATGCTGTGTTCATCCTCATTAAAAGTATCTGACAACATGGCTGAAAATGTTATGCTAAAAAAAACTCCCAATGGATAAACCAAGGCTGTGTGCTTGCTCCCATTTTAAGTAACTCGGGGTAGAGTTACCATACTTGCATGCCCCACGTTCTTATTTCTATAATCTCTCTTCTCATTTGGTTCAATACTGATCTTTGATCTAAGAAATTGGTTGGTCAAATATATATACATAGCTATTGCTGTTGAATAACCAATAATTTGGGGAGATACAGTTTCCCCCTTTTTTCTAAAGTACTGACTTTAAAAATTTAATCTGTTGAAGGACATTGCTGATAAGACTGGACTAATTTTCTTGTTCAAACCCCACCCAGGTGTGACAAATTATGTGATAAATTGTGTAACAAATTCTTAGAATAGATTGCCAAAGGCTGGGGTTAACTTAATAGGTGAATGACTTGATCAAAGTTCAGGTCCAGCCCCTCACTGTAATATTCATTCTCTTATCAATAATTAGCCAATCAAAGCTCAAGAACACTCCTCTTCCAAAAGGGCATTTAAGCCTTCCTTGAACCTGCCAGCCATGACTGTCTTTGATCTAAGAGAGAAATGGTCAAACGATCATCCTTTTATTAAAATGCTGGCATTATTAATGAAAGTATTAAATTAACCAGAAATTATGTCTCTCAAATCTCTTTAAAGGTCACACTGTTCATCCTTCATTCTCAAAGGGGACCAATGACATCAAAAGGGTAATGTTTTAACTTGCACACGAATCTGATTTAAGTGAGGCAGGGTTGTGCAAAGTCATCTGCCTCACTCCTTCCCCTCCAGAGTCATAGGAGTCCAGCGGCAAGGCAAAAGCCAAGATAGTTAGCCAAAGATGTAGTGGGTGACTTTGGCCTTTTTAATCTAAGGTCTTTCCCAGGTCTCAGTCTGTCTGAGGCAAAGCCCATTCAATGATTAAGGGCTAGGTAAGAACTGAGACAAAAGATGGCCCACTTTGCCATAACAAAAGAATCAGTTTAGGAAGGGAAGACCTTCAGAATTTCTGGCCAGAAAACAACTGCTATTTACACTCACTCTGAGCCATCAAAACCCAAACAATGAGCAGGAAAGACTTGGGTTGGGAAGTACTATTGGTCATTAAATGAAAGCCATGGTGATTTGGGTTTAAAGGCACAGACAGGTAACTCCATTTGAAATACAATGTTCTTTTTAAAAATCTGTTATTGCAGAGTTATATTTCAAGAAATCATAAATGAAAAGCGAGCAAGATAAAGAGTTAATTCTTCCAATTTTTTGACAAAAAATCAAATAAGAATTTTTTTTTTATCTAGCCCCCAAACCCCATAATATCTTACAAAATATAAGTGACCAAAAATTATATTTCTTTGGACAGAGCACCCACATGTAAGGGTATAACTCCCCCCTGCTGAGAAAGGGTTGATATGTACTGGGAAATTTTTAAATGGACTCCCACACTAGTAGTCACCTGATGTCTATTAAAATATAACCAATTCAATTTCATTAACCTTATTTGGTGCTCAATTATGTCCAGTGCCTCCAAATTCTTTTCTCAATCAATAACCATTTATTATTTATTAAGTACCTACTACACAGAACACACTGTGCTATGGATTGTGCTTATAAACGTAAAGAAATAAATAATCCATACTCTCAAGCTTACATTCCATTGTAAAGGACAACAAATATATATGTACATATACATATATTATTACATAAAAATAAATATAAAGAGAATATGAATAAATACAAAGTAATTAGACACAATGTAGTCTGGGAAGGAGAACACAAGCTATTGAAATGAGAAGGAAAGGCTTCATGTAGAAGATGGTACTTGAGCTGCATCAACACAGAATAAATCACAAATAAGTACAAAGCAGTTAAATACAAGATAGTTAGGGAGAAGGGCACAAGTAATTATGAGGATCAGGAAAGGCTTCAGACATTAGGGGTTGCTTGGCTGTCTGTGAGGAATATATGAACCGACTACATTCTAGGAATGAGGAAAAGGTAGTATAAAGGCAGAGATAAGATTCAGTACCACTGGTAAGAAGAGACACCAATTTAGCAGGATCACAGAATGAAACATGGAAGTCATATATAATGGGGGGAGAATAGGTGGGGGCCAAATTATGAAAGGTTTTCAAAGCTAAATGGGGGAATTTATATTTTTCCTAGAGGCTCCCCAGGGAGTTTATTCAGCAGGAGAGTATAATCTTAATGTAAGGTTAATGGGGTGGGGGGGGTGGAGATCTTCCCTGGCCATTAAGAGGCCTCAGTACGTTTTGTTAATTTCTACTGAGGCACTGGGTCACAGGGGCCTGCCCTGCAGCTCTGAAAAGTGTATAAATACTCGGAGGTGAGGTTTGACTTTGGGGCTTACTCTTTGGAGGTGTTTGTTTGGCCAGAGGAGCCGCTAAGGAGCCCCGGCTTTGAAAAAGCAGATGTTGATACTTCTCTCTCTGTTAACTATGTATGTATGCAATGGTCGGACAGTTGGATCTGTCTGTTGACCTGTGATGTATGTATTACTTGCAGTCAGACATTTGGAAGCCCTGTTGGTTGGTCTTTATTTCTCTGTTTGTATTTTCTCTGAAGTTCAGGGTGTTGACTTTTCCCCCTGAACTAAGTGAATGATATATGTGCTTGATTAAAGTGATTGTTGACTCCCCAAAAGTTGCCTTTCCTTTTAGAAAAGCAGATCTAAGAACCTGTACAGCAGGCCCTCTGGTATATGCTGGGGTCCCTGCTGTTATGGAGAGTGATAGTGAAATTTGTGCCTAAGGAAAATTGACTTAAAGGGAGATCATTTAGGAGCCTGTTGCAATAAATTAGGTGAGAATAGATGAGGCCATGGCCTAAGGTGTTAGCTCTGTGAATAAGGAGGTTTTAGATGCAAGAGATGTTGTGGAAGTAGAAATAGCAAGATTTTGCAAACAACTGGCTATGTGGGGTAAAGAGTCAAGGATGACTGTGAGGTTCCAAACCTGGGAAACTAGAACAGTGATGCTGTAAGGCTGCTGCATGAAGAAGGGAGGGAAAGAGAATAAGCTCTAGTTTACATATTCAAATCTGAGATGGTTCCTGAACATCCAGTTTTAAATGTCACATTGGTATTGAAGACATATACTCATAAGCTTTCTGTGCAGTCTACAAGCCTTCTTGGCCTCTTTCATTTTTTAAGCACAACCATGTTTTCCACTAGCCATCCTGATATTAAAGTATGTTGATTTAACCTGGAGTCTTGATCAGTTCTTCAGAGAATTTCTCTACCTATTCTTCCTCTAAAACAGAGGGTGGTACAGTTATTCTCATGGTGCCTCTACTTACTTCAATCCATCCTCTACCCAGCCTCTAAACTGATTTTTCTAAAGTGCAAATTTAATGAGCTCATTCCCCTAAACCATGAAATCTAGTGGCTTTTTATTACTTTCAGGAATAAAGATCAGCCACTCTGCTTGGCATTTAAAGCTCTTTGTAACCTGGCTCCAACTGACTTACTGGATATAACCCTCCTCTACACATATTGGGCAGCTAGGTCATACAGGAGCAAATAGGTGGCACTATGGAGAGAGCGTTAGGCATGGAGTCAGGAAGACTCATCTGCTTGAATTCAAATCTGGCCTCAGACATTTAGTACTTGTGTGACTCTAGGCAAGTCACTTAACCCTGTATGCCTCAACTGCCTCATCTGTAAAATGAGCTAGAGAAGGAAATGGCAAACCAATCTACTGTCTTTGCCAAGAAAACCCCAATGGGGTCATGAAGAGTCGAACGCAACTAAAAATGACTGAACAACCACACACACATAGTACATTCCAGGGAAACCAGCCTTCTTGCTGCTCCTCAATATATGGCATTCAATCTCCTGCTTTTACACTGGCTGTCCCCAGGCCTGCAATGTACTCTCTCCTCATCTCTCTCTCTCTCTCTCTCTCTCAGAATCTGCTCCGTTTCCTGCAATCCTTAGTTTCAGCATAATCACCACCTTCTACATCAGGCTTTCCTTACATCCCTCAGCTACTAGTGACTTTCCTCCAAAATCACTTCGTATCTATTTTGTAAATACCTGCATGAGTACATTTTGTCTCACTGGGCTACACAAGTAAATAAGAGGAATAAATACATAATTACGAAGTAGTTAAATACAAGGTAGTTGGGGGGAGGGCACAAACAATTGTGAGGATCAGGAAAGCCTTCAAACGGAAGGGTTTGTTTGAGCTGTGTCTTTAAGAAAGAGAAGCTGCCTATAAGGCACAGGTAAAACGACAGTACATTCTAGACACGGATAGAAGATAGCCCAAAGGCAGAGATGAGATTCAGGTCCACATGTGAGAACAAATACACCCATATGACAGGATCATAGAGTGAAGGAGGGGAAGAAATCCATGAAAATAAGAACTGTTTTTTGTCTTTGTATGCTCAGTGCTTAGCACATAAGCTCAGCACACAGTAGATTATTAAATGTTTGCTGATAGGCTGATGGCATTTTTTACAAATGCTTACCATGGACCCTACAATACAAAATAACAAAGATGCCATAAAATTAAGTTTCTTGTTCCCCTTGGCCGCAAATTAAAAGTAACTTTGCTAAATCTGTTTGTTGCCACTCCAAAGAAAGCCTGTGACCCATCTTTCCATTTGTCTTCTAGACAAAGTACAAATAATATGATGGATGTGGTGGCAGGGATCTTGGTTCAAATTCAGACTTGAATGCTCTGTTTTTGCTCATCCATAAAACGAGGTTGAACAAAGATGACCTCTAAGTTTCCTCTTCCAACCATGACTGAATGGATCTGTAAATCTATGCCCAGATCCTGGACAAGCATCTCACATTAGAATTCTAATAGCTAAAGTAATGTTTCTAAACTATGAAGAAACTGTGATTCTTTGCTCTCTATCCCATTTCTCACTACTCTGCCAGTTAAAAATTTTGTATTTCTCTGCTTTTTTTTTTTGTTTTATTGGTTGCCATAAAATTCATCAACAAGTGGCCACCTACTGAAAATGAGTCTCTCTCTACTTCCAGAGTGTGAACAGGTATAGCCTTCAAGAATCCAGGGTGGCCTCCATGCCAAGATGAGGTACCACAGTAGGGCTTTTTAAATTAGTCAGCTACATCTTAGCAAAAACCAGTTGAGACGGGGTAACATAAATTTGCAGTAGACTCAACTGGCAACGCTGTGTGATTTCTTCCACCAGCATCAGCAATATCTGAATAAAAGCAACGGAGGTGGACAGAAAGAATTAGCCAAGGCTGGCAAATGACAAGGCAAGAACATCATAAGGCAAAGGACAAGGGATTTCAGGGTACAAAACAATAAGCACTTGAACTTGGTTAGTAAAGGGAAGAAAACAAGCAGCAGAGGTTGAGTCAGGACAAACAAAAGATGCAGAAGAGAAGAAGAAGAAGAAATGAAAGGATAGTTTATAAGCTACAACCTAAGGCAAATCAATGTCTCTAAGCCTGTTTCCGTATTTGGATTCAGAAGATTAAAATGAAAATGGTGCACTCTGTCCCAAAACTAACATCATATACGTGTGTCTGTGTATGCCTATATACACACATGGTCTCTTCCTGTCAGAATATGAGATCCTAAAGGGCAAGAACTTTTCTATTTTTGCCTTTGTGTGTTCAATGCCTAGCACAGTTGTCATTTAAATGCTTGCTGATTAATAAACTATCAGAAAGCCTCTAGCTGACTTCAATATGTTCAAGTTTCCAGGCCAGGATAAACTATATGCTAGAATAGTGAAAGAACAGACACATCTGAACCACAGTGCATAAGTTTTGAACAATTCTGGAGAACAAGACCAAATGTCACAAGACTGGGTAAGAGCCAAGAAAGTCAAGATTTTCCAAAAATGAGAAGGGTATAGAGTCTACAAATTACACACTGGCAAGGTTTGTGAGCATTTAAAAAGGGAAGCAGTTAACACTAAAAACAAAGATAACAAGGCAGTCAAGACAAAACTGATGGAGTCTGAATACAGACTGAAGCATCCTTTTTTTTACTTTACTTTTCTTGAGGATTTTTTCTTGTCTGTTTTCTCTCACAACATGACCAGTATGGATATGTTTTACATGACTACACATGTATATCGAATTGCTTACTTTCTAAATGGGGGGAAGGGAGGGAGACAATCTGGAACCCAAATTTTTAAAAGGAATGTTAAAAATTGTTTTTACATGTAACTGGGGAAAAATAAAATATTAAAATTTTTTAAAAGACATCTTCAATTCCTTTTCAACAGGAGTAACAGACTTAGTTATCAGGAAAACAATCAAGATAGAGCAGTTTTACATTTCAGCCAAGTATTTAACAGTCTTTTCTCATGCTACATAGACGAAATAGAGATGTGGGTTGGAAAATAACACAGAGAGGTGAATTCAAAAATGGTTGAATAATCAGAACCAAAAAAGTAATTATTAACTACTTGGTATTAAGTTAGAGGAAAGTCTCCAATACACTTTCCTCACCCAGGATCACAGAACTACTAAGGAATAAAGTTAGGAGATGCTGCCACTGACTTAAAAAGTCCCAGTGCTCTTTCCCTTACATGACTGTACTTCAATCAGGATGGTCAAATTTATAGATGGTGTGAAGCTGGAAGAAAGGATTACTAGACTGTATGAAAGAATTAAGATCCAAAAAGATCTTCTCAGACTTAAATGGGCTGAAGTGAATAAAATTGAATTTAACAGGAATAAATGTAAAATTTTACACTTGGGTTAAAAAAAATCAACTTCAAAAATATAAGGGAGCTATAGCCAGGCAAAAGTGACCATGAAAACAATCTCTGGACTTTAGTGGACTGTCAACTCTGTGAGTCAGCTGTATGATGTAGCATCCTAGGCCACATTAAGAAAAAGACAGGTAACAGTTCCATCATACCATCCCCCAATCAGACCACATCTAGAATACAATTTTCAGTTCTGGATACCAATTTTTAGGATGGACCTAAAGAAATGGAACACACTTAGAAGAGGACAAGCAGGACAGTAGAAGGAAGAAACATTAATTCAAGTACTAAAGGAACCATCTAGAAAAGAGAACTTAAGAAGGGCATGATAAAACATCATGTGGGAAAATAATTTGACTTCACTGCTTGGCCCCAGAAGTCAGAACTTCAGGCTACAGGTGTTATTAACTGCAGAACTGTAAAGTCAGTCTGTAAGGAAAAACTTCACAATTAGAGGAACAGACTACCTCATCCATGAAGGGTATCTATCCCCCATTAGGCAGAATGAGTACTTTTCAATTAAGAGGCAATTCTTTGTCAGGAATGACTGAACTAGATAGCTTCAAAGGTCTTTTATTGCGATCTGTAAAACATAGCTAACAATACTTAAACTAGACACTTCTCAAGGTTTTTGTCAGAAAAATGCTTTGTTAGCCTTAGGAAACCAGATAAAAGGGAGTCATTCATAACTTAGGGTTAGTACTATCTAACAAAAGAGGAGCTAGTTTAAGTAGCTCCCTTCTGATCAATCATACCAAAGGAAATCTCCCAATCAATGAAAAAAGGGGCGATAGGGGGTGTTACATCCACTTGGTTTTTTCACATATATATTTTGGGAACTATTTTCAATATAACTGATTTCCTTTGTAGTCCTACTTCTAATTAGTTTAATGAAGTATTTTATGTATATAAAAGCATTATTCTAAGAAGAGACTCATAGGCTTCACCAGACTTCTAAAAGAGTTCCTTCCATGGAAAAAGGTTAAGGACCTTCATATTAAATGTTGTGAAGAGACTTTCCAAGATTCAGATAGTGACACAGGAAAGAGTGTTGAGTTTGAGCCTGGTGGCCCAATGAAATGAAAGCAAGAGAGCTGGCAAATGCTCTTTTCTTTATACAAAGGCTAAGGTGGATGTAGAAGGAAAGGGGAAACTTTTAAGCAGTCTGGGAAAGATTACTTGGCTATAACAGTAGATCACATGTATCAAGGCCCCCCAAGATTTTTACAATTCAGTGGCTCAACAAGCATGCAAAAAGCTCTGTTCCAAGCATCAGCTGGAGTTACTCTTTTTTGCTACCTCACAATTCTGGGAGGTAGTGCTACTATGATGCCCATTTTACAGATGTGAAAACTGAAGCTCAGGGGCATTAGTGGGTTTCTCAGTCTCCAACACATCTGCAGCACCTAGGACAAGATTCAAACAAACCCTGATCTTCCTGGTTGCAAGGGGGTGTCTCTACCCACTTAAATCACGAAGCCTAAACGGAACAGACTGTACAGACGATGACCATTAGGTGCTACTGCCTGGGGTCAAGGGCTGAGTCGGCATACTGAGAGGAGAGATCCCGACCCTGAGCTGGGGCCGGAAGGTCCATCAGGGCAAGGTGCGGGAATCATGGAGTTACTGCCTAGGATGCAGGGACCCCCGGAGGAATCCTCGGTGCCAGGAAGACCGAGCCCCTGCCCAGGTTTGGGGATGCGGGGCTCTCGGTGCCAGGAGGACCAAGCCCCTGCCCAGCTTTGGGGATGCGGGGCTCTCGGTGCCGGGAGGACCAAGTCCCTGCCCAAGGTTGGAGATTCCGGGACCCCTCGGTGCCGGGAGGACCGAGCCCCTGCCCAGGTTGGAGATTCGGGGACCCCTGGATGCCAGGAGGACTGAACCCCTGCCCAGGCTGGAGATTCTGGGACCCCTCGGTGCCGGGAGGACCGAGCCCCTGCCCAGGTTGGAGATTCAGGGACCCCTCGGTGCCGGGAAGACCGAGCCCCTGCCCAGGTTGGAGATTCGGGGACCCCTGGATGCCAGGAGGACCGAGCCCCTGCCCAGGCTGGAGATTCAGGGACCCCTCGGTGCCGGGAGGACCGAGCCCCTGCCCAGGTTGGAGATTCAGGGACCCCTCGGTGCCGGGAAGACCGAGCCCCTGCCCAGGTTGGAGATTCGGGGACCCCTGGATGCCAGGAGGACCGAGCCCCTGCCCAGGCTGGAGATTCAGGGACCCCTCGGTGCCGGGAGGACCGAGCCCCTGCCCAGGTTTGGGGATGCGGGGCTCTCGGTGCCGAGGACCGAGCCCCTGCCCAGGTTGGAGATTCAGGGACCCCCTCGGTGCCAGGAGGACCGAGCCCCTGCCCAGGTTTGGAGATTCAGGGACCCCTGGGTGCCCGGAGGACCGAGCCCCTGCCCAGGCTGGAGATTCAGGGACCCCTCGGTGCCGGGAGGACCGAGCCCCTGCCCAGGTTGGAGATTCAGGGACCCCTCGGTGCCGGGAAGACCGAGCCCCTGCCCAGGTTTGGGGATGCGGGGCTCTCGGTGCCGAGGACCGAGCCCCTGCCCAGGTTAGAGATTCAGGGACCCCTCGGTGCCAGGAAGACCGAGCCCCTGCCCAGGTTGGAGATTCGGGGACCCCTGGATGCCAGGAGGACCGAGCCCCTGCCCAGGTTGGAGATTCAGGGACCCCTCGGTGCCGGGAAGACCGAGCCCCTGCCCAGGTTGGAGATTCGGGGACCCCTGGATGCCAGGAGGACCGAGCCCCTGCCCAGGCTGGAGATTCAGGGACCCCTCGGTGCCGGGAGGACCGAGCCCCTGCCCAGGTTTGGGGATGCGGGGCTCTCGGTGCCGAGGACCGAGCCCCTGTCCAGGTTAGAGATTGAGGGACCCCTCGGTGCCGAGAAGACCGAGCCCCTGCCCAGGTTGGAGATTCGGGGACCCCCTCGGTGCCAGGAGGACCGAGCCCCTGCCCAGGTTTGGAGATTCAGGGACCCCTGGGTGCCCGGAGGACCGAGCCCCTGCCCAGGTTTGGAGATTCAGGGACCCCTGGGTGCCCGGAGGACCGAGCCCCTGCCCAGGTTTGGGGATGCGGGGCTCTCGGTGCCGAGGACCGAGCCCCTGCCCAGGTTAGAGATTGAGGGACCCCTCGGTGCCGAGAAGACCGAGCCCCTGCCCAGGTTGGAGATTCGGGGACCCCCTCGGTGCCAGGAGGACCGAGCCCCTGCCCAGGTTTGGAGATTCAGGGACCCCTGGGTGCCCGGAGGACCGAGCCCCTGCCCAGGTTTGGAGATTCAGGGACCCCTGGGTGCCCGGAGGACCGAGCCCCTGCCCAGGCTCGGGGCAGCGGGGACCCCAGCACAGCCGCGAGGGAGGAGGAGGGAGGCATGGTGCTGTTTCCTCCACATCTACGGGCCCCCTGGGCTGGCTCGAGCTGGCTGGGCCGGGCCCAGGGTGCAGCATCGCCCACCACCGCCCGCCCGCGGGGCTGTGCCCAAGGCGCTCACCCACACAGCCGGAGCCCGCTGCCAGCCGCCGGGGCGCCGCTCAGATCTCCCTCCTCTCCTCCCGAGTCCACCTATCGCGAGAAGAGCCTCGGCTTTCTGGGATCCGGGCGCCAATTACAGCCCGGCCCCTTAAGCACCTGCCTCTGTACGGCGGCTTCCGAGGGACAAACTTCTCCACGGAGGGCGTGTCATGGCCCGGGACTGCGAGGCTCCGCCCCCGGCGGCGCGGAACTTGAACGCTTGGCTGCGGCGGCGGAGATCCCTGCATCCCCGCGCAGAGCGCCAGAGCCTTTGGTTCGCTCGCTCTGCGGCCCCCCACCGTGAATGTCCCTCGTCTCTGGAGCTCTCTCCGAGGCTCTCGACTTCCCCGCAAGCGTGCAGCAGGCTGTTTGGAGGATTTTTTTTTTTTTTTTGCTTTTGTCTCCCAAGCGCTTACCGCGGGCTTGGCACAGTAGGGGCTCGGGGCGCTTGTCCCGGGCTTGGCACGTAGTAGGGGCTCGGGGCGCTTACCGCGGGCTTGGCACAGTAGGGGCTCGGGGCGCCTACCGCGGGCTTGGCACGCAGTAGGGGCTCGGGGCGCCTACCGCGGGCTTGGCACAGTAGGGGCTCGGGGCGCTTACCGCGGGCTTGGCACGCAGTAGGGGCTCGGGGCGCCTACCGCGGGCTTGGCACGTAGTAGGGGCTCGGGGCGCTTACCGCGGGCTTGGCACAGTAGGGGCTCGGGGTGCTTACCGCGGGCTTGGCACGCAGTAGGGGCTCGGGGCGCCTACCGCGGGCTTGGCACGCAGTAGGGGCTCGGGGCGCTTACCGCGGGCTTGGCACGTAGTAGGGGCTCGGGGCGCTTACCGCGGGCTTGGCACGCAGTAGGGGCTCGGGGTGCTTACCGCGGGCTTGGCACGTAGTAGGTGCCTGGGGCGCTCGCCGCAGGCTTGGCACGTAGTAGGTGCTCAGGATACGCATTCTGACCCTAGTTGACTTCCAAGGCAGGGAACGCGGAGCTAGTTTATTACACTTACAGAAAGATACGGGGAGGGTTGCTATCCAACGAGCACGTCTTAAACACCTACTGTGTGCTAGGCGCTGCTCTGAGAGCTGAAAATGCAAAGAATGGTTTACAAAACTAGTCCCAGGGCAAGTCATAATGAAGTAGTTAAACACAAGGTAGTTAGGGAGGGAAGGCACAAGCCCCAACCTTGACTGTGCTCCTTCTTTGCCTTTTATTGCCCTGTAGATGAATGCTGGTGGAGGGAAGTCACGCAGCATCGCTAGCTGAGTCTCCTACAAATATAAATTATCCAGTCTCAGCTGGTTCTTGCCAAGATGTGGCTGACTGATTCCCAGAGTCCTCCTGTGGCAGCTCATCTTGGCATAGAGGTGACTCTGAAGGTATAAACTCAAATCACCCCTGTCTTTTTTTTTTTTTAACACTTTTGTCGCGTTATCTATGTTTAAAATCAAACTAACCCTTTCCTGAAACCACTGTCGCACAATTATGAATGTTTTCTGTTTATTTTGTCCCTTAACCTGTGGTTCTGTTTGTGTGTTTCTCTGTGACTGGGTGACTCTCAGAACCTCTGTGTTTTACACACTTGTAAGCTACTCTGGATACCCTGAGCTTTCAAGAAGATGTGGTCAAGTTTGGAAACGTAAGGACTGGATTAACAAAAGAAAAATAAGTTTGTAAGAAATGTTAGAAATTTTCATTTTCATATGTGGGAGTTTTGCAAATTAAAGTGAAGAAGGAATTGATTTAGGAATAACTTTTGAAATGGTGTCTATTGTGGATTTAGAAATTTTGCTGTAAATTATATGAGAATTTTTGTAACAGATTAAAATTTTTTATTTCATAGCTAAGAAGAGAGGAGACCTCCAGATGAAGCCCCTTCTCTCCCTCCCAGTATTGTTCATTTTAGTCTCAAATGACGTTGATAGCCTCCCACCAGTTGTAAGCTAAATGGTCCCTCAGGAGGGAATTTTGGCTAAATTTAACTTAAACTGGAAGATTTACTAAAAACTTCCCTTTGTCTTGTCAGGATAATGTGATTTTAATGTGAGGTACAAAACTTTTTCTTCCTTTGTTCTCTCTACTTGGAGAAATAATGTCCCTAGGTCTGAAGAGAATCCAGGAGCAACAATAGATCATTTTAATGACTGAAAATACATAACTGATTTACTGGTGACTTTGCTCTCCCCAAGTGAAAGATGGGCAGTCATAGAGGCAACTGATACATTAGCCTCAACAGAAGGAGGACTCTCTAACTGCCCTTTACAATATCCACAAGGGGACCCCAAAAATCCTGATGATATTGCAGCAGGCCAGATGATTTTTACTTGAGGGTATGGATACGTTTGTGCAACTTCCCCAGAAAACTGAAATATGTTTCAGAAGACAAAAGAAAGATGAGAATCTTCCGCATTTTTCACAATAGGCTATGCAATAAAACCCTCTATTCCAAAAGATGTTTGGATCATTTATGAAAGCATTTCAAAAGAAATTTCAAAAATTTCTACTGTGAAAAGAAAGGTACCTTTCTATTGACATGATAATCAAAAGAAATTTAACAAGAACTGACTAACTGAAGCTGAGTACAGAAATAAATTTTGTTGTAACTCAGAGAAGCACCAGCTAGTCATTAAGTTTACTTCTTTATTATCCTTAAAATCCCCCCCCACCCCTCACCCCACTCCTGAACTATAAGATCTCCTAGCCAGATTTTAGAATTCCCTATTCTCTGCTGGTATTCTGTTCCCTAAAAATTATCCACCCCAATTGGAACAATGTGTTTAAAACTGCAGAATAAGTTTTTGTCCTTTAAGATATTTTGATTAATGTTTCTCCATAGTGATCTTAAATGTAATCACTTTAGAATTTCAACAACTTATGTTTAAAATCTGTATTACTGTTGCAAAAGCTGTTTGTATATGAGTTTTGGTAAGAATTGAAAATTATAGCTCTCTTGATGTATGAATTACAAAATACTCTCTCCAGATTTTGAAAAGCAAAAACTTAAGTGAGAAAAAAAAGAGAACAGAGTACGATTTAAATTGGAAAACTGCTTTGAGTTAAACCCTGTAATATTACAGATCTCTATTTTTATTTGGGCGGCCAACCCTTTTGTAATCAGTTAACAGGATTGGGAGTAGCCACAACCCCATTCTTGTATTTCAACAGGAACATAAACCACTGCATTCCTCCTAAAAGTTTTTGTAATCATTAAAAACACCTTAATGGTTATATGTAAGGTGGATCTTGTTATTCTTTTTTAGATAATAGTTCCCAGGATCATAAATACTAGTTCCCAGGATCCATGGCCATAACAATCTCTATTTCCCAGAATTTTACCTTATAAACAATTTCTACTGTGACTGAGCAGTGAGATATAACGATAAGATAATGTAAACATTTGAGTTTAGTTGTAAATAATCCACTATGCTTGCATTAAGTTGTCATGGTATTGCCAAAGTTAGTATAAACTTCTGAGGTTATTGGTGGCAAAATACCTTCTTTCTCTGTTACCCTATAAATCAAGTGGGCACTGGTCAGTAATTGGGGAATAGGAATGCACAAGGAGAATGTATATGTGTGCTTGCCTCAACCAGACTCCATTGAGGTTTGGTAGGGAATGCACATGCTGTAATGCTATGCATGCCTTGATTAGCCCCCATTAAGACTTGGGGGATTTGTTAACATGTTTTAGTCTCCACTGGCCCCCATTGAGACTTATGGTACCTGTGGGAGTTGTAGCTCCTACTACATTTTCACCGACCCCTTTGAGAAGAATAATTAGGGGATGCTGTAGAAGTTATGCTCCCATTATCAGTAAACTCTTTTGAGGAGACAAGAATAAAGTAAGCTTATTTAACCTCTTAATATGACTCTCATGCTGTCCTTCTGACTGCCCAGATGAAGAATGGACCTGCTAGTGCTAGAAAAGCTCTTTCTCCCGTGGCTCCCACCTGACAATGGTTTTCTCTTTAAAAGAGGATTTATCCCATAAACTTCTTCTGAGGGTAAAAATAGGCAATACAATGGAGCTCTTTTGATTTCCTAGAGAACACCTGAATTACAACTAATGAAGCAACAGGTTATAATTGCAATAGACAAACTAATGAAAAGAATCCTCTGGGTTGACATTAACTCTATAGCTTGGAAAAGTAGGGTTGTAATGACATTGGTTTAACAACACTATGTGCAGTCTGAGATATGGTTGGAATGTAGACGAAAGTTGTGTAGTCTGTGTAATAGCTATGGAAAATTTGGAAAGAGAAATAAAGCCTTTAGAGAAAATATGGATGGTAGATAGGGTTTAGGGACAATTGGGGGGACACACTCTGCATGCAGCTGCAAGCAGCAGCAAGCCCATGTCCTCTAATCCCTCTTGTCCCTGTATAGTTCCTCTGCACGCCCTCGTGGAGCATCAGATGATCTAAGCCTGTTGGGAGGGTGTGGGGAAGTTTGACTGTTTAAGTCAAAAGGTTGAGAATGAATGTATTGTAGCTTGATTTGAAAGTCAATAGACAAAGTTATAGAGGGTTTAGAGAAATTTGATAAGTAAGGTGTTCCTAAGTATGAGAATTGGAATAGATTACTGTCATTTTTTATTTTTTTAATTTTATTTATTTTTAGTTTTCACCATTCACTTCTATAAGATTTTATATATGCCAAGACAACATGCAATCTGATATAAACTATACATGTACAATCATATTAAACATATTTCCACATTAGTCATGTTGTAAAAAAAATGTTATAAATAAGGGGAAAAACCATGAGAAAGGAACAAAAAAGAGAGAGAGAGAGAGAAAGAGAAAATACTATGCTTCAATCTTCATTCAGACTCCATAATTCTTTCTCTGGATGGGGATAGTATTTTCCAGCATGAGTCTTTTGGAATTGTCTCAGATCCTTGCATTGCTGAGAAGAGCTAAGTCTATCAAAGTTGGTCGTCACACAATGTTATTGTTACTGTGTACAATGTTTTCCAGGTTCTGCTCATTTCATTCAACATCAGTTCATGTAAGTATTTCCAGGTTTTTCTGAAGTCTACCTGCTCATCATTTGTTATGGAACAGCAATATTCTCTTACATTCGTATATTACAACTTGTTCAGCCATTCCTCAATTGATGGACATCCCTCAGTTTCAAATTCTTGGCCACCACAAAAAGAGCTGCTATAATATTTTTGTACAAGCAGATCCTTTTCCCATTTTTATGATTTCTTTGGGATACAGACCTAAAAGTGGTATTGCTGGGTCAAAAGGTATGCGCAGTTTTCCCCTACTGCCACTTTTAAAATTTTTGGCAGTGGATTAACTGGAAATAGTGAATCCATAATATGAAATGCTTGGAAGAAACAGACTTGTATTTAAAAAATACTAAATAATTAAAATTACAAATTGAGATTCTATATTATACCATTTGGAAAGTAGATCCTGGTGTATTTGAATTTATTCTAGTCTAAATGTGCCTCTCCCAATAAGATGCTTTTTATTAGTCAGAATTTATTATGCTGTATGGACCAGGAAACTTGTTAGCTGTGTGGTTTTAAGCCAACTTACCTCACTTATTTGATTTGTAATATGTATGAAGATAATGCCTAACATCAATTTGAAAGTTCATTGTATTAGAAATATTATTAGAAAAGTGAACTCTTCATTCTTTCATGTTATGGATTTAATTGTCAAAAAGTTGATGTAAATATGTTATAAGAGAATTAATTAGAAATACAGGAGATGATAATAAATGGTTTTCTGTGAAGTTAGCATAACAAAGAACCCTTTTAAATGTCCTCAGCTGTGAAAGGCAGAGTTCTAAAATCTTACTAGACATGCTTATAGTTTAAATTAATGCTGAGTGCTTGCTTTTGTGACAACTGAGTAGGGTGTCAATCTTTTAAGACTTCAAGATATACTCCAATACTCAGGTTTAAGTACACTGATTTGATTTTAGTTTAAAACTAGAAATTACAAAGGAAAAGATTCTTACTCAGGATTCTTATTCTATCATCATCATCTAATTTCTAACTATTGGACCACACTATCTTAAAATATTTTGCAGCTTTTGTCTCCTACAAGTAAGGTTAAATAAGCATCTGACAGTCATGTCCACTTGCTTTTCAGAACGGTCTACAAGAAGTCTACATTATAAACTTAACACTATATAAATTTTGTTTATGGTAAAAAATATTGGTTATTGTGATCTGTGACTATCATATAGGACCCTAAAGGCTTCCTTGCATTGTTCAAATTGAGAATGATTTAATTAACTCTTTCTGTGAAGATTCTCAAAAGGTTTCTGCCACGCCCTGCTGGCATCAGCTCAAATTCCTTAGGTCTTTTTTGTCTGAACCAAAAAACAGTCCTCTAACTAGAATCTTAAAGTATTTTAGCCCAGCACACTTTAAACTAGCCTAATAACCACAGAAGTGAATTCAAAATGGTGAAACTTTATATGTATCTCTTGGTATTGTTCATATGAAATTAAGTACATATCTATATGGTGAAACTTGGTAACATCAACATTGTTACAAAAATAGATTCTCTTGTAATTTTGAAATTGTTATGTTATACTTACAGTATAAAAGCATTTTATTTTATATGGATTATAGTAATGAAAGAAATTTTTCTTTGTTTTTTTCTGATAAGATGTTTTGACATGGTTATAAGTTTCAACTCTGATGATGATATGGTATAAATTCTACAAAGCTTAAACCTAAAAGCTACAGAGGTGAAAGTACCTACAACACCTAATTAAAATGAGAAGGTTCATAAATCAGTTTTATGTAAGTTCTACTTAAATTTTTCAGAATGATTTTTTGTATAAAGTAATTTAAAGATGCATTCAACTGAATTGAGATAATTTGATTAAGAATGGTTTTTGGTTTATGTTTCAAATCCATGATTTTGTTAGTGATACTGTGCAGATATACTATTAGGATTACAACTTCTTTCTAATCTGGATGTCATTACATTATGAACTTAATTGTTAAAAGAAAAAAATGCTTGAAAACTGTTAATATGCTGAATTACTTGCCTATTATAAAGAGAAAGTTTCATCTAAAATTATTTATCTATCAATTATGAAAATTGTAAGATTATTGGTTGCCATTAGGGGTTATTATGATAAGGCCAATTTAGTTGGGCATATTTTTGGCATTGCTTCAGTTAAAAAACGGAATCTCCTGTCCCATTGCAAGCACTTTTTGACTAAAGAGGGGTGGTAATTAGGAATTTATAGTACGACTATTGTGAATTATGAAGTTATATCTGGAATAGTCTGTACTAAATTTACATTGTGACCAACTTAATCTTAACATTAAAGGTTGAATAAGGTTCAGAATCAAGTTAGAGGTTTCTAGCTACATTACTATGAAAGTCTAGTGATTATCTTTTTTACATCAGGATAAATTTTAAGCTGTTTTTGAGAAAGAGAAATACAAGTTGAAAGGAATGTTAAGTAAAAATCTTTTTCACGATTTTTAGAAGGCCTGATAAATTTTATTTATTAGCCCATTTATTGCAACAGCTTGAGAGGATTGTTAACAATTGTATCCAGCCCTATTGTGATTAGTAAGACTTTGCTTTTTGAGATGAAACCTTTTTGTACCCCGAATATTCTTTTTGAGCTTCATTCTTAAGTTTGTTGTGTCCTTGGGCCAGCAGCTCAAGGAGAGTAACATCTGATATCTAAGCCCAGGGATACCTATCTGTCTCTGCGGTTAAGATTAGGAAGGCGACTTTGGAAAAGCTAAGGTTGGGCTCTTAATTCATTTTCCCATACTGCCCAGGTGGTTGTGTATACTTGTTTGCTTACAGTCATTCTCAGCCTTAGCTGTAGGTCTTTAGGACCAGTATTGACTGGTGATAATTATGTCCCTGCTTCTTCCTCTCTAACCAGGGAAAGATAAGCTGTGATTTTTTTAATGATGAATCTCTTACTGTTTTCAAATAGAAACAAGGCAATACCTGTTGTCAAGGATATGTGATCCTATCTACATTCATATGTGATCCTGTCCACATCCACATGGAGTCAGAATGCAGAAAGAAGCAGACTATTTTCTCCTTTGTTATATTTTGTTTTTCTCATGTTTTCTCCCATTCATTTTAATTCTTCTATGCAACATGATTAATGTGAAAATGTGTTTAATAGGAATGCATGTGTAGAACCCATATAAGATTGCGTGCCATCTTGGGGAGGTAGAGAGGTGGAAGGGGGAGAAATTTGGAACTTATGGAAGTGATTGTTGAAAACTGAAAACAAATTAACTAATGTGGAGGAGGAGGATATATACTCCTTAAAAATCAAATTGACCCAAAAGTACAATTATTGGAAGTTGCTATTTAAGACCTAATGGGACTGGCATTATTCTGAGGCTGTCTCCAGGTATAATCATCAAGAAATGCTATTAGACCAATGATTCATGTATCCCCTAGAGGGGCTGACAACCATGAACTGCATGCAGAGGTCTCATAGGAAAGACTGGGAGAATGACTCTCAGCATGGACTGAATTAGAATTATCCTGACTTGATTTGCCCCAGTTTTAAATTTCCTCTTGAATGGAAAATATCCCGCCATTTAAGCCTGGCTTAATGCAATTGGCTATCTATATGACTCTTGCCTGGGACTGACATGAAGGTAAAGGAGTATTATTCTCTTACGGTAGCTATGTCCCTAATTCTCCTTTTATGGTAAATTTCCATAATTATGGCAAGTGATCAGTATGAACACAATCTTAAATCTTTGTTTTATAGACTAATTTTGGAGCATATCTGAGTTACTATAATAAGTAGTAAGTATGAGATTTGAGCTATTTAACCTAGAATTTTAATCCTTTCTATATCCTAAACAACCAAGGAGATGCATATTTGACTTTTTCATCTGCCTGTTATGAATTATATATACACACACATACACATACACATGTGTGTGTATATTGTTGCTGTATTTGTCCTTCGTTTTCAAAGAGGACTATGACATCAGAGAAATGATGACATGACTTGCACTGGACTTTGTTTTGAGTGAGGGAGGGCTGTGCAAGGTCAACAGCCTCACTTTCTCCCCCTGAGCCATCTGGATCCAGTGACCAGATATTCATCAGGATGACTGGAGATGGCCCAGGATGCAATGGGAGACCTTGACCTTTTAGGATAAGGCCTTTTCAGGTGCTCACTTAAAGTGAGGAAATGCCCATTCAGCGAATAGGCCTCTTTAAAAGTAGTCATAGGGATGGCCCCTTTAATAGAAAAGAAAAAAACAGACAAAACACACTGGGAGGGGTGACACCAAGTGGTATAGCTTCCAAAATCTTAGAGAAGAAGTTAAGGGAGTTACTGGAGGAAAAGAAAGCAAAACTGTACTAGTGGGAAACCTCAACCACTCCCTCTCAGACCTGGATAAATAAACAAGAAAGAGTTAAGGAGGTGAATTAAACCTTAGAAAAGTTAGGTATGATAGACCTCTATAGAAAACTGAATGGGGGTAGAAATGAATAAACCTTTTTCTCAGTAGTACGTGGCACTATGCAAAAACTGACCATATACTGGGGTATAAAAACTCCAGAATCCAGTGCAGCAAGGCAGAAATATTAAATGCATCCTTTTCAGAACATGATGTAATAAAAATTACATGTAATAATGGGCCATGACCCATTCATCTCAATTGTAAGATTTCAATAAAACTGTTACATACATATGTATGTTTATTTTTAAAAGGTCATTAAATATTTCAAAATAATGTAAGAATAATTGGGTATTGATGCAACAATTTTTGGGACCAAGCTGTATTCTATTAATTATTAAAACTAAATTAGAAACCTCTTCAGTTCTGTTTTGGAAAAAAGAATTTTGATGCAATTAGTTTCCTTAGAGGAGAGTAATTTATGGAGTATCTTGTATTATCTATATGGGAAAAGCAATTTTATTTGGATTTATTACTTCATTTGGAATTACCACCTGGGTATTAGACATGTCTTGAAGTACGAACATGTTTTATTATAAACAACTTATTTGATGTGCACTGTTTTAAAACTGATTATTCAGTGTATTTATAAATCCCATCTCAGAGCCATCTCCAGTCATCCTGATTTATGTCTTGCCACTGGACCCAGAGGACTGTGGAGGAGAGAGTGAGGCTGGTGACTTTGCACAGCCCTGCCTCACGTAAATCCAATTCAGTAGCAAGTCAAGGTATTACCTTCCTGATGTCACTGTTTCTCTTCAAGAAAGAAGGATAAACAACAACTATGAGTACTAGCAGCTGCCCCACCGAGGACCCATCTGATCAGTTCCAGTCAGGCAATGCTGCCCCTTCCTTTCTTCCCTTCCTGCCTCCTTCCTTCCTTTCTTTCTTCCTTTCTTCCTTCTTTCCTCCCTTCCTCCCTCCCTTGCTCCCTTGTCCCTCCACATGGGGAATCATACATTTACATGTGGACACTTTGCCCAAAGGAGCGCAAACTTTCTGAAAATGAGTTCTGTTGAACCAAGCTTTGATAAAACCCATTTAGATTCAAATGAAGCTACTTGTCTATGCGGAAAACCCTAAAACTCTGCCTCTCACTGATTGGTCAATAGTGGGCCCCAACTCATGCCTCAGTTAGTCATTGTTTGGGTTTTGTTGGCTCAGAGTGAGTGTAAATAGCAATCATTTCTGTTCTGGCCAGAAGCCCTGAGCATCTTCCATCTTTGAGTAGGTAAAAGAGGCCATTTTTTTTGCCTCATCCCTTACCTAGCCTTAATCACGGAATGGTTTTTGCCTCAGACAAACTGAGACCTGGGAAAGACCTTACCTTAAAAAAGGTAAAATTGTTTTTAAAAAAGATGAAAAAGGTCTCCCACAACATCCAGGGATGGAGGTGATGAGGGTTGGAAGGGAGGGAGTGAGACCTCCCCTCTAAAGGCCAGAGTAACAGGGGCAGGTCACCTGGAATGAATTCGCAGACTCAAGCATTCTCAAAGTCAAGGTGGTAAAGATTTCTTATGCTTTTCAGTGGACAAGAATTCTTAGGGAACCTGCAATTGGAATGGGTATAGATAAAGGTTATATAGTATATTCTATAGTATAATATGTGCAAAGTGTAATGAGTAGGTGAATTCAGGGTGGGTTTAGGGAATGGTTAAGGAATAGTTAGTTCTTAAAGGAACATGCACTTTTAGTATCTACTGTGCAGGTATTTTACCCAGAGTTCATCGGGCAATAGCCCAAGTGGGGCTACATAGAGGTGTGGTTTTAGGCCTGAACCATCACTAAGTCAACTAATGGTCAGGACTGACTAAGGAATACCAGGCTGCTCTCATCAATGTCTTCTTAGACAAAATAAATGTAAGGGAATATGTATGTCTAAGTCTAGGACACATATGATTGATCAGTGAGTAGTAAATGTCATTATGACCCAATACACAGCCAATTCAAATTCAAATTAATAAGTTCTATAGGTGCAGCTGGTTACTGTATCAGGAAAAGAGATAACAGTTATTGCTGGGGCAGGCTGTGTCCTTGGGCTAGGGAGAAACTGCCTGGGATAGTGTTTTGAAGCTAGGGAAAAATGTTATTTTAGAGAGAAGTGTGATTTTAGAATTGGGGTGCAAGCATCCCATTGGGGTGGGGGGAGGCATCTCCAGTCACTCTAATCTACGTGTTGCCACTGGACCCAGATGGCTCTTGAGGAAAGAGTGAGGCTGGTGACTTTGCCCTTCCTCATTCCAATTTAAATCCAATTCATTTGCAAGTCAAGACATCACCTCCCTGGTGTCACTGACCCTCTTCAAGAATGAAGGACAAACAACAACCACAACATTCTATCCCAGAACCTTTTGTTACAATTGAAATTAATTTGACAACTTTAAATGAATTTATTTTTGTATTAGAAGTCATCTTCTTATAATAAATGTTGTGTAAATAGTTTATTAGCAGAATCTCATCCTCCTGAGGGGGGAATAAGCAACTAAAAGCAGGTGACTAGAGTATGCAAAATTTTGTCTTGTTTGTTTTTGGTGAAAATTTTGTTTTCAAAAAAGTAATAAGATCAGATAATTATATATATCAAATATGAGAATTGGGTTCAGAATTTTCTGATTTTTCAAGTTTTGTATTTGAATTTTCTAAATATAACAATATTGTGTTTGTCCTTTGTTGCTGAAGAAGACCATGCCATCAGAGAAATGATGACATGACTTGCACTTGACTTTGTTTTGAGTGAGGGAGGGCTGTGCAGGTCACCAGCCTCACTTCTCCTCCAGAGCCATCTGAATCCAGTGACCAGATATTAATCAGGATGACTGGAGATGGCCCAGGATGCACTGGGAGACCTTGGGCCCTTTAGGCCAAGGTCTTTGCAGGTTCTCACTTAGGGTGAGGCAACACCCATTCATTGAATAGGCCTGTTTAAGAAGGAGCCAGGGCCTGGCCCCTTTAATGAGGTCAAGAAAAACAAAGACATCAGGCTGGGAGAGAAACAGCAACAGTTACTGTTGATAATCACATCACAAGGCAAATATAGGTGATAAACTGAAGTTCCTTCCCTTTCTGGAACTTGAATCTGAGGTGAAGAAAGAAATAGATGAACGACAGAAGTTAAATGATGGTGGAATCTATTCCAATTTAAAAGACAACTAGATAGCCTACATAACTATTTGACAAACATCAATATCATAACTTAAAGGGTTAATTCTAAAAGCCAGATCCTCATACATTCTTTGTAGATTTTCCCTTCAGCCTGTTGCTGGGAGAGTCCAAATATTTGTTTTAGATAAGGATAGGAGCAGCAAGGAGTAGGGGAAAATGTAAATTCTCTGATCTAGAAGTTTCTAATTTTGATGTTCTTATTAGATTTCAGTTAGTTCTCAGTACCTTACCTGGTTATTGACAAAGTAAACTTAAAATTGTATTAAGGTCTATTTTTATAAGAGATTGTAACAGAGAAGAAAATCCACTAGAAGGTGCTCTGAAGCCTCATCCATTCCAGAATACCTAAAGAGGACCAGAGAATTATATCAGGAGATGTTTTCAGAAACCAGACATCTGTATAAGATGAGATGTTTGAGCCTTAAGACATGATGGATTGATGAAATGGACAATTTTACCTTTTATTATTTACTTTTTCCGTATGTGCCTCTTTTCTATAAGGTCTGCTTGCCAAAGGGGATTACCCGCAATGGCTCCTGTCAATGTGTTGGTCAATCTCTCTCTCTCTCTCTTCCCCTCACATTTTTTTTCCATCATAAGCCCCATAGTTAAAAACTCTTGATGAAGCATTTGTCCTATCAGTTAGTTATTCATTGAGAAGGCTCCACCTTCTCAGAATCAAAGGGGGAGATGACAGAAAATTGTTAATATGACAGAAAATTGTTAATACTAAATGTAATGTTACTGGCTAATCCCTTAAATGATTCTAGTAATGTCAGAATTTCAGTAATGTTCTTACATTCCTATTTTTAAGATATTCATTCTTCATTAGGTTAAGCTGAACACATCCTAAGTGCCCCCCACCCCACCTTGCCCTGGCATTTTACCTTGTAAAGAAACCTAGCTTAAGCTGAATCTCAGCTCCTAATGTCCTTGTCCCCCTCCATTGGGATTCATGACATAAAGGGCAAAACAGCCAGAATGAAGTGGTTTTTCTTTCTCAGGTTACCAAGGGTAACTGTGCTCTTATGACCAAGCCCTGCTACCTCATACTTTTCCTTGTAAAGGTATAAGAACGTTTTACTGTGAATCTGTTGGGGGAATATCCCCCAGCATGGTAGGTTTGCTACCCTATTTTCTCAAAGATTCTATATTCCTCAACTAATGACTTTAATTTATTTCAGAATTTGACACAGAGAGTCTAAGACCTGGGTTGTTGGGAGGGGGAGCCAGGAATAGAAGAAGAGCCAGTACAAAGATACAGAGATGGAAAACAGATTGTCATATTTGAGGCCAGTATGACTGGGTATCTTAGTGGAGGAAAGCGTAAAAAGTCAAATCAACAAGCATTTATCAAATGCTTACTGTGTATGTACCAGGTACTGAGAATATCAAAAAGACAGTCCCTGCCTTTACATTCTAATGGTGAAAGACAACCATTAAGACAATAAAAGGAAGGAGAGAGGAGAATGAAAGTACCTGAGAGAAGTGTGGGAGACACCGGGCAGAAAATCAGGGAAGAGAGTCAGGTATGTAGCCTGGAGAGGAATGAAGATGTGAGTAGCCTGGGTGGCTTCTTTAAAATGGAGGTTCTGGGAGGAACCAGCCAATGGGAGAGAAGAGGTGCAGTAGAGGAAGAGAAGGAGGAGGGTACTTCCAAGAAATGTTGTTATCATTTGTTCTCAAAGAGGACCATAACATCAGGGAGGTGATGCTATGACATACAAGTGAATTGGATTTTAGTGAGGGAGGGCTGTATAGAGTCACTCTCTCCTCCGGAGTCATCTGGATCCAGTGGCAAGATATAGATCAGGATGACTGGAGATGGCCCCTGGATGAAATGGGAGACCTTTGCTTTTTTAAGTTCAGGTCTTTAACAGGTCTCAGTTTGACTGACACAATGCCCATCCAAGATGAGAAATCTGGGCTAGAGTGAGCTTCCAGGGTAAAGAGGTTTCTGGTGCAGGTGCCAGGTTTCAAGAGTTTTAAATGCCAAAAGACTTTACATCTGATCTCTAATGAGGACTCTCTGAATTTGGTTCGGGGAGTGGGAGGATGACATGGTCTGACCTGTGCTTTAGAAATATCATTTCAGCAGGTGTGTGGAAGATGGATTGAAGAGAGGAGAGACTTAAGGGAAGGAGACCAATTAGAAGGCTATTGCATTAGTCCTGTTGAGAGATGATAAATGATGTGAATGAAGAGAAAGGAAAGATATTGTGAAGGTTTAAACTACAAGACTTGGGAACTAATCAGATAATGTAGGTTGAGGGAAAGTGAAGGATCTAGAATGACCCAGATGATCCAAACGTGGGTGACTGAGACAGTAGTGCTGCCCTCGACTGTAATAGGGACATCCTAAAGAGAATTTTGGGGGAAAATAATGAATTATTTTGGACATATTAAATTTGAAAGGTCTTCAGGACATCCATAGAAAGGTCCAACAAGGAACTGGTGATGACTAGAACTTGGGAGAATTCTATCTAGGAATAATTTGCATATGCATGAAAATTGCTATGGCAGCTGATGAGATCCCCCAGTCAGACAGTATGGAAAGAAAAGAGAAGGGGACCTAGGCAGAGTCTTGCAGGATGCCTAGTTAGTGGACATCACATGGATAACGAGGCAGCAAAAGATACTGGGAAGGAGTGGTCAGAGAGCAGGAGGAGAGCTAAGGAGTTAAAATGATGACTCACAGTCTTTCTCTGCCTGTTATGTATGTTGATGGTTCCTCAAATATTCTGACTTTTCAGTTCATCCATGTTTTTAACTCTTATGACCCACATCCTCCATGGTTACCAGCCCTGCCAGGGATAGTCATATCTTGGATTTCACCTATGCCACCTTCACAATCATAAACTCTTCCATTTCTCTTCCTAAACTGATTCTTTATCCATACTCACTGATCTTTATTATCACATCTCTGACTGCCCCCTTTTCCCCTTCTCAGTCTGAATCCTATAGCTGGGCCCATTCAACTACGCGTAGTACTCTTGCTCCCTTGGCCTATCACCATTCGCTCTTTTACATACCATAATATTTTTTTTTTGGCTATTTTTTTGGTTTCATTGTTCTACAATCACTTCCATATATCTTAGATTTTTCCCCCTCCCTCCCCAAGAGGGCATGCAATCTTATATAGGTTCTACACATACATTTCTATTAAATACATTTTCACCTTAGTCATGTTGAATAGAAGAATTAAAATGAATGGGAGAAACCATAAAACAAAACAAAACAGAACATAATACAAAAGAAAATGGGCTGCTTCATTCTGCAATCCAATTCCATAGTTCTTTCTCTGGTTGTGGAAGGTGTTTTGCCTCAAAAGTCCATTGTAAATTTTTTAGGTCCTTGCATTGCTATGAAAGACTAAGTCTACCAGAAAAATTCCTTACATACTGTGGTTGTTGCTGTGTACACAGTTCTCCTGGTTCTGTTCCTTTCACTCAGCATCAGTTCATATAAGTCTTTCCAGGCTTCTCTGAAGTCTTCCTGTTCATCATTTCTTTTTAATGTTCTACAATCACTACCATAAAATGTAGATTTTTTTTCCCGTCTACCAACCCCTCACTACTCCCCTCCCTCCTCATGACCACATACAATTCTGTATAGGTTCTACATATACTTTCCTATTGAGTACATTTTCACTACAGTCATGCTATATAGTCAAACTAAAATAAATGGAAGAAATCATATAACTAATCAAAACATAATACACAAAAACACACACACACACACAAACATGATCTGCTACATTCTGCAAATGACTTCCATATTTCTTTCTCTGAGCGTGGAAGGTGTTTTGCCTTAGAAAACCACCATTGGGATTTTTTTTTTAAATAAGTTCTTGCGTTATTACAAAATTCCAAGTCTACCAGAAAAAACTCTCGCACACTGTGGTCCTTGCTGTGCACAAAGTTCTCCTGGTTCTGCTCCTTTCACTCAGCATCAGGTCATATAAGTCCTTCCAGGCCTCTCTGAAGTCTTCTTGTTCATCATTTCTTGTGGTACAATAGTACTCCATTACATTCATATACCATAATTTACTCAGCCATTCCCCAATTGATGGGCATCCCCTTGACTTCCAGTTTTGGGCAACTACAAAGAGTGCTGCTATAAATATTTTTGTACATGTGGGACCCTTTCCCATTTTTATGATCTCTTGGGGATACAGTCCTAGTAGCGGTATTGCTGGGTCAAAGGGTATGCACATTTTTGTAGCCCTTTGGGCATAGTTCCAAATTGCTCTCCAGAACGGTTGAATCAGCTCATGGCTCCACCAACAATGAATTAGTGTTCCAACTCTCCCACATCTTCTCCAACATTTGTCATCTTCCTGACAAATCATAATTCTTCCTTATTCTTCAAGCAGCTGGGCTTGGTTGGGAAAACCTGAGTTCAAATTTGGCCCAAGATACTTTCTAGCTGCATCACTGTCAGCAAGTCCCTTGACCTGTTTGTCTCAACTGTAAAATGGGAATAATAGCACCTACATCAGAGAGTTATTGTGAGGACTAAATGACATAAAATTTCTAAGTTATTACTGCTTAGCATAGTGCCTGACACAAAATAAGCACTTATAAGTCCTTATTCCCTCCCCCTCCACCTATCCACTTGCTATCCACAGATGAGAAAACTTGTCAGAGATTCAGTGACTTTCCTAAGGTCTTATGAGTAAAGTTGAAGGTGGGATTTGAAACATCCAAATGGAACTCATTTCTCCCATAAGCACCCCCTCCTCCAAATTTCTTCCATCATTTTTCCAATGACAAGGGTTAACAACCCCATTGATCTTTGCCACATCCTTTTTCCTCACCCATTTTATTCAGTCAGTGGTCGTCTCCTCTCCTTGTCTTCCACATTTCTTGAATCTATTCCTTTCTCTTCATTCACACAATCATCACTGGTTCCAGTCTTTATCACCTCTTGCCTAGGAAGTATTAGCTTCTGGGCTCCCTTTTCTTCAGTTCATTCTCCACATAATTATCAAAAATCTTCCTAAGGGACAGGCCTGACCATGTCACTCAACTGTTTAGTGCCTCCCTATTGGCTCTAGGATACAAACTACAAAAACTGCACTTCTTCCATAAGCTATCTTTAATCTCCCTTTCCAGACTTATCATTCAACTTCATGCATTCTACATTTCATCTGAACTGCCTTTCTGAAGGCTAACTTTCCCTTTCTTTAAAATACACTTTCATCACTTCTGCCTCTTAGAATCCTTAGCTTCCTTCAAAGCTCAACTCAGTCACAACCACTTATTTAAAACCTTCCTGATTCCAAGTCGTTACTGTTGTTCAAATGATCTCATCTTTATGAAACTGTGCTCATACTTAACTTTATATAAAGAATCATAAGATTACATATTAGGAGCAAGAAAGGATCTTAGGGGCCATCCAGTCCAACCCTCTCATTTTACAGATGAGGTATCAGACGCCCAGGAGCTCTTACCAGGTTCATACAGATACTAAGTGCCATGGGTGTGATTTGTACCCACATCCTCTGGCTACCAATTTATTGCTTTCTGCAATATGGTAAAAGCGGCTAGAGCGATGGACCTGGAATTAGGAATGCCAGGCTTCAAATCCCAAAGGACACTAGCTTTTGTGGGGAAGTCATTTTGCCACTCATTTCCTTTATCTTTATTCTGAATATATTTATACATGTGCTCATTGTCTCCCCTACTCCTAGAGAGAAGTGACTGTTTTATTTTTCATATTTTGTATAGCTCCTCGAGATTTTGATTTGATTTTAGGAAATATTTTATTTAAAAAAAATTTTAACAGAGAAAAATCCTTAAAATAATAAAATCAAGATTCTTCTTATGTAGAATTCTAAAATAAGTTTAGGAAAATAAATGAACATAATACATTACTGTTTCTTTTGGAAATTGCTTTAATTTTAATACTATTGCATGAATACAGATTTAAATCATAAAGCAAAAAATATACTTCTTGAAGGATGGCCTCAATACCAGAGACTCATCTCACACAAGAATTCATAAGCACTAAGAGACAAAAAAAAAAAAAAAGAGTGGTGCTTTGTTTTTCAGTTAAAGAAAAAATATTAATGTTTCTGGGGGACAGGGCATAGGCGGGGAGGGGAATGAATTTGGAGTCAGAAGACTGGGTTCAAATTCTGGCTCTCCTACTTACCTTGAAGAAGTCCCTAAACCTCCATGGGCTTCAACTTCCTCTCTATAAAACTAGAAGTGAAAGTTGAGCTACATAATCTCTAATGGCACTTCCAATCCCAAATTCTGTATGTGACCCAATAGAATAAATGTTGCCCTATTCTTTGCTTAGTACACAGTACATTACATTTACACAGCAATAGTCCAACGTTTGATTCAAATTTCTAATTAATATGGGCTCCAATAACCCTATTGGCAAGAATAGGTGGAACTTTTACTCTTTTGAAGGTGTTTTAATTCCTTGGTATAGTTTTGCCAAAAAGTAAGTCTCTGATGATTCTTTCCTGCTAGCTACAGGTTTTATAGTCCTGACAGTCTTGAATTCTTTTTCTAGCCTATTTTGTAAGAGGTGTCGTTGACCTCCATCCCAAAATTTACATAAGAATGTGCCCCCTGGATGTAATATACTTGGAGCAAAGTTCAGAAGAGACAGACACATGTTTATGAGCTTTTGGTGATCTAGCTCTCGAAATCCAGTTGCATTGGGTGCCATATCACTCAAAATCACATCAGCTTTCTGGCCAGGAAGTTGCTCTTGAATTTTCTTTAAGGTCCTCGAGTCAGTTACATCAGCAGAACAAAGGAAAATTGCTCCTTCCAGTGGAAATATATGAAGGAGATCCACCCCAAGGACAAAACCAACAGGGGAATTGGGATCTAGAAAATATACAAATGATTAACGAATATCATCAAGGTAAAATACTTTCACTTCTTACATGAACTTTGTGATAAGTTGAATACATGAAGCATGTACTAATTTAAAATAGCTTTGAAGTAGATCAATAAATCTATCGCATGAGCAAATTCAGCCAAAGGAGCTCATTAGGATTATCTAATAAAGGTAACAATTTGGATTGATGGAGAGAATAACAAAGAAGTCACAGACCCTTCAAGTATTAAAAGTACAAATTACAATGACAATATTTGATTTCTTATAAATCCAACTGCTTCATCTCACAAAATATTGTCTGAAAAACTCCTTTGTGTTCCTGTCCATGTGACCCTCCCCAGGACAAACGAATATGAACGCTCTAGTTTCCCTACCCCCCTTTCAGCCCTAGTCATTTACCTGTTATTACCCTGCACTTAAACTGGGTCTATTAATTCAGTTGGTTAGAAGAATATTCAAATGAACCATAATCATGAGTCCTGGGGACTGGAAGGTCGTCTAGTCCAATCTTGACCTGAACAAGAATTCTCTCTACGCTGTATTCAATAAGTGATCATCCAGCCTTCGGGTAAGGACCTACATTCAGAGGGAAACCACTACATCCCAAAGTAGTTTCACTTTTGGAGAACAGTAATTGTTAAGATATCTTCTCTTAAGTCAAGTTTGAATATTTCTTTGCAATTTATACCCATTATGCCTAGTTTTTCCCTCAGAAGTCAAGCAAAACAAGTTTCATCTCTTGCCCCTAATGGCCCTTCATATATTTAGAGACAGTTATCGATATTCACCACCACCATGCTTCCAACAAGTCCCATTTTTTCCAATGCTAAATATCTCCAGTTCCTTCAAATGATCCTCATAAGGCATGAATTTCAGGCTCTTCACCATCTTAGTTGCTCTTTTTGGGAAATTATTCAGCTTATCAACATACTTTTAAAAATATATTACCCAATAACAAATACGATACCCCAGATGTGGTTTGACCAGGGCAGTACAGTGGGACTATCACCACCTTCATCCTAGAAACCTTAACAAACTAGGTCAGTTAAATACACACTCACCTGTGCCTGCGGCATTCACTTTCTGAACAGCTACTTGACTCCATGCCCCAGGGGCAGCACCACAGTCTAATACCCGAAGCCCAGGATGGAAAATTTGGTGCTTCTCATGCATCTCCAGAAGTTTGAAGGCACTTCGGCAACGGTAATTTTCCACTTTTGCTGCTTTCACAAATGGGTCCTTCAAGTGCCTCATCAGCCAGAGATGCTCTGTAGCTGTTTTACCTTTGTGCCTGCTTATAGTAGTGTGAAATCTTTGACACTGAAGGAAGACATAAGGTGACTTCTGGTACCTGTTTTATGAAAAGAAACAAGCAGGGAACCTCTTGCTTTTACATGAGAGAATACATCTACTATTTTTCAGTTTCCTTACAAAGAAAATGTACTTTCAAAATACTAAAAAAATTTTAAAAAATATTCCCAGGTCCTACATCACATTTCCAAGATTCATTGTGATTATTAACTTTATTTATATACCATGCTTTACATTTACAAAGGACTTTTCTCTACGACGCTTTGAAGTAGCACCAAAAATGATCTCAATTTAAAAATGAAGAAACTGAGACTTAAAGAAGAGACAGTATTGGTTCAAAACCCAGGGTTACTAAGTGGCAGAGCAGGCCTCAAACTCAAGTCATCTGACTCCAAGTCTAGTATTATTAGCAATAGAAAACTACTACTCCATCCCACAAATAATTACTTAGTACCTCTTTTACTACATGATACAGACAAACAAAGATGAATAAAGTATTATTCTAGTGGTAACTTGTTGAAATGAAATGATACAAAAATAACAACAGATTTTTACATATGAGCTATTTACCTCTTTTTAAAAAAATATATTATGCTTCAGATGAATTTTTATTTATTTATTTTTGGGAGGTAATCAGAGTTAAGTGACTTGTCCAGGGTCACACAGGTCTCGTTTGAACTTAGGTGCTCCTGACTCCAGGGTCAGTGCTCTCTCCACTGCACCACCTCAATGTCCATTAGTTAAGCTAACTTTTAAAAGCTTAAAGGACATTTTTTAAAAGTTTGGAATTTTTTTTCTATCATTAGTTGAGTGCCCATTATGTTCGAGGCACTGTGCTCAGACCTGGGAATACAAATACAAAAAAATGAAACCATCTCTGCTTAAAAGGAAGTTACTCTCTCCTGACTGCAGATTGCAACCCATCCACACCTGTCTGACTTGTGCAGCTTTTGTGCATGTTCTCTCAGAAATTCTGCCCAGTGTGCTATCAGTATTGCTTGCTTTCTTCTGATATTCCCTTACATATCAGTTGGTTACAGCTTTTTGTTCGTTTGATGTGTTTTTTAAAAACAAAAAAAAAAGCAGGAGGCATGGAAAGCAGGTTGAGAGACTGCCCTTAGTCCAGCAATACCCATCAACCAATGACCAACTCCCACCAATGGGCCACAGCTACTGAGGACTTGGAAAAGAAAGTTTCTTGGCCTTCAAGTGCTTGGCACTGTTAAATGGTTCAACATCATTACACGATCTCACTTTTTCAGTGGAAATGACATTAAAGAAGAGAAAAGACCATCTGCCTTGCTACTGCACCCTAAGGACTACGGGATCTTTCCATCTGATTTGCTGCTGAGACCGCCTATGTGGGTTGTCTCTGACCATTACGATGACAGGTCCTTGAAAGCAGGGACTGCTTCTATTGTTCCATCTGTATCCCCAACTTAGCACAGTGCTTTGAACATAATAAGCACTTAATAAATGCTTATTTGTTTATTCATTTCCTCAGACTCTGGTTCACAGGAAGTTTTCCTTTTCTTTTTGGACTAGTGTAATTTGATCATATAGGGGCCCCTTTCACCAAAGCAGGTCTAGAACTGTGTGTTGCTGATCTCACCCCTAAACCCCATCTAACCCTGCTCTTTTACATAATTTGCCCATAATCAAACAGCTAGTATGACAGAGACATGTCTTCTTGACTGCAAAACTGACCTTCTATCCTCTATGACATTCTGCCTCCATTATAATCCTATGAAATCATTAAATTCTAAACAAGTGAATTTTAAGGGAATTTTACGTCTATCAAGCAGCTGTTGCAATTTGCACAAATCATGAATCATCAAAGTAAATTCAAAATTGCAATTTAGTTAAGTGTTTTCTGCTGACAGAACTTGTGAATGGTAGCAAAAGACCTCAAATGAAATGCTGCTGGTTCTCATTCTGAGACTACTTTTTGCTTAAAAAAGCAGTTTTTAATATTTATTAAGAGTTGCGATAACTATATGTGAATATAACATACAAATATATCAAATGAGATGATTGTGAAGTGCTTTACAAACTTTAGTGTTATCGATATAGATTTATATTCATCATTGTCATAATGTGTGGTAGTATTATATATTCTATTAACATTCTTGCTTGTATGATATGTAAATACATGCTATCACATAAATATATGTAAACGTGACAACAATGTTATTATACAGTTATATAAGACAATAACAGGTAATTAGATAGATACAGACAGATACTTTGATGCCTGCAGAACACTACATGTTTGCCAAGCACTTTACAACGATCCAATCGATCCTACCATCATCCCATTTTTGTGGCTGCTCGGTGGTTAGCAGTCATGTCCCATGCTTTGGGACCCTCCCCCCCACCCCCCAGGGGGTATTTTGGGCAGAGATACTGGAAGAGTTTGCCATTGCCTTCTCCGGCTCATTTCACAGATAAGGACACCGAGGCAAACAGGGTGAAGTGACTCGCCCAGGGTCACACAGCTAGTCAGTGTCCCAGGCCACATCTGAAGTCAGACCTTCCTAGCTGCAGGCCGGGCACGCTATGCACTGCGCCTCCTCGCTGCCCAGTTTTACAGATGAGGAAACTGAGGCAGATGGCGGGGCAATGACTTCGCCAGGCTCACACAGGAGTCTGTGACTGAAGCCACATCTGAACGGAAGGTCTTTCTAACTCCAGCGCCCCTGGTGGCCTTTACTTGCTACCACAGCCAGCAGAGAAACATCTAAGAGTTAAACACGCTGAGTGTGGCCTCTGTTTCCCCCTCTATGAAGTGCCAAGAGGCTGTCAGTGCCCTGGGAGGCCGGGGGCCTGGAGCTTGAGTCGCGGGGCCTTCCCACCCGCTCCCGCCCCCCGTCTAGCTCCCTTCCCAGCGGGGGGCCCCGGGTTCCCGGGGCGGAAGAAGAGGCGCCGGCGCTTACCCAGCCATGCTGCGGCCCGTCGCGGCCACGTTTCCGGTGCTCCGCCGTGCGCGCTCCCCGCTCGCGTCGGAAACCGCTGGTTCGTAATAACCAGTTCCGGCTGCGCTCGGGGTCGCGCGCCCGGAGGGAGCCGGCGCTTCCGCCCAAGCACGTGGACAGGCCGTGTTTCCCGGCCGGACGTCTTTGAGAGGAGCGCCCTCGGAAGCCGGGATTCAGGTACCGAGAGCGGGAAGCCGGGCCTGCCGGGCCGCTCTCTTCCCCCGGGGTCGGCCTTCTTTTGCTTCTCTCAGTCCCTGAGCCCCTCGGGTGCCCTCCCTCTGAACCCCAACCTTCTTCTATCGTAGAGCCCCTTCTCTTCCCTCCCCTTGGAATGTGCGAGCCCTAAGGCCTAAGCCCGCCCGCCCTGAGACCCCAGCCCCGGCCCAGCAGGCCCGGCCCTCAGCCGTGGCCCGCCTCCCCGCCATGAACCCCAGCGTCTGCCCTTCCCTGCCTGGAGATTCCGACCACGCTCCCCTTCTCCCCCCGGGGAACTCGACTCCTCCCCAGGCCTTCCTTCCCGCTGAGGTTGAGGCCCGGGACCTGACCCGCCCCCCCAACAAAAAAACCTTTCCTCCTTCCCACGTCCCGACCCCTCCCTCCAGATTCCAGCAGTCCCCCCTTCTCTCCCAATCCCCCACGAATCCCTTCTCCTTCTGGGACCCCTCCCCCCAGAGATCGAAACCCTTCTCCCCTTTCACTACCTTGTCTCCTTCTGATGCCCTCCTCCCCAACTGCCCCCCCCCTTTGGAGACACACAGACATCGTCTGTCTCTCTCCTCCATCCCACTCCTCTTTACAGAATCCTCCCCCCTTCTCCCCAGCCCCAGGGGCCCCCATCTCTCCCTCCATATTCCGATCTCCTCCGTTCCTTCCCAGATCCACTCCCCTCTGAAGACCAAGGCCGTCCTGGCCCTTCCCTTCCCCAATATCACTTAGGTTTCTGCTGGGTGTAAGCACGTGTCCAGGCTTTAAAGTTCGTGTCTGAAAAGTATGGGATTCGGAGTCCCAGCTTGAGTCCCAGCCCTGTCAGACTGGCTTGAACATCTCGACCTCAGTTTTCTCATTCCTGGTCCAGAAGTCTAGGATTTTTAAAGCTGAGTGATTGATACTCCTCCCTCCTCCAAGTCAAGAGGCTTATTGGGCTGACCACATTAGACTGGGTGGGGTGGGGGTGGAGTGAATAATAAAATTCTCCATCATCAGAAGATATTAGATATTTTTCAAGGAACCTTTCATTTTACCAAGGGCATAACAACATTTCTATTTCCTTCTTTTCACTGCCTCCATACCTTATCATTACATAAAACGACACATAGGAAAGGCTAACAAAATTCTTAGCCCCTCTCTAAACTGTATTTTTAGGGGGAAGGACGTAGGTAGAAGAGACCTGAGGATAAAAGTAGTTTTGGCTATCTTAATGAAATCTTAAATCTTTAGGTATTTTCAAAATATCACACAGATTTTAGTCTAAAATTGGCTGAGGTAACCCACCCAAATTACTATGCTCAGATTAAATTTGGTATATGTGATTAGACATTCAAGAAAATTTTTTAAGTAATGAAAATCACATGTAGCAATCTACCAAGACATTGGGGCCTAACCCAATGTGGGAATCTTGTCAAGGGCCTCACTGGCTTGTGATAAATCCGCCTTCCTTCTGCCCCCTTAATCTTGTTCTGAGGGTAGTCATAAAATCAGTAACTGTCACTGCAACAGCAAAGGGCTGGACAATCACTGCTACTTTCTGAGGATACATTAATTGCAGAAATGAACGTTTCTAAGAGCTTACCCTCCTGGGGGTTACATTATAACTGGAGAACTAATTTACACACATAAGGATATACAAAGTAATTTGTGGGAGAAAGCACTAGTAGCTTAAAGGGGATTGGAAAAGGCATCATGTAGGAGGTACCAAATTGAACTTTGACAAAAACTAGGCATTCTAAGAATTTGAGGTAAGGAGGGGTGGGCATTCCAGGAATGGGAGGTGGGGGGTGGGTTGGGGTGGAGAGAACACAGAGATGGGATGGAATGTCATGGGTAAGAAATGTCAAGAAGCTGAGTTTGAGGCATAAAATTTGCGAAAAGGATTGATTCATAAGGCTGAAAAGTAGATTGGAGTAAATACTGTAAAGGTGTATAAATGCCAAACAGAACTCTGTATTTGATCCTGTTGGTAAGAGGAATTTCTTTTGAAGTGACATGGTCAGACCTATACTTTAATAATATCACATACCCCTTCCTCTCCCATTCTGATTAGTTGCCAAATCCTGGCTATTTTACCTTAGTAATAGCTCCCCCTTCTTTATATATGCCCCCTTCTTTGATCTGTTATTGCTACCACCCCTGGTACAGACCCTCATCATTTCAAGCCTGGACTATTACAATAGCCTGATTGGTCTCCCTGCTTCAAGCCTTTCCCGTTTCCAACCTCTACTCAGCTGTCAAATTGTTATTCCTAAAGGACAAGCCTTGTTACACTCTTTCATAGTCATTTCCAGTGGTTCCCTAATACCACCAGGAGCAGATGTAAAATCTTTTGGCTTTTAAAGCCCCTCATAACTTGGTTCCTTCCAACCTTTCAAGTCTTTCTAGACCTTCTTCCACTGCACGTAATCTAAGAGCCAGTGACTCTTATGACCTTGCTGTTCCTAGAGTAAGATACTCCATCTTTAGAACAATTAGGTGGCACTGAATAGAATACTGGAGTCAGGAAGACCTGCAGATCTGGCCTAGATACTTACTAGGTACGTGACCCTGGACAAGTCATTTAACCTCTTTACCTCAGTTTTCTCATCTGTAAAATGGGGATAATAATAGCACTTTACAGGATTGTTGTGAGGATCAAGTGAGATAAGATTTATAAAGCACTTAGCAGTGTCCAACTCATAGTAGGCAGTTTTTTATCATCTCCCAATGCTCTCTCAATTTTCACTGGCTGTCCCCCATGCCTGGAATTTTCTCCCACTTCATGTCTCCTGACTTCTTCCAAGTTCCAGCTAAAATTCTAGCTTCTGCAAGAAACTTTTCCCCTTAATACTAGTGCCTTTTTTCCAAGATTATCAACAATTTAGCACATATATACGTATATATATGCATGTGTGTATGTATACATATACTCATGTGTATACATACACACATATATCTTGCTTATTCATAGTTATCTGCATGTTATTTCCTCATTGAACTGTGAACTCCTTGAAAATGGGGACAGGTTTTTTGTCTTTGTATCACTAGCACTTAGCACAGTACCTGGGCCATAGTGGGCCCTTAAGGACTTTAAGGATAGATGAGAAAGAATGGAGATTTGAGACAAGGAGACCAGGTCTATTGCAGTAGTCCAGGAAAGTGGTGTTGAGGGCCTGAACTAGGCTGGTGGCCATGTAAGAGATTTTGTAGAGACAGAATCAACAAGACTTAACTGATTAAATATGTGGGAGAGTGAAGAGTTGAGGCTGGCTTTGAGATTGAGAACCTGGGTAAAGGAAAGGATCGTGCTACCTTCAGCAGAAACAAGGTCAGGAAGGTAAAATGAGGTGGTTTGGTGGGTTGGGGATAGGGGTGTACTGAGTTGTATTTTGCATACTGAGTTTGAGGTTCCTATGAATATGAACTATGAAATGTATAATAAGCAGTTGGCAATGTGAGAATGGAACTCAGAAATGAGACTAGGACTGTATAAATAGCTCTGGGAGCTATGAAGTCACTCACAGTTCCTGTGACAGCACAGATCAAAATGCCCTTCCCTGGCCATCTCTCCCCTGTAAGTGTTACATTATTGCCCTATTAAAATGTAAGCTCCTTGAAGGTAACAATTTTCTCATTTTTGTATTTATATCCTTAACATCTGGCACATAGTAGGCATTTAGTAAATGCTGTTCATTCATTTAATAGCCTTATTCAATACAAAACAAACTCCTGTGTTGTAGAATATTCTCAAATTAACATTTTGGTATAAATTAAGCCTGAGTTGCTTTTAGATTCTACATATTCACTCTGGGCACGGAGCTAATTAGCATTATTTCTACAGTGCACCAATAATAAAAATAATAGTTATATCTATAGGGCTTTCCTCATAATGTTGGGCTGGAATTTGAACCCAGGACTTCTAACATTTAGTCTTTCCATTACACCACAATTAATTAATGCCAGAAGAACTGGATAACTGTTAACTTTTATTCATATGATTTATTTATTTTTAATTTATTTAAGTTTTCAACATTCATTTCCACAAAATTTTGAGTTCCAAATTTTCTCCCCACCTCTCCCCTTCCTCCAAAATGCCGAGCATTCTAATTAACCCCTACCACCAATCTGCCCTCCCTTCTAACATCCTTTCCTTCCCTTATCCCCATCTTCTCTTTTGTCCTATAAGGCAAGATAAATTTCTATACCTTATTACCTGTATTTCTTATTTCCCAGTTGTATACGAGAACAGTACTCAAAAGTTGTTCCTAAAACTTTGAGTTTCAACTTCTTTTCCTTCGTCCCTCCCCACTCATCCCCACTGGGGAGGCAAGCAATTCAATATAGGCCATATATGTGTAGTTTCGCAAATGACTTCCATAATAGTCATGTTGTGTAACTAACTATATTTCCCTTCATCCTATCCTGCCCCCCCATTTCTTCTATTCTCTCTTGTCGCTCCCCAAGAGTGTTGACTTCTAATTGCTCCCTCCTCCCATTGCCCTCTCTTCCATCATCCTCTCCCATCCTGCTTATCCCCTTCTCTCCCACTTTCCTGTATTGTAAGATAGGTTTTCATACCAAAATGAGTGCATTTTATTCCTTCCTTGAGTCAGATGTGATGAGAGTAAGCTTCATGTTTTCTTTCTCACCTCCCCCCTTTTTCCCTCTATTGAAAAGTCTTTTTCTTGCCTCTTTTATGAGAGATAATTTGCCCCATTCCATTTCTCCCTTTCTCCTCCCAATATATTTCTCTCTCTCCCCTTAATTTCATTTTTTTAGATATGATCCTTTCCTATTCAACTCACCCTGTGCTCTCTGTCTCTATGTGTGTGTGTGTGTGTGTTTGTGTGTAATCCCACCAACTACCTAGATAGTGAAAAAAGTTCAAGAGTTACAAATATTGTCTTTCCATGTAGAAATGTAAACAGTTCAACTTTAGTAAGTCCCTTGTGATTTCTCTTTCCTGTTTACCTTTTCATGCTTCTCTTGATTCTTATGTTTGAAAGTCAAATTTTTCTTTTCAGCTCTGGTCTTTTTATCAAGAATGCTTGAAAGTCCTCTATTTCATTGAAAGACCATTTTTTCCCCTGAAGTATTATACTCAGTTTTGCTGGGTAGGTGATTCTTGGTTTTAGTCCTAGTTCCTTTGACTTCTGGAATATCATATTCCAAGCCCTTCAATCCCTTAATGTAGAAGCTACTAGATCTTGTGTTATCCTGATTGTATTTCCACAATACTCAAATTGTTTCTTTCTAGCTTCTTGCAATATTTTCTCCTTGACCTGGTGACTCTGGAATTTGGCTACAACGTTCCTAGGAGTTTCTCTTTTTGGATCTCTTTGAGGAGGTGATCAGTGGATTCTTTCAATATTTATTTTGCCCCCTGGTTCTAGAATACCTCATATTCTAGAACCTTGATAGGTTTTCCTTGATAATTTCATGAAAGATGATGTCTAGGCTCTTTTTTTGGTCATGGCTTTCAGTTAGTCCCATAATTTTTAAATTGTCTCTCCTGGATCTATTTTCCAGGTCAGTTGTTTTTCCATTGAGATATTTCACATTGTCTTCTATTTTTCCATTCTTGCTTTTGTTCTATGATTTCCTGGTTTCTCATAAAGTCATTAGCCTCCATCTGTTCCATTCTAATTTTTAAAGAACTATTTTCTTCAGTGAGCTTTTGAACCTCCTTTTCCATTTGGTTAATTCTGCTTTTGAAAACATTCTTCTCCTCATTGGCTCTTTGAACCTCTTTTGCCAATTGAATTAGCCTATTTTTAAAAGTGTTATTTTCTTCAGCATTTTTTTGGGTCTCCTTCAGCAAGTTGTTGACTTGCTTTTCATGATTTTCTTGCATCTCATTTCTCTTCCCAATTTTTTCTCCACCTCTCTTGATTTTCAAAATCCCTTTTGAGCTCTTCCATGGCCTGAGACCATTGAATATTTATTTTGGATGTTTGGGATACAGAAGACTTGACTTTATGTCTTTCCCTGATGGTAAGCATTGTTCTTCCTCATCTGAAAGGATGGGAGAAGACATCTGTTCTCCAAGAAAGTAACCTTCTATAGTCTTATTTTTTTTCCCTTTTTTGGGCATTTTCCCAACTGGTTACTTGACTTTTTGTGTCCTTTGTCAAGAGTAGGGTATACTCTGGAGATCTGTAAGATCTCAGTTCCTCCAAGGTGGCACAGTTAATTGTGTAGCAACCAGAAACTTTTGTGCCCAGAATCTGTGAGTTTCCTCTGCACAACCACCTGGCCTCCAGTTCCACCAAGCCAGCACTGGGGGCTGAGATTCAGATAAGCTGCTCAATTCCCCCAGGGGCTTTAGGGGGAGGGACAGGGTTGCCATTCAGTGTGAGATAAAGATCAGCTGCTCAGTTCCCCAAGGGGTTTTACAATCCAACAATGGATGCAGGCTGCTGTGGGAGCTGCTGCCACCCAATGTGGCCTCTGCAGCAGCTGCCTGAGGCCAGAGCTATTGGAAGACCCTGATCCCTTTTCTGAAAAAATCCACTCACTGACCTTTGGTGCCTGTGGGTTGAGGGCTCTGCAAACCGCTGCTACTGTCACTGGGGATTCCATACCCAAGGCCTGCTTGGGTCCTTCTGGTGCTGTGCCCCGTGGCCAAGGCTCAGCTGGGCTCCACTGTGTCTGGTGTGACAAACCTTTCCCGTCAGCCTTTCAGGTCACCCTGGGCTGGAAATCACCACTCTGTTGTTCTATGGCTTCTGCTGCTCTAGAATTTGTTGAGAGTCTTTCTTTACAGGTATTTTATGGGCTATGGAGAAGAGCTAGTTTATGTGCATCTTTCTTCTCTATCATCTTGGCTCCACCCTGATTCATATGATTTATTAACCCATTCCCTAATCCCTTTTGCCTTAATGTTTCCCACAAGAATAGTAGGTCTAGATTCTTACTCACTTCCTTTTCTTTTCCCACAGAAAGATAAACATGTTCACTTCTCGGATTTATACCTTAGTTTTAGTGATGAAGCCTCAGCAAATTCTTTTAGGAATGAAGAAACGTGGCTTTGGAGCTGGGAGGTGGAACGGGTTTGGGGGGAAAGTAGAAGATGGAGAGTCTATCGAGGAAGGAGCCAAGAGGTAAGTGGAATAGACGTTAGCCTGGTGGTATTATAGAGGGCTCCTCAGAATAGGAAAAATTTGGTTTTAATTCTGAGTAAATAAGTCTGCCACAAAAAGGCCATTTCCAGGTTAGGAAAAAAATAAATTCCTAAATATTGCATTAGTCCAGGCAGCAGTTTCAAGGAACAGAGACTATCTGACAATCTCACCATCTGCTGTGATCAGCTTGACTGATGGCATACAAATTAACAGCAATAGCACCCTCAGAAGACATGCTCAGTGTCATTTATCTCATGGTTTGTTCTGGTCCTCATAAACAAAACAAGACATATACCATCCAGTTCTAGGACAGCAGCCTTTCCAAGAATGGGCTATGCCTGAGTGGCCGGGAAAGGTCATTATTTTATGTAATCAGGACAACAAAAGGCATTGTAACTCTTTGCAAATGCCCCGATGTAAGGTAATAATAGCTAGTATTTCTGTAGCACTTTAAGATTTACTCTCATTTGATCCTCAGTATGTAGTAGTTGAACTCTATAAGATTATGACAAAAAGGGAGAAGGCCAAGGATAAAGCATATGGTGTTCAGTTCTGTAGTCTTTTGAAAAGATCTTCAGGACCAAGCTTAGAGAAAATCCAAAAAAGATAATCTGTAAATTTCAGTTATCTAGGCTAATGGAGGCCGGCATGAAAACTTATTAAAAACCTCCTTTTCAGTTTTGCCAGAAATAGTTATTTAGTCTAAAAACTCTTTCTAGACTTTTCCTTTTTGAAAGGTGGTAGAACAAAAGCTAAGGTTTTTCTTACAGAAACAGATCAGTGGTAGAAAATAAACCTAACTCTTGTCTAGAAAGATTGTTGCTGCCCCACATACTGAAGTGACTGGCACCAAAACCCACTTAAGGGCAGGGCTTGCTTTTGCATCCCAGAGAGAAAGCCCTTTTTAGTTCATGAGAGGAACTGTCCAAGAAGGAATTGAGTGGTTATTGTTCTTAAATGTTAAATGCATAATGCTGTATTTTTACCTGTAATGATCTTTCCCTTGATCAAGATTCCAATAAAATGGTATCTCAGATCATCTTGGAATCTTGAGACACGTTGTAGGGAATGAAGCACCTGTGCCATTTTGGACATCTCTAAGATATTAGTGGTTTAGATAATAATGATAAAGTTGTTTCTGGCAGACTTGTCTGAAATGCAAGTACAGTATTAACATCTTTTTCTTCGACACCAGCAAACAGGATAAAGACCAGAGATAAAAATAAGTGGTTGAACTTTTCTTCTCTATGAAACTTCATATGTAACTAGATTGGCTGATTTAAGTTCCTCACCTTTCCTTGCCCTCCCTCTTCTAGCAATAAAAGAGAATAAGCAAATGATCTAGACAAACTATGAATCTAGACAAGTCATGAAATGAGTAAAATATCCATGAATAGTCAAGAATTTATAACAGTCTGCATGCACTTTCAGTTTGGGTAGTTTTGGAATTTTTTTCCTGGAACTTTTTATTAAAGCTTTTTCCTCTCAAGACATATAGTTCCTTCACTAAAGCCCCTAAACACTTTTTTTGTGAGAGATAAGGAAACTGAGGAATAATGAGGAAATTAACTTCCTGAGTTTTATACCACAAACCCATTAAAAGAGAGCTCTAGAGCACAGAACCACAACAACACAACTATCTATTACTAATCCTGGTGGGTCACATGAAGGTAATTATTTTTTTGTTCAAAAGTATATACTTAATTAGATCATTTTCTATATAACTTTATAATAAAGACCTCAATTATTGCCATAAAGGTTAATACTATTTTCCATTTTAGAGCTTTCTGGCCAAGTACTTCAAAATCCTTCATAAACATGATGTGATGAATAATTTTTATTAAAATGAGCATATCTGTTTTGTGATACAGAAATGCTCACAGATTCATGTCTTCAAAACCCTATATCTTTACCTCAGTTTCTCCTTTCCATAGCTTCTTCAGAGAAGAATATTTTCTCTGTATAGATCCCATTAGCCAGTTTATTGAACCTCAAAATGCCAGATAATTCTTGTTGCAGTTTGCTGCCAAAAGCTCACTCTGGGGGGAATCTCCCCTACTGCTAGATCTAATTAATTGGTGCTGTACAAAGCAATGTGCTTTTTTTGGTCTAGGCTGGCTCCTTATGGTGTTTAGTTAGAAGCAGGAAAAAGACAGCTAAAGTTTCCCTCCTTTTCTTTAAGCCTGAATAGTTTATTCTGTCAGACAGTGGCACTATTTTGTAGTCTAAGGGAGAATTTCACACTTAGTCCTTAAGTAAAAGTCTAAATTTAAGTAAGCACCAGAGAGTAAACATTGCCCACTGGGCTTGAAACAGCATGGCTACCTTTCTCAAGTTAAGGCTTTTAGGGTCTGTGATAACTATATAAAAAGTTTTCTTCTACCTATGTACCTTGATTTCAGAGGTAACCTTATAATCTCAGTGATGGTCAGTGGTTTGGCCCACTCTTCAACCTAACTGGCTTTGTTTGAGATACAGCCAGGCCAGGAATGCTGGATTGGTTGGAAGTCAGACAATAAACAAAGGCTTAATGCTTCTTAGCTCTACGATGCACCTCTGTAAATAACACTAATTGATATTAGTTCTTTTGTATGTCTATCTCACTTTATTCATTTCTGACAAGGAGATTATAATGAGACATTTAAATGGCATTTCAAAGGTGATAAAGCCATTTATACATATTATCACAAGTTTCACAACAGTATGGGAGATAAATACTTCAGATTATTATTTACCCCCATTTTAAGGATGAGGAAAGTGAGACTCAAAAAGTTCAAATGACTTGCCTATGGCCCCATAGCTAATAAATGTCAGGTGCAGTTTTTGTCTAATATGCTTCAGGTACATTTCGGGTACCCAGATCTTCCTGATTCCAAGTCTACCTGTCTAGCATGTACGTCAGGAACATATCAGAAACAAAGTTAACATATATTAGCATCAAGTAAGTAACTCAGATGGAATAATGAACATTCCCCCGAGGTGCAAGAAATAAAACTGTCTGAACAGACTGTGTTGCAGCTCTTAGGATTATGAAACATCCACCTTCCCATTTCCTCATGTTAACAAAAGCACATCAGCTCAGTATTTGTTTAATTTATTATCCATTAGTTTCTCCTTTTGCTGTCTAGGGAAGTGAATGGCACAGGCACGCAATCAAACTCTTTCAAAAACTAGAATAGTGTCACTCTCGTCTGTCTAATTATCACAACCCGTGAAATAGAGCTTTTAGCTTTGCCAAAGAGGAAATTATTGATAATTCAAATACTGCCACATACTCTGGGAAGATTAACTAAAATTAGTCAAAACATTAAATCAGCATGTAATTTTTTAAAAATGAGATCTACTACCCTGCTGCTACAGAGAGGCTAGAGCCCCTGCTGAGAGTTCCCATTATGCTTAATTGGGGAGCCATTTACCCTCAAAAAGAAAATACACACAGTTCCTTTTTAGGTCAAGTCTAATTTTAATTAACCTTCTCAGGCAAACAGATTCCACCTTTTAAGATATGTTTGCCCATCTGAGATAGCTAAGCTAAGACAGCAGATGGGAATTTCATTTCCTATCCTTGACAGTAAGGTCAAGGCATATTGCAAACTGAAGAATACATTAGTCTAAATAAAACAATTTAACCTAATGATGTTTTAAATTAACAAAGCTTCCTCACTGCTTGTTATTGGAATCCTAACAAGCAAGGAAAGTAATTATGTTTAGTTTGTCTGTTGTACCTTTGAGAATGGAAATGAAAGAATGAAGTAAAAATGTAAAAAAGTGGCCAGACTTAATTTAGTATGTTTTCTGTAGAAACCAAAAAAAGTGCAAGGAAAAGTATTTATGTAGTTTAGTTTCCCAAGTGTGGAATAGTTGCTATAGGTCAGAAAGTTAGTGGCAGGATTAGATAATTTCAGATTTCTAACATATACTTCCTTGTTCTGGGCAGACTTAAATTCCCTTGGCATACAAACTGTATTTTCATAAGCACTGTTAAAACATACATAGCTCGTTAAATGCAATCTATCTGGCTCATACTAGGCCCTCATACAGAGAACTTTCAATGATCTACCCTAATGTAAACAAGCAGTGGTCTAGATAACCCAAAACAGTGGCTGATTCACAAATCTCATTTCTGACTTAGTTGTACATTATCTAGATTTTTCCCTAAGATACAGTAAGCAGCAACATAAGATTTGCCATCCTAATTCTATTTTGCTTTGGGTGATAGTAAAATTAAATTTCATCCCCCAAGCACACATTGTTTGGATGGTTATGGAAATGTCCTGGGAGTACACTGTGCTGCTGGAGGATGGCATTAAAATTTTGTTGCAGATAATTAGTACATGGATAATCAAAAGTTGCCTATACTTGAAGTCATTACTAGAAGTCAAACAGCTCCTTCTGGAAACAGCATAGGTCCAGGAGCTAATTCATTCATTTGTTCAAAGATCCTTCAAACAATGCAGGGCCTTGGTAAGAATTATCTGGACAAGATGCTGTTGTAGAAAAGGAACTGGACAAAGCCACGAAATCAGATACAACAACATCCACAGAAAGAACCACCACCACAAAACAATAAAAAAATGTTGCAAAATTACAAAGAACAGTCTTGGCCCCAAAGAAGAAAGAGGAGATACCTCTCCCAACTCCTTTACAGAAGTTGTGGGGCATCCTTGGGAAAGGACAGAACATTGTATATGATGTTAGACACTTTTTCAATATACAGATCAGTTTTGCTGACTTTTTTCCCCTCTTTTTAAAAAATTCTTTGTTATAAGAAATGGTAGGGAGGGGAGGGAGGAACAGAGGAAATCTTTGGTTAGATAAAGGATATCATTTAAAATGTATCTTTAAAAAAAAGGACTAGAACCTAGAAAGTGATGAGGTAGGAAATAGGTATGAAAGCCAAGTTCCTCAGAATATCTCAAGATATTTAGTGTTCTCCCTCTACCCTCTCACCATTAAGAATGAAGTCTTTGTTCAGTGGTCTCCCCTTTTGTGCTAAAACAGGGAGCTACTGGAGGAGAGCGGACTGACTGCGGACACTCTGCAGAAGATAGGAAAAATCACATTTGAATTTGTGGGTAATACTGAGCTAATGGATGTGCATATCTTTTATGTGGATAGTTTTCATGGGACTCCAGAAGAAAGTGATGGTAAGCAGTATGTATCTGTGATTTGTGGTTTCAGACAAGTTATATTTCTTTCCCCCCAAATTCAGCATGGAAGGTTAATTCAGAAAGCGTGAATGTCAGCTGTGGACTCTAGGGTTAAGACAAATGGTGCTAAACATTTACAACACTGATTTCTAACCGATTTTTTCCATCCAGCCCTATCTCAAGTTGACCACTTTAGCTAGCTGTATCCAAATGGGCAAAACTTTCCTTCTTTCCTTGGGATTAGGATCAGGGCATTTCCACAATATCCCCATTGTGATAAAAATGAGATAGGATTATAGGATGTATGGCAGAAAGTGATCTTAAAGATGTTCTAATTAAACCCCTTCATTTTAGAGCCCAAAGAGAGTGCATTGCTCTGGGTCACCCAAGTAGTAAGTAGACCTTTGATATTTGTTTCCAGAAGAAGAAGCCATGTAATGACTTTAAATCTAGTCAACCTTCAGTTAATCACATATTGATTATCTGAACCAAGGTTATCTGATGCCAATTCACCACTCTTGCCCCAATTAACTGAACCCTTGTGTATAAGATTAAACAGCTAGAAATATTGATGGATTTATGATTATGAATAAAGATAAGTTATGTTTTTAAGTAAGTGAATCCTTTTGTTTTTACTTCTGTTACAGAAATGCGCCCCCAGTGGTTCCAGTTGGAGCAGGTTCCCTTCCGTGACATGTGGCCAGATGACAGCTACTGGTTTCCATTAATGCTCCAAAAGAAGAAATTCCATGGATATTTCAAGTTCCAGGGACAAGATACCATCCTAGACTACACACTGAATGAAGTGGAAATTGTCTAAAAAGAGAGAGAAATCAACGCCATTAACACATGGTATACTTGAGCCCATCCAGGCTAGGGAAGGTGGCTGTTGTACAGCCTTATTTCAGTTGTGTGTAATTTAGGCAGGGCTTTCACTGTCTTTAGTTCTTAAGGCAATTTAATACTCAGTATTTGTTTGGGGAGCAAGAGGAAGCTGTAAAACCAGAAATTTTCTTGCAATTGTACATATGTCACATAATGAAGAAACCCTTCCCCCTCATATGGACCCGGAATCCCAAATACATTTTGGTTCTAAGGGAGAAGTGACAAGTGTGAGGTGATTCACAGGGCAGCTCTTATCAGTAAAGTGTGCTAATAGCCCACACTAGGGGGCAACAGCCACTATAGAAAAGTAGAATGTTTCCACATTTTCTGGAACCAAAAGTCTTTTTCTTTCCTGTGAAGATTCTGACAATGGAAAATAATGACATGCCTTGTGATTTGCAAAATGTTGACTGGATTCTTACTGGCCTTATTAAATCAAGAGATTATTTTAAAATTATCCCTTTGAAGTCATACACTGAGTTGGTCAGAACCTCTCATTCTTGAAGAAGAAAATAACTACCAGCTTCTTCACATGGTGGTCTTCCCTTGTCTAATTCCAGTAACATTTTACCAGATTACAAAAGTAATAATAAATTTTTCATATTTTACAAATCATTTTCACAAACATCTTATTTGATCTAAAAAAATCACTCTATGATGTGCCTCTATTTTACATGACGAAACTCAGGCTCCAGAGGTTGAATGACTTGCCTGAGATCGTAGGGCTCACAGATGGGACAGCCAGCATTAAGAGCTTGGATCTGCATCCTAACCTGGTGCTCTTTGCAATGCACCACACTGCCTCAACATAATTCTACAGAGGGTAGATAAGCAGAGAAAGTCAATCACACAGTAAACTTTTTATACACCTCTTACAAATACATTTAATAACATCTGTTCATATATATATATATATATGTTTTATTGATAAAAAGTTTTGGAGTGTAATCATTTGTAAACATTTTCCAGTTCATCAGCTGTAGTAATAACTAATTCCTGCAATTTGATAAAGTGCTTCATACATAAAACTAATACAGCAAAGCAAAAGAAACAGTAAATTTGCCCAACCAGGAAAAGGTCTTCATTTCGGTCAAACCAGCTTCCCACTCAGTTCTCACATTAGGCTTCCTAAGATGAGTAGAGTGTTAATTAAAAGGTTTTTTCTATGTATTGTTGAATAAGCCAAAGCTTCTAAAGAATGGGTGGGACCTAAGACAGAACCATAAGAACCATTTAATATAAATTTTCACATCACATTATACCCCATGATTTGTGACAAAAATTTCCAAGTCCAAAAAGCTCCAAAATGTAATCCAAGATAATAAGGGCACTTAACACGCTTCCAAAAGGATTTATGTCATTAAGTTTCAGTGTTGGTCTAGGCCTGTCATAAAGGTCACTTTTTTTGAATGACAAGCATAGTCCTACATTCAGAACGATGTACCCTGACTCACTTTTCACTGAAACACTGATTTTTGGACACACATTAAGCTACTATGCAAATCAATTGCCTTCCTTTGAAGGGGTTGGCCCTCTGAAGAACACAGTAGGAGGCCAGTTCACCTGGAGAGCTCTGAGCTGTGTGAGCATAGACCTCAACCTTCAAAAGCTATTTCCAAGTCCCAGACCAACTCTCTGGGAATTGTATTATCTCCACTGTTCCTACAGCAAATGGCTGGATCCTCAGGAACATCTCACAATCATGCTTGATTCCAGACTAAGAAATCATGGTGAAGAGGAAGCTCCCTGATTTGTCATTCTGCAGGTAAGGGCTGTTTTCTTCCCATTCTGCCTCCCTATGGGAATACCATTAGGATGCACAGTACCAACAGATGGATTAGAAAGCCTCCACAACTGTTTACAGTTAGAATGTCCCTAAAGAATCCATTAAGAAAAAATGTAAGATCCAAAAAAGAATAGGTCCCCATTTAAATAAATTACAGCCATTAACTGTAAAATAGGAGGATTTTTTTTTCAACTCTTGAAACACTGGAAATTCTTCTTAGTAGGGGACAAGCAGAAGTCTGGCTTCTCTCTGAAAAGTGAAGGACTAGTTTTGAAGAAGAGCCCATTTACCCATTTGTCCTTTGGATCTGAAGAATTTTCTTCCTCACAGGGAGTCTACCATTGGTAGATACTGAGGAAATAATGTCCTAACACATCTGATTTACTACAAGCTCCTAAAGCATCACAATTAGTACAGAAGAGAAAAACATTTTTTCAGAAACTCTTTGGTAGGACGTTCCCTTCAGGTGAGTGTTTTAGATTAGGGCAACATCTATCTCTCTATATGTTTAAACACATCTCTCATAAACTCCCTCTAATAGACTCTGGCCAGCATGCCGACTGAAAGTTCTGAAATTATTGTTTAAATATCTATCCCTGGAGGAACTCCAGGTCTTCTGGCCGTTTGCTTTTACTTTTTATGGAGGCACATACTGACTACATCTACAATGGTCTCAGATACTGAAAGTAGAAACCCCCACCCCCACCATTACAGTCCTTTATTATGTTTAGAACACCCAAGACAAGGAGGTCAGGTCTGGGTCTCTCTACAATATGCACACTAACCATGGCCTAGACTGTGGCACATTCTCTTAGGCTCTCTACGAAGACTTGAGGCCCTAGGCCAGAAGGATAACATGCAACTTTAGGGTCCCAGGAGACTTCAATGTAATAGCAGTGAAGGTGTGTTTAGCACACTTTGCAGCTGTGAAGGCAGGAAGGAAAAGGCCTCATGGGGTTTGTACAAATAAATTTTATGTTATATTGCTTAAGCAAATCACAGTATAAAAGGGAGCAGCACAAAAAAAGTGTATTGATCCATTCAAAGTGGGTATAGACTTTATTTCTGTAAAAGGGGAATGGATGGCAGGCAGGCAGAGACCCTGAAGGCAGAGAAGACTCCACCTTTCTCTTGGCCAACTCTAGTTACAGACCAACAATTCTCAAAACAGAACTTCAGTACTATTTTTAGGTTATAACTAAAGCCTGCATCTTCTCTTTTCAGAGGCTAAGCCTGTTCAACAGTAGAAATAGACCACCTTCCATCACATGTGGTTTTAAAGGTCAGAGTTCCTAGTGGAAAGGAAGATGTAAGCCTTAGGGCAGTAAGTTACAGATCCAGGTGCCATTAGTGTTTTCTACCAAGTGACCCTGATACCTCTAGCTACTTCATGAATGCAAAGCAAACATCTGAAGAATGTGCTGCCATGCCACAAGGAGTACACAGCTCACAAGTCTTGCACTTCCACTCATATCCTCTTTGAATGAGTCAAATATAGCAGTGTGCTTTGAGACCAGACCCCTGGGTGCAGCCATTTGAGTTCACAAAGAAAGGCCCTCATTTTGTCTGTGCCAGAAAAATGAATCAGCTTATCTGCATAAATCAAGTATTTTTGGTTATTTTGATTCTTTCTCCTGTAGCTAGAGAGAATGCTTGGTGGCTTCTATTTTTATTCTAGAATCCTTCATGCTACATATTTTAAAACTTAGAGAGGGTCATAATATAACATTAAAATAGCAGAGAAAATCCCCTTGGAACCTGACAAATACTGCATGAGGGCAATATTTTCAGAATGCATGCTGCCCATTTAGAGCCTTTTCCAATTTTTCTGCCTTTGTAAGACTGAGAAAAAATAACATCTAAATAGACCCAGAAGTCCCTGATGTGGAGAAGTCCAGTTTATTTTCAATCCCATTGAGAAATGTTCCACTAGGGATTTGGAATAGTAGCATATTAAGGCAAGAAATGACACCACCCATCCTCCTACCACCAGCGGATATCTGAGAACTCTTCCACATCATCACAAGGTGGAAAACAGAGCTGAAGAGTTACACAACAAACCCCATTGAGTAAGAGCTGGGCTAAGGAAGGGAAGGACTGACACTAGCAGGAATGTTCCACTACCTCAACCAGGAGTTGTGCCATCAGGAAACTAGCTGGTTGTTTTATTTTTTCTTTAATTCCCAAAAAGCACAGACTCTCTCTCTTGTAGAAGCCAGTATATTTTAAAGCACAATTGAAATAAAAATCAGGATCTCTGATTTCCTCATTTCACCTTCACCACACCCTTCTCAATTTGGTATATTCTTGCACTTACCAATATAAGCAACCAAAATAAAAGCATGGCATCCTCTTAGAGAATTAGTTTTTAGCATATGACAAACTATTCTATTAGTTCACTTTAATATGCCAAATATTTTGGTCCTACTTTTGTGCAAAAACAGATCATGCCATTAGGTATAAAAGAGGGTAAAAGTGGAGGAATGGAAAATGAAATATGGCAGGCCTTGGCAAACTCTGAATGAGTCTCATAATCTACCAAGGTTCCTAGTGTTTGTCTCTAGCTGCCTGGATTAGACACTGTAGCTTGTCCCACAGAAAACTAATACTGTTTGTACCTACCGGCTAACAACCCCCCCTAAGCAAAATGGTTCTCTTCTGTATACATACACATACACATGTACAGACACACGCACGCACACATACACACACACACACACACTTTGAAATTGAAAAGTCCTAGTGTAAGGCAATTTGTTCAAGAGTGTTCAACAGCATTAAATAATTACTTTTTTAGACCTTTCACTGAAAACTCATTTGGAAAAAAAATTAACATTATTTCAACCAAAAGGCATGACTGTACTGAAGTAAACCTGCTACATATGTGAACTTCACCCTGTTCTCACCCTTACTCATCTGTTCAGTTAATCTTGACCCCTAGAAGGCAAAGAAATTCAATGAATTCTGATTAATTTTATCTGTCCCCTCAAAAGATTAAACAGCTCTTATCAGGGAACTAACATATTCACTCACAGGCAACTTCACTTACATGAATGTCATCCTTAATCTCCCAGCCTTCCTGGAGACTAGGAGAATTGCCTTTCATAGAGTACATCTACAGTTTCTCACTGCCAGAGAGGAAACCAGAGCATATATATCAAGAAAGATGGTGGTGGAGGGAAAAGGTGGATGTAAGTAAGAGGAAATGGAATTACCAACCACCACAAATGGCCTTCAGACCTTAGAATCTAAGTGCATCCTCTTTTCTCCCCAAAGTACTCTACAGTAAAGTGTCTCTCATTCTTGCCTCTGAGCACTATGAAATGAAGGAAGATGAGAAGAGGACAAGACAGGAAATTAAAATCTGAGTCTCATCCCTTACCACTGAATCGAATCAGGGTCTTCTGCTCAGTTTTCAGTCAGTCCAAACATCTGTGAGCACCAGAGTGGCAGCTATTGTTTTAAGGGAAATACACAAGGATACAGTTTGGTGATATGTTTTAGTAAGGCTAGAAGGGTACTCTTAGCACTGTCTAATACCCAGGCAGTCCTCTCCAGGAACTAATGAGGAAACACATTGCCCTCCTGTGGTGATCGTGGTGGTGTCGGCATGTTATTGGGCCCTGCAAAGAGGCAGCTTAACTTGGGCTTCAATTCATTCCAAACTTTACTCATCTGAAGGGGAAAAGAAAAAAAAAAGCAAGATCAGAAAGATTAGTGAAACATCCATCCTGTTGAAATATATACTAAAAAACAATCTACCTAAGTAAAAGGAAGAACAGAGAACAGGACTGCTTGGGGGTAGCCCAAGAAAGCTGAGCAGGTCAAGGTGATCAATCTGATCAGGCATCAAGTCAGACATATCCATTCCCTTCTTTTACATATAAATTCCTTTGTAAACATGAAATGTATTAACATGGCTAAAAGAAAACAAGAGGAAAGACCAGGGATAGGAAATCACAGGGATAGAAATATTGCAATTTTCCCCTTCTTTGTTGGATCGTTTCCAATTGTTCCATCTAATGATTACTCAGGAATTGGTCATGGAGATTATTCAAGTAGAATTGTGTTGATGCAAGTTAAATACCAAGTTTTTTAGTTATTTGGGAATGAATGTTTTTTCCAATAAGTGGTTTATCACTCAAGGATTAGAAATCATTATTAGGCAACTGTGTCATAATGAGATTGGGGCTCATTATGACATGTTTAGTGCCCACTAGTATATGGTACTACACTACGTACTAGGATCCAGAATGAACGATGACCATAACAGCAAGGTCTTCCTGACCTTGTCTCCCATTTCTACCCAGGATTCTAATGTTTCTTCTGAAAGGATGGCTTCATTGCTTAAGAAATAAGGGCTAAAAACCAGGAACAAACTACTGTATATATGCATATAAAGATGCATACATAAATGTGGGCAGAGGTGTCAGGTTTGGTATAAAACTGTTAGAAAAAAACCCAACAGCTTATAGCCTTTCATTTCAAAGGATTAAAAATCCCATCACTAGCCCCTGAAGGTTTTTGAAAAATCTAGTCTATGTTCTTCAACTCACCCTTGCTTTGGGATCAACCCTTCCTCCAAATCCTTTTAGAAGTCTAGTGCTAAGGGTCAGAATTCAGAATTAGCTTTTGCAGCTCACTCAGAAAGAAATATAAAGTTCCTATCTATGTAGCCTAACACAAACACACGTGAAATCCTAGCTTGAAAATTCTAGCTCCAAGTTGAATTAATGGAGCTTGAAAAGGATTTCATTTTTTAACTTCTATACTTAACCCACACCCAATATCTCTCTTAGATTTGTTTTTTTTTTGGTACAAAGGACTAATAACAAGGAGCACCAACCTTAAGGTCAGAATAACTAGAAAGTAAAATGGCAACCCTTAGTTACATAACCAGGGTGGATCTCAAGCTAGAGTTATACAACACAGATGGGCAAGTCATCACCTCTTTGTGGCCTTGTATCTGAGAGTTGACAAAGGCTCCTAGGATGTGTGAAGTAAGAGGCAGGTAGACATGAATAAGCTGGGTCTCTTGATGTAGGCAGTACAAGGAGAAATAATTCCGGAGTTCCATTGTCTGAATTGCATTTTCTTGCTGAAAAGCAAAGAATCTCTGAGAAGCATGTCTAGATAGATCTCAAGAGGAGCATCATTAGGGTTGATCTTTTTCATTCACTTTACCAATGAAGCCAAATGAAAGTAAAATTGTCTTAACATAGAATTTGGAAACTGTCAGCAACAGGGGAGAAAGTGCAAAATCAGTTGTAAAAACAATACTTTCAGATATCTGCTAGTCAGCACGTCTACATACCATGCAACTTCCATTGTATCACCAGCCCTCCTTATTAACCATATTTTGGGGGCTACTGATACAATGGGGCTCAACTGGTGAAATTCGAGCTGACTTTTCAACCCACAGGAAGTCTACATTTCTTTCTTGCCTATCTCCTGCCCTGCTTCATTACAGTCTGTCTGTCCAAATATCCTAAAGCTGCTTTCTTCCACCATGTTGTTTTATACTCTTGGCTGCCACATGCCTACCTCCACAATGCGGGACTCCAGCTGTTCCACACTCTCTGGTTCTCTATTTTGCACCGTAGCACTCATCATTTGCTTCTTCATCATGCTGTACTTGTGCAATGCTCGCTGGTGCTTGTGAAGCACACCCTTTTCATGTCTCTCACAGAGATCCTGGAACAGAAAGGGAAATAAGGCACACTCACTAACACCTCCCCCGTCCCTTCACTAAGAGACAACTGCAGAGGAATCCAAAGACAAGATAACTTGTATGGGTCCCCTACTTCTTCTGCTTTCACTTCATTTCCTGGGGAGGAAAACCTGCCAGAAGATGAGGACAGAGTGAGTAGGTGGGGAATATAGAGCATAGTGTGGGAATTATACTTATTTCCAGAAAATGACTTTAAAATACATTTTTTTAATTTGCCAATATGAAAGACTAACAAAGAAATGGGTTCTCTTCTTCAAAACCCAGTAGGAAGACAGCTTTGATTCATTTTATGTTCAAAAAAATTCACAAGGCACAGAGGAGAGCACAGGGTGAATTTCAACCCATAAAACCTCACAAAGTAACATTAGTTCTAATTTGATCCACCACTCTCATGGTTTTTGTGGAGAGTTGACTGTGCAAATCAGCAAAGGTCCTGAACTCAGGAACTACACAAACAGTCTGGGCTTTGAAAGAAAATCAGGCAAAGGACAAAGACGTTTAATAAAAATAAGACGTACAATTCATAGCCTATGGACATTGGTTAATTACATCAGATTTTTGAAGGGCTGGTATCCAAGTATAGGAATACTGAAGACTTTCTACGTTTTTCTTCAGGTATTTTAACGCAGTGTATCTTGGAGCTTCTCCAAATAGGAATCTCATGAAAAGACATAGAATCTTAGCATTAGAGGGGATATCAGCAGTCATCTAAGACCTCATTTAACCTAACCACCATGTAGTAATCCCATCTGCATTATCTATGCCAGATGGTCAATGACCTTGTGCTTCAACACTTCCACTTGTGGGAGCCCCAAATTCTTTTTTAAAAAAGCGTATGTTTACTGAGTCCAAATCTACCTTCCTATAAAATAGCAAGCCAGTTCTGCCCTTCAAAGTTCTAGAGAAAATGTCTAATCCCTCTTGGATAGTACTTTTCATATATTTAACAATTACTGTGTACCTCTCTCCCACCCCAATCTTCTCTTTTCCAGGTTAACAATCCATTCTTTCCTTGATCATGTAATAAGAAAGAAATTCTGAAATTTTCCAGAAGACTCTGGGCCAGAATAATGCAATGAAAGCAGAAGTGTCATGAAGTCCACCAAACACAGGATATTATGTTTTACTCCTTATTGTGCTCTAACATTGACTTCTCTACTAGTTTTCTATTCCCTGAAAAAAGTTACAGCCTGGAAAGGTCACAAGACCACTCTGAGAAGCCTTCTCTCTGGCAAGGAAACAGCCAAAACTCACTTTATAGGACTGGAGCAAATCCAGAAAGAGATTCAACTTCTCCACCACATCATTCTCTTCCTGTTTACCCTAGAAAACAAGGGGTGAATTAACCAGCACATCCATCATACAGATAAACCCAGTCAGAAACCCAACATTAAAATTTCTCAAACTTGCTTGTTACCTAGAGCCTCTTTCCAAACCCCATCTAGAGTCAGCCCAGTCCTTTAATAGAATCAGAAGTTTAGAACTAGAGGCTTAGACTTTATTGATCCTAGTCTAATCTCCTCATTTTACAAAAGAGAAAACTGAGAGTCACAAAGGCTAAGTGAATTGTCCTAGGTTATACAGGCAGTAAACAGAAAAAGTGATATTTGAACTTGGTTACACCAACTCCAAATCCAGAGCTCTTTTTACTAGACAGATGCCACCACAAACCAGCAGTGCAGCACACTGTCACTGTCCTCATAATGCTACAGAAGGCAAGATAAGTACTGAAGGTAAGTCAAATAAACCAAGTCAGTTCAGCTAACAGACAATACGAATAGTCTTGGCTCTGAAACAGATACGTCTGTCCATTTCTGTTGAACACTTTGCTATCTCAGCTTGAAACTTTTGCTGTCATCTTCTTAATCCCCAAACATCAAAGGCAAAAGGAAATAATAAATCGTTATTTTAATTCCATCTGACTGAACTCTCTGAGAGCAGGGAGTATTTTTACCTTTCTTTGTATCCCCATGTTTAACACAGTGCCTTTCACATACAGTGCTTAATAAATGCTTACTTACTTGATTTAATTTTTTTTTGACAGATAATAACATTATATTATTTTCAGAGTGACACAGGAAAAAGAAACCACTTGCTTGGAAGTCAGGCTCAATTAACTAGCTATGGGGCCTGAGGCCTGTTAAATTGATACAAATACTCTAGGCCCAAAACTTCAAGTAGTAAAAAACTGCTATACAGGTCAACGACTGGAGCTTTCAAGTGACTTGAGCAACAAGGGAAAGGAAGAAAAGCAGACAGCACCTAGTACTTGTACTAGCATCTTGCACTAAAACAGATCCATGATGTTCCTAGAGAACAATTAGCTACAACATGAAATCCTTTCTTTCTGCTAAGACAATGTACATGAAACTGGAGAAAGATCTCAGGTAAAAATACTTCTTCTTCCATTCCACAAACAGGCAGAACTACACCCACCAGCTCTCACCACACTATTAACTCAATGTGCTACAAAACAGACTGAACTCTGCTCTCTGATGTCCCTTCTACTCTTCACATCTCAGATCTCAGATCTACCTCCCAGTGAGTTCATCTAACAAGGTTTAATGGCAAAAGTGAGATGTTAAGAGATATGTGAAACATGGAGAGGAGAGAAGTTGATAGGATGGGAGTATTCCCATAGTATTCCCATCTTACTAATGAGAGAAAAGTAAAAGTAAAGACTTCTTTACTGGCCTAGAGAAGATGGCTAACTGCAGCTCTTACTCCAAATCCTACAGTTCACCAGTGAGTCCAGTTCACATACCAATGCTTTGAACCATAAGGCCATAAAATATCAGTGCTCCAAGATGCCTTTAACAATTTTCAAAATGCCACTTTTATCACTAGGAAACAGCTATCTACTTCTAACCACAATAATTTCCCTCTCATCATCACAATAGTTTATTGTAACATGCCTAAAAAATCCTAAGGGTGCCGATTAGAGTACAAAACACTTAGAAAAATTTTATATAACTTAATCAGCAATATTTCTAAAAGAATATACAGAAAATGACATTTTGCTTCCTGGTTGTTCCCCCCAAAACTCAGCCTCCAGGTATTAAGAACAAAACAGTCTTTACTCTGTTGGAACACAGCGTTAGAAGGTCCCTTAAAATTTCTGTAGAGCAACCTACTTATTTCACAAATGAGGAAACTGAAGCCCAGTACAGTTACAGGCATATCTGAGGGTCTGCTGCACAAGACATTTAATATTTATTTGCCTGAATAACTGATAATGGCAAGGCCAGGATAAGACTCTCCTAATTCCAGATTCAGGGCTCTACCAACTATACCAAATGGCCTTTTGTTAACTAAAAGCAAATCCACACTTCTCCATTTCTATTTCCAAACTCTCCAATGTAAGGGATTGACTGTGGGCCTACAAAACTACAGGATTAAACCTGATAGTCACTGGCATAGGCAGATCCCTAAAGTGAAGGTCATGACGAATATTTAAAGGGAAAGAGAAGAGATAAACACAGTAACAGCAAAGCAGGAAGGAAACCCAGGAGTTTCCAGGGCCACAAACAAACCCAATTATCTCTTAATCATGAAACTCATCAAGGGGCACCCAACCATTAGATGGGAAAGCCCCTTAACTCTTTGGCATATGGCTCAGATCATGACACTTCGATCAATTGCAGTTTTTGTTACTTAATTTAACTATGAAATTAGGAAGTCAAAGACAACAGCAGAGCTTTAAAAATATTCAAAAATAATTTGCATTATTTACCTGCAAGTAAGAGCCCCACATTTTGTGGAAAGCGTAGTAGATTCCCTCCCCCCCAAACCCATATGATAGTTTTTATAATAAAACTAGTACACAGATGAACCTTGTTTCTCATATCCTTGAACTGACAGACTTTAAAATTTGATATCAGTTTCCTGCTGTTACAAAAGCATTTTCAGTAGTTTAATTGAGTGTTCAGGATCAAACAAAGAAGCAACACTGGGGGCTTCGTTACATTCTGATGAACGCGGTCACTGCATAATCCAATACAGATTATAGAGAAGTAAGTGAAATAGAAAGCTCCAGGTTCATCAAGGAGTAACAGTCTAGAGATTTCAAGGATTTTCAAGACCGGCTTATGCTTTCCAATCTCCAGCAACGCAAATTCTCTTAAGAAATCCAACCCAAATTTATTTTTTCTATCAGCAAACAGCTCAACTGGCACATGCTAAGCTACCTGGAATTTAGGAGGATTATACAGAAGACAGTTTTTCCCTCTCATTGGACTCAAAACTTTGAAGTCCTACCTAAGAAAGAGACATTCCTAAAGACTATAATAGAGAAGATTCCTTAAAAATAAACACTTAGAGATCCCAGCAGAGATGGGATATACTTACCTGTTGTGCAGCTTTATCAGCCAGCAGTGCAAATTCAACAGACAGGCCTTTTAAGGCCTGTTTTAGCGTCCCCCATGTGCTATTGTTCATCGTCGCCCAGGAGGGAAGTGGTGTTGTGTCAGATCCTAAAGCACTGAATAAAAGAGAGAAAAAAAATTTCCATTCATCAAGCCTTAAATTTTACTAAACAAAAAAGTCTGATGACTGATGTCATATGCACACAAATATTCAAATGGATTTGGGGGCTCATTATTTTTGGAGATCCCTCCAATGAGGCAGACAGCAATCCACGCCTGCCTCTCTTAAAGTATTCGTGTTCATATCCTCCCATAGGCTCAGAACCAGGGGTCCACCCCGTGTGCTAGAGGCCTTCTTCCCTTTTCCCCCAGCATCTCAAAAGAGACCAGCAGAGCCCTCTGACCTTTGACTCCAGCTGCCTCTGAATGAAGAAGCTGCCAGAACATTAAAGTGCACTTTCTCCCCTAAGTCACCCAATTATGAGGAGGTACTTATATAGCGCTTTACATACATTATTTCATTTGATTCTCCTGAGCACACTCGGAGATTGCTATCATTATCCCCACTTTTAAGATGAGGAAATTAAGGCCTGAAGAGGTTAAAGGATATTGGCCATGGTCACAAAGAGAACAAAAATGGAAGGCAGGATTTGAATCCAAGACTCTTTTGACTCCAAGCTCAGCAATCTTCTCACTGGACAATGCTGCCTCAAACTCAAAGCCTCTGCTATTTCCCGCTGTGAAGCCTTCTTCGGCTACCTGCCTTAGTTCTTTCCCAAATATGAGGAGGTCAGCAGCGTTGTCAATGGCTCGGGAGGCAATCCTTTCAGCCCGATCTCTAAGCTTATAGAAGCTGTTATAGATATTTCTGATCAGTTCTCGACTGGCAGCAAACTGTGCCTGGATGTCAGCTGGGAGGAAGTCCTAAAACAGCCAGAGAAAAAGCAAGAACAGAGAACAAAAAGTTGTTAGTGAAGCTGAAATAATTCCCACAAGGTATAAGTTAATAAAGCAAACGTATCACCAATAGAGACATTCATCACCCCTTGATCTATCCATATACAGAGGCAAAGTCCAATGAGTCAAATCTGAGGGCACTGCCCCAACCCCACATTTTTTTCTCCCCAATCTCTCTTTTTTATCTCCTAAAAGAGGAGAAAGACAAATCACATCCTGCCCACCAAAAACACTAAACTAAATGACCCTACAAGAACACAGTGGTCTCATAAAGCAATAGAAAAGTGTTCAATTTGAAGTAAAACATCAAAAAGCACCCAATGAGCCTCCAGCTCTAAATTATAAGCAGCCCCTTCTTAGGTTCTTTACATGAGAAAGACTTTTCCTTTTTCTTCCCTTCATTCATTCTCCCTCCATCAGCTCCATCCAGTGCCAATATGATCAAATAGATATTATCTTAAGCTATCTGGTTTATGAATTCTCACCTAAGAATTTAAATCCTTCAAAATGAAATGGGTTAAGAAAGAAGAACAATGATAAAATATAGATATATGGTTTTCTTTCTTTTTTTAAAGTAAGGAAGAAGTTTAGGACATAGTACTGAATCTGAATTGCTTTTAATACCAAAGATAACCTGTTCATTTATATTTTGGAATAAGGAAGAAAGAAGTCACAATGAAAAGATACCTTGGCTCGAGTAGCCAGTTTACAAATCATGAATTCATCTCCAACACACTGGACTGATTCCTTCAGTTTATGCTGTACATCCTAGAAAAGAAACAAAGAATACGCTTAATCTTCTGTTTTTAAAATAAGGGAATTCTCAGAGTAATTCACCAATTAAAGGAAAGATACAGTCTTTCCTTCAAGAGAAGAAAGCTGTTTCCCTTTCCATAAAATAGCAATTTTTTAAACATCAGTTCCTCTTTAAATTTTTAATAAAACCCGTTACAATCAGAGCAGCTATATAGAGATAGGAGAGGCAGACTCAACTTTAGCATTAGTGAACAGAATGCCAACATGTGAGTGCAGGGAGGGTCCTACCTACATTGTGTAGGACCAGCACCTCTTTGCAGACAAAATGCATTCACAGGATGGATGGAGCACTAATGAGATGGAAACTGAAGTAGTGTGCCCACCTGTGACTAATGCAAGAGGGCCCAGTGAATACTGAAACAGACAGGTCAGAACAAAAGGAAAAGAGAAACCATCTAGGAATAGCAGGACAGAAATCACTATTCAGGTTCTGAATACTGAAATGGAAAAGAGCAAGCAAAACTCGCACTGAGGACTGACCAGAAGGAGGGAGCTTGATTAGTATATTAAAAATGAGTTCCTACAGCTACCTTTTGTTCATTAAAGCCTTACATAAATGGCAATGGAGGCAGCTAAGTGCCTCAGTGGATAAGTGCCTGGGCCTAGAATCAAGAAAAGCTGAGTTCAGATTTGGCCTCAGACACTGACTAGCTGTGTGACCCTGGACAAGTCCCGTAAATGGCAAACCACTCCAAGAAAACCCCATGGGCAGGATTGGCATGCTATGGTCCACAGGGTCAAGAATCAAACATGACTGAAAAAACATAATTGGCAACATGTGTTTAACACATTTTCATATTTTTAAGCATGGTCTTCTTATTTCACATGCTGCAGTTTCTCTCTATCCACTTTCATGCTCACCCTCTCCTCTCTTCTTTCCTTTTTATGCCTCACAGCTCTTACTACTCCTTTCATTTCTCTGATGGCAAACAATAATTTGCCTTCAAAAAATTATACTTAACCTGGTGGTTAAAACACTCAAGCTGCTCTCAATATAGTAAATTTCTTTCTTTCTTTTTAACCACTTGTTCCATGATAAATACTTTGGGGTTACAAAGAAGATAACACATAAGACACAATACCTGCAGCTACCTTCAGCCAACTATAAGATCTTTAAAGGTCAAAGTCTACCTCTATCCTTTCAGTAAATGGAAGAAAAATAGAAGCTAAGGTTTCTGCTAACCTTGTCTTTGCTTGCACCATATAATACACACTTTCTTACAATAGGAAGAATATATTATTATATATATTATACATTACATGTAATAAGGAATATACCATAAGAAACTCTTTCCTAGTCTTGTCTGATCCTTAGTAATACTGTATTCTCAACAGCTGACTTTATTGTTATAATAAGGGAAAACTGCTTTCAATATATGTCCTTCCCAAATAAGACATTTTTTTCCCTCAGTTGCATACTTTGATACTGAAACAATGGCATATCCTCTCATGCTTAGAAAGAAATTTTGGGAAGAAAACAAGATATCCACAGCCATGTGAAAAAATGCTCCATATCACCAATAATGAGACAAATTCAAATGACAACATTTCTGAGGTTCTACTTCATACCTCTCAGAATAGCAAAGACAACTAAATGGAAAATGACAATTATTGAAGAGGCTGTAGGACAGACACATTAATGCAGGTTTTGTTGGTTTGCTTGTTTACATTTTAAGTTCCAAACTGTTTCCCTCCCTCCCCACCTCACACTGGAGAAGGCAACCATTTGACATAGACAGTAAAACTATACTACGCATACTTCTATTTATCAGTTCTTTCTCTGGAGGTGGATAGCATTTTCTTTCATAGGTTCTTTGCACTTGATTTGAGTATTTATAATACTCAGAATAACTTAGTTGTTCACAGTTATTCTTTGAACAATATTGCTGTTACTGTATACAGTGTTTTCTTGGTCCTGTTTGTTTCACTCGTCACTATTTCATTCAAGTCTTTCCAGGCCTCTCTGAAGTCTTCTTGTTCATCATTTCTTATGGCACAGTATTATTCCATCACAATCATATACCACAACTTGTTTAGCTATTCCCTAATTAATGGGCATCTCCTCAACTGCCAATTCTTTGAAACCACAAAGAGAGCAGCTATAAATATTTTAGAACATACAAATTCTTTTTTTTCCCTGATCACATTAGGAAACAGACCTAACAGTGGTATCGCAAGATCAAACTGTACATATGGTTTTATATTTCTTTAGGCATAAATTCATATTGCTCTCCAAAATGGTTGGATCAGTTCACAGGTCTACCAACAATGTGTCCCAAGTTTTACACATCTGCCCAACATTTGTCATTTTCCCCTTTTATCTTTTTAGCCAGTCTGATAGGTATGAGATGATATCTCAAAATTGTTTTAATGTGCATTTCTCTAATCAATAATTATTTAGAGCAATTTTCCATATGACTTGGATTTCTTAGCTATGATTTCTTCATTAAAAAACTGCCTATTCATATCCTCTGACCATTTATCATTGGGGGATGACTCATATTCTTATAAATTTGACAAAGTTCTTTATATATTTGAGATATGATACCATTATCTGAAAAACTTTATGAAATCTCTCTCCCCATTTTTCAGCTTTTCTTATAATCTTGGCTACATTGGTTTTATTTGCACAAAAGCTTTCTAATTTAACGTAATCAAAATTATCCATTTACACCTCACAGTGCTCTCTATCTCTTACTTATTCATAAATTATTCTCCTGTAAGTCTGACAGGTAATATGTTCCATGTTCTTCTAATTTACTTATCATATCTCTCTTTATATCTAGATCGGGGTGGGGAGCCTGCAGTCTTGAGGTATATGTGGCCTTCTGGGTCTCCGGTGCAGTCTTTTGACCGAGTCCAAGTTTTATAGTACAAATCTTTAATTAAGGGAATTTGTTCTGTGAAGTTTGGATTCAGTCAAAGGGCCAAAAGGGCCACACTTGAGGACCCAGAGGTGGCCTGGAAGCAGCAGGTTCTCTATCTCTGACTAGATCATATATCCATTTTGACTTTAAATTGTAAGTGGTGTTAAGATATTGGTCTATACCCAATTTCTGCCAGACTACTTTCCAGTTTACCCAATAATTTTTTTTTTAACAAACAGTGAATTTTTATCCCACAAGCTTAAATCTTTACATCTGTCAAAACACAAAGTTATGATAATCTTTTACTACTGTGTATTGTATGTCTACTTTGTTCCACATTTTTTTCATTAATTGTTGTTCCAAACAAATTGTGTTATTTTTTCTGGCTCAATAAAATAATTTTTTGATAATTTAATTAAGATGGCATTGAATAAGTAAATTTAGGTAAAATTTTCATTTTTATTATATTGACTTTGCCAACCCATGAATAACTAATATTTGACTTTATCTGTATATCTGACTTTATATGAATAAAAAGTGTTTTATCATTATGTTCATGTAGTTCCTGGGTATGATTTGACACGTATACTCCCAGGTATTTTTATGCTGTCTACAATTGTTACTATCTCTTCTTGCAGGGCTTTGTTGTTGATACACAGAAATACTGATGATTTACGTGGGTTTATTTCACATCTGCTAGTCTGCTAAATTTATTGTTTCAACTAGCTTTTTAATTAAATCTCTAGGATTTTCCAACTATATCATCTACAAAAAAAGAGCTGGTTTTATTACCTCACTGCCCATTCTGATTCCTTCCATTTCTTTTTTTCTTATTGCTATTGCTAGCATTTTTAATATAATACTGAAGAATATTAGTGACAATGGGCATCCTTGTTTCACTCCTGACCTTATTGGGAAAGCTTCTAGCTTATCCCCATTACAAATAATACTTCTTATCATTTTAAGGAAAAATCCACTTATGCCTATGCTTTCAAATGTTTTTAATAGGAATGAGTTTTGTATTTTTTCAAAAGCCTTTTCTGTATCTACTGAGATAATCCTATGATTTCTGTTACTTTTCTTATTGCTGTAATCAATTATACATTAATAGTCTTCTTTATGTTAAGCTATCCCTGCATCCCTGGTATAAATACCACTTGTTCACAATGTATAATCTTTGCGACATATTGTTGTAGTCTCCTAACTAGTATTTTATTTAGGATTTTTGCATCCATATTCATTAATGAAATTATTTACAATTTTCTTTCTCTGTTTTTGCTCTTCCTGGTTTAGATGTCAGCACCATATCTGTTTCATAAAAGGAGTTTGGCAGGACTTCTTCTGTGCCTAATTTATTTAATATTGGACTAATGCATTTTTAATGGAACTAATAACTGGTACAGTCATTCTGTAAAGCAATTTGGAATTTGACTCCTAAATACCACTACAAGGAATAGACATTCCAAAAAGAACAAAGAAAGAGGAAACAGAACTACATACACAAAATACTTGTAGCAGCACTTTTTGTTGTGGCCATGACATGGACACAAGTAGGTGCCCATCCACTGGGAAATGGCTGAACAAACTGTAGGATACGAATGTACTGAATAGCATTCAACCATAAGAAGTGACAAAAGGGAAAGATTCAGGGAAATCCAGGAAAGAGACCAAGAGAACACCTTATAAATGACCCCAATATTATAAAAGAAAACACTTTTGAAAGACTTAAAAACCCTAATCAGTGAAATGCCCAATCCAAAAGACTAATGATGAAGCATGCTTCCTACCTCTTGAATTCAGAAAGAGACATACATTTTCAGACACAACCATTAATAACACAAATTTGTTTTGCTTGACTACATTTTTGTTACAAAGGAGGGTTTTTATCTGGGGGCTTAATGGGGGAGAAATGTGGAAGGAAATGAGGAAGTGGTGACAGCGAGGTTTAAAAAAAAAATAAAAGACAATGAAACATATTAAGACTACATTGAAAAAAGCAGAAGGAAGTTCAGAAGGGGACACAGACAAGCAAGGCAATGTTGTTGTTAGCATGTTAAATATATATTTTTAACACTGTGCTAAGGATTCACAGATTCATAGGCAATCTTCATTTTTGATTTTGTATTTGGAAATGTTCATGTATGTTGACGATTTTCTGATTCAAAACACATTTTTTAAAAGAGACTTTGGAACTATCCTTGTAACCAGCTGCCTTCTCAGTTAGCAATTCTACCTTAATAAGAGCTAGGCTCCTTTCTTCAGGTTCTTCCTGTGATAGAGTGGTCTGACTTCAAATTAAGCAGCATGACTCTAGTTTAGATGAGAAAAACTTCACATTGAAATCTAGTTGAAATGTACACCCACACCCTCTCACACCCGCACACACAGAGTGTAGAGTCATAAATACAAAAACATAGATGTAAATATGCACTGATGTTCCTCACTGTCAGGAGCTCTCCGTAGGGAAACACCCTCCCCCCAACACAGATAGCTCAGCAGCCACCACGCAGCTTATGAGTATTAGAGCTGCCTGGAGCACTGACATGGAGCGACTTGCACAGAGTAACACAAATAGCGTGGGTCAGAGGAAGGACTTGAATCCATGTCATCTGGACTTGTGGACCAGCAAACCACCACGCAATACTGCCTCTCATAACTCATAGAAGAGTATATGATCTAGAAAACAATAGCTGTAAGACAACTTCTGTCTGAATAGGGCTTTATAATATACAAGTGCCACATGCCACTTCCCTAGAGGCCGTTGTAAGATTTCAAAAACCTGACGTTGTCTGCTGAAGATGTCCAAGATCTTCTACTCCACTTGGTGGAGCCTCTGGTGATATTTCTAATCAGTAATAACCCAGATGATGTCTAGTTTCCCAACTTTATCATTTCACCAAAATGGCTCTCTTCAAAGTTATCAGTGATCTCTCAGTTGTGTAATCCAGTGGCCTTTTCTCAGTCATTATCCTCCTGGACTTCTCTGCAGCCTTGGACACTGTTGATCACTCTCCTTCCATCTAGGCTTTCAGGACACCACTCTCCACTGGTTTTCTTCCTACCTACCTGACCACACCTTTTCTGTCTCCTTCCCTGTTTCCTCCTCCAGAACATACCCTCTAACATGCACTCAGGGTTCTATCCTGGGCCCTCTTTTCTTTTCCCTCTATGCTACTTCACTTGGGGATCTCATCCGCTCCCATGGATTTAATTACTCCTTTTATACTGATCAATCTCAAATCTACCTTTCCTGCTCCAAACTCTCTGCTGACCTTCAGTTTCACATACTCCAACTGTCCAGTCAAAACCTAAAACTCACTACGTCTAAAACCAAACTCATTAGCTTTCCCTCTGACCCCTTTCTCCACCTACTTTTCCTATTACTGTAGAGGACAACACCTCCTTCTCAGTCCTTTAGGTATGAAACCCAGAAGTCACTCTCTCTTGCCCTACCATACCCATGCTAAGACCTGTTAATTTCACCTTTGTAACATCTCCTGAATGGGTCTCTTCTCTCTTCTGACACTTTCCCCACTCTGGGGCAGGCTCTCATCACCTCACACTTGGACTATTGCAACAGCCTGCTGGTGGGTCTGCTGTCTCAAGTCTCTCCCATTCAAATCCATCCTCATTAGGCCACTAGAGTGATTTTCCTAAAGTGTAGGTCAGAACCTCTCATCATCAAATTCCAGTGGCTCCCCATCACCCCCAGAGAATCAATACAGAATCCTCTGTTTGGCATTCAAAGTACTTTATAACTTCATTTCCTCCTGCCCTTCCAGTCTTCTTATACTTTACTCCTCCCAATACACGTTCTTCAATCAAGTGACACTAGCCTCCTGTCTGTTCCACAAACAAGACATGACATCAAGAGATGTAGAGTCTGAACATTTTTCCCTGGCTGTCCTCTATGCTTGGGATGCTCTGCCTCCTCATCTTTGTTTGCTGCCTTCCCTGGCTTAAGTCCCAATTAAAATCCCATCTTTGACAGCACAACTTTCCCAACTTCTCTTTAATTCCAGACCTTTCCCACTTTTATAAACAAAACATCAAAGTAATGTGTTTGATTTTGGGTCTGAACACATTTCACAACATCTGAAATATATATAACTACACAATCCTAGGGATATAGCTGTGTGTAAATAGTCTTTAAATCCTACCACTGATTACAATTTAAAAATGCAGGATTTCTAACAAAGATAAGCCCAAATGCTATATTGCCATAGCAAGTACACCTCTCAAAAGGGTATTCAGCATAAGGTTAATTTCCTTTATATATATATAATATGTACAATCAGTCACTCTTAAGAGAGACATACCTTCAGTGTTTTCAGGCCAAAGACAAAAGACAGGGGACAGAAAAAGGAAAGGAGATGAAAAAGAAAACGGATTTATGAACAGAAAATACTCTACTACACAAGTGGAATGAAAAATTCACACTGATGTTATTTTTAAACAATACTTACTGAGCCACTGAATGAGAGGAACAGCTTCAGGACCACATCGTCTGAGAAAGGGGGATGCCGGGCCACTAGGTTAATGAAGCGTTTCAAAGCTCTCCGTCTGGTCTCAATGAACTCTCTGTCAGCTAGAGGAAATAAAACTGTATGAACGTTTACAAAGGAAGGTCTTTTGCCCCTTAACCTCGCCCAAACTGGAGCTCTTACCATCCTCAATACTAACAACATTCTACATTCAAACAATCCTGAATCTGGTACACAAAAATAAAGTTCACAATTTTCCACGTCGGTTCACTGAGCTCCTAATTCTGGAAGTATAAGCATCACCAACACAACTAAGCCAAAGAAGTGTCAGGAAAGGCAGGAATCACACCTTCTAAATATTACTGCCAGGTCCCTGTTAGTACAAATAATAAATGTCAGGAAGTGGTCATATTATTTTAATTCGAACTGCATATTTTTATTGAGTAGGAACAATGAACATAATTTACATACCTACAAATTCAAATAGTACAAATTCAGATATATGTGAATACTTAGTGCACTTCATCATTTGCACTAATGGGAACTAGCTATATTTTGAAAAGTTAAGCACTGACAAGGAAAATAACAAATCCTGTTTGCTACATAGCAGACTGGGAACTAAATTGGTTTGCAAGCTATGTCCAACTAAATAAAAGCCTTTCTGTAATGAATAAATGAGTTCTGTTGTACTTTTACATCTTAATTAAAATCAATTCTATTTCCCCCAACTTTCAAATCTAGCCTAGTCTATTTTGTATTAGCTTCAAATTAAAGGCTTTCATTCATCCTTTCTTCTACTTAAGGGAAGCAAAAAAGAAGCATATGTTTTATACTAAAAAATACGTGGGCCTGGCCACTAATAATATGCATTATTTTTAAAAATCAAATGACAGTAATTTCATTGAATGATAATTTTTCTCTTAAATACTATCAAGTATCTTTTCACACTACCTAACACTTTCAGAGGTACTAAATCAGTTTTTGATTTCATTTTTTTATTCCAGATCTGTAATTTTATCAATGTGAGCACATACTAATATGGAAACTACCTCCACTGCTACATACAGCATATACGTGGTTTATAGTTTTAGAGAGTTGCCTTGGGTACCAAGAGGTTAAGTGACTTACCCAATATCATACTGCTAATATTTGTCAGAAGCTGGATTAAACACAGGTCTTTACTTGAATGGTATCCAGACTCCAAATTCTATCTAATTCTCTAACTTTGATTTAATAAATAAAATCAAAGATCTTTAATAAACTCTCAAAAATTATTATATGCTTTCTGTCCCATACTGTATATGGCATTCTTTAGACTCCTCAAAATGATGTGCAGAATTCATTACAAAGCACCTTTCTCCATCTCTTCCAAATTCTAGATTCTTTAGGATGTCAACCAAATGACACAAGAAAATGCATTATGTCAAGAGTAGAACGTAAATGCCCACAGGGGTTTGAAACTAAAGACTATGCTAATGAAAGACCACAACTATTTGAATTATGATAACTAAGTAGACATCAGTATATTGATGATGTTTCTCCTTCTGCCATTCCATTTGACAGAAATATCAGCTTTACCTCCAAGCATTCTCTTAGGGGGAAGTGCTGGCACCATTCGATAGGGGAACTTCTGTAGCAGCATCTCATGGAAAACCACAAAGTCATTGTACCTTCTGTACACGGAGGATTTGAAGCGCTAGGAGAAAGAGAAGAAGAGGCGATCACAGCTACTAGACCCCAGTATTTATCCTTTCCTTCTTCCTACCCCAACAGGAAGTACAAAGGGATGAGTATAATTTCTCCAATTTCCCAACGATTCCTTCTTTACTCTAAGAAGAAATTTGGTAATTTCTTCAAATCAGGCTAATGTTACTATCAAGTTTTTAATATCACCATATTTGTATTCTATGTGAGTCATTCTTAGCATTCAGATATTGGAGAACGAAGATAAAAAGACTACAGAGAACCTGCTGAAAGGGCACTTGCACTCTGTTTGCAGGACTTTTAAAGACATATAAGGGCTTCCTATTCACAAAAGGGAAACCCAATGGTCAAATGAAACTGTAGCTCCATCTCATCTGCTATGTTTCTTTTTTGACTTACAATGCAGATATTTAAAAACATATCCTTCACTCTCAATAAAAAGTATTTTATTTTAGATAAGGCTCACTACACAAGTCTTTGATCAACGGTAGAACAAGCACTACTTTAAAAAAAATAGATTTGTACTGGTATCTTCTGTTCTTAAATCACCCACATGCCACCCTATATACCTCCCCCTCTTCTTCCCAGAGAGGCACCCCTTATAAAATAAAATTTAAAAAGGTGGGGGGAGCCAGCAAAACCAACCAACACTAAAAAAAACCTGACATAATATGCAATATTCCACATCTGAAGCCCTCTACTTCCTTCTGCAAAGGAGCAGGACAGATATCTTCCTATAACTCTTCTTTGGGGCCAAATTAGTAGTTTATAATTTTGCATCATTTAGTTTCAACTGTTTTGTGGTGGCACTTCTCTCCAATTATATTTTTATGATCACTGTGAAAAGTACTACTTTTAATCCTTTTGTAAAAGGAAACATCCAAGACACTCTCCAGGGCCCTCTTTAAAAAAAAACAAAACACAACTCTATACTCTCTCCCTTGGCAATCTCATCTATTTTCCATGGGTTTACCTGTATGCCTATAGTTCCAAAACAAATGTGCATACACACACACACACACGCACATGCACACGCATATGCACAAGTGGAGAGAGAGATTTGGACTAGATATAAGGAGAAATATCAGGACTAGAGATTTATCTATATATCTCCAAATGAGGAGTAAGATACTTGTTTATCCACCTATTAATATTTACACCCACGTCCTGAACTGGATTTGGATCCAAATCCAATGTTTCCAACTGCCTGATAGACTTATCCTAGATGTACTACCACAAATTCAAAATTAATGTGTCCAAAAATCATCACCCTGCCTCTTATACAAATGCCCCCAATCCTCCTGAGTGTACTATCACCTTATCAAACATCTAAGTTCAAAAGTAACATTCATATACTTATAGCTGTGTGACCTTGGGCAAGTCACTTAACCCCTGATTGCCTTGGAAAGGCAAAACAAAAAGTAATATTCATCTCTTCACTTTCCCCCAATTTGTCTCTTCCCTTTGCTCCACACTTCCATATCCAATAAGATGCCAATCCTGTCAATTTTAACTCAATAATATCTCACATCTATTTCTCTCCATTCCTACTACCAATATCCTAGGTTTAAGCCTTCATCATCTCTTAACTGTATTATTCATTGCCCATGATAATTTGTCTATGATAATTTCTTCTACACTGCCTTGTAACAAAAGGGATGCTATATGGGAATAAACAGTATTATCCCAAACTAGTTTCTTGACTTAGCTCATGGAACCTCCTCTTTCATCTGCCTCCACTGGCTCTCTTGAATAAAAATACTGTATAATGGAATAGTACTCTACTTATTATATTTCATTGATAAGCTCACCCCAAAGATAAAAAACAAAATCTACTATTACAATTTACAATGACTGAACCAAAATGTCAAAACTGTCACAGACCAATCAATAAGCATTTATTAAGTACCTATGTGTTAGGCACTGCATCAGTTGTTGGGGATAAAAACACAAAACTGAAACAAGGTCTGCCCTCAGAGACTTTATATTCTTCTGGTGGAGACTACATACACATATAAGTGTGTACACAAAACACATAAACAGTGATTTGGGGGGTAGAGGCAACAACAACTAGAGAATTAAAAAAAGCTAATTCTTCAATCAATAAAGCAATCAACAAGCATTTATCAAGTGGTTATTATGTGTCAGGCACAGTTCTAGGGATAAGAGATACAAATACAAACTTCCCTCAAAGAGTGCTCATTCTAAAGGAGAAAATAAATACATATCTAAGTACAGAGAAAATGTATGAAAGGTAAAGCTAACTGTGGGGAGGGGACACTAACAGTGGAGTACAGCTTGAAAAGTATCGTATAAGAGTTCTGCTGGAGCTGAACTGTGAAGGAAACCAAAGGTCTAAGGGCACACTGGCATGGTGGGGACAGCCTGGGCAAAGGCACCTAAATGAAAAATGGAGTGTTCTGTGTAGAGAACACTAAGCAGAACAGTTTGACTGAACCATAGAGTACATGCAGGGGAATAAATATGTAATAAACCTGGAAAGATAGGTTGGAGCCAGCCATTGAGGGACTTCAAATGTCAGAGAAGAGTTTATATTGAATTCTAGAAGCAATAGGGAATTGCTAGTATTTATCAAGCAGGCAAGTGATGAGGTCAGAGTCATACTTTAGGAATATAACTTTGGCAGCTTTGTGGGGAAAACTGGATTAAAGAAGAGAGTTACTCAAGTTAGTTAAGGCAGCGAGGCCAATTATGGGGCTCTTAGAGAAGTCCCAGGAAGGGATGGCAAGGTTCTAAACTAAGATGATGGCCATGCAAGTGGTGAGAAAAGGATGTACCCAAGAGGTGTTACAAAGACGGAATTGGCAAAAGTTGGCAACTGACTGGACATATCAGGTGAGGGAAAGTGAGAATTTGAGGATGACTCTCAGATTTCAACCTGGGTGACCTGAAGGAAGTAGCACATGAACTGAGTTGAAGGAAACCTAGGTTTCTAAGAGGCAGAGGTGACAAGGAACAATGTTTCAATTATGAGGAAGAACAATCTTATGAGAAGGCGCACGGGCAAGAGGTGGAATGTCGTGTGTAGGAAACAGCAAGTCAGCTAGGAAGAGTATATGAGGGGGAGGGGATATAAAACCAGCCTAGGTAATCAGACCAAAAAAAGGATTACATCACTAAAACTATAAAGGTTCTATTAAAAAAGACTCTAGCTTGATAACCACTATTTTGGAGAGAGCTATACACTCTTTCTAAAGATCTTGAAAGCATGAAAAAGGCTTCATTCTGATCTTCTTCCCTAAGAACTTAATTTAAAACCAAAGGAAACTCCTTAGTCCCATATTCTGGTCCTCAGTAGTTTTCTAACATTTCAAAATCACTGCCAAAATAAATGCACCGAATTCACACATCCATGCTTGAGAGATGCTCATAGTAAAGATTATAAAAGGACACTCTGGCAGAGTGGTTAGTAGGGGAGGCTGCAGGGCAACAAAAACATAAGCAACAAAACTATTTAAGCTGCTGCCACCTCCTTTTTTTCCTCACTTTGAACTACTTCAGTTTCATACAGCAGCAAATCAGGTGATTTTTCTGTTCCTCCTTGTCCTATCATACAGGAATACATTACCAGGCTTGACACTTCATACTCCACGTGTTTCAGAAAGAGGCCCTTCTTCTCAGGAATGAGCTCCACCTGCACGGTGTCCCGGGCCAGCAGCTCCGAGAGTGTATGAGGGAGCAGTAACGGGTTCCCTTGAGTCACCTGCATTCGAAATGAAGCTGGTTCCCTCTGCTCAATTACCTGAGGCTTTGGCAAGTCTGGAGGAGAAACAGTGAAAACCCATTAAAAACAGCTTAGGACGTTTTTCTTCAGGAAAAAAAAAGTCATCACATGGGACAGCTCTTTGGGAGAAGAAGTCATCAGAGGGTTACAGGGCAACGTATAAACAAAAGTTATCAATAAAAATTCATTAAAAAATAAAGCTTAGGAAGCAGCAACCTCAGATCTGCTTCCCTTTCCCTTCACTATATGCTTTCTCAGCATCTGGACTCTGACCAAGCAATGCAACCAATCCACTCCTTGCACAAATTACACATATTCATTCTAGACTCCCAGCTCAGCTGAAATGCCCTTCTGCACATTCCAAGCACCAGTCAGCTGGGCTCCCCACCTGCTTGTGAATCAGCAGATGTACACACTTCCTTTCTGGAAACTGCTCAAGAAGATTACTCCCTCACAGAATGAAATCTAACACTGTCCTGGGGTCAGTGTTATGGAAGAAAGTATTATTTGAAATATTCTCTAATTATCAAAAAAATTCCTTCCACCATCAATAGGTGTCAAAATGAAGAGAAAAACATTGAACTCAAACAATTTGCACAGCATCTTCCATAGTTGGAAGAGGCCTCAGAGGTTACCTAATCTAACCCATTCTTGAACAAGAATCCAAGCTACAAAATCCCCAACAAAAAGTCCTCCAGGCTTTGCTTGAAGACCTCTAATGGGGAGGAGGGGTGGGAGAAGAGACGCCCAACCCACTGCCTTCCAAGACAGTCCATCCTTCTTGCAGACAGCTCTTTTAGGCAGCTTGTCCTTACTGTGGGCCTTAATTTCTGCCCACTGCTCTTGTGGCTAAATGGAACTAGTTTATTCCCTTTTTCCTATGACGGCACTTAGCGGATCCTCATAGTATCATCTCAAGGCCTTTCACCAATGCTCCCCTTTCAGCAAAATCCAGATTTTCTTCCCCAAAAGGCACTCTATCAATTGAAGGATGGCTGAACACATTATGAAATGTAGTGGAATATTACTGTATCATAAGAAATTATGAGGACAGTTTCAGAAAAACCTGGGAATACTTATGAGAACTAATGCATACGAAAGTGAGCAAAATCTAACAATTTACAGGATAACAGCAACCTGTAAAGACAAACAATTTTCAAAGACTTAAAAATCTGATGAAGGCAATGACCAATGATGAGTTAACCCACCCCTTGAAAAGGAAGTAGTGGACTACTTTGACAAAAAACAAACATTTTTGTTCACAGCAAATGTGGGGATTGGTTTTGCTTGACTATGCAAATATATTATAAGGGTCATGTTTTTCGTTTCTTCTCCGATTAGGGAAGGTGGGAAGGGGAAAGAGGAGAGGGACAAGACTGCCCAAAAAGGGGGATAAAGAGGGGCACTGACACATTTTTTAAATGCACAGACAAAAACAAAAGGAAGGACAGAAAGACTCACAGACAAGCAGGACAGCTTTGAAAATTACCCTTTGGAATTTATTATATATTAATGACATAATAATTCATATTTATCATTTACAATATGTAACATAATAAAAGCAAGTTGTACACAAAAGAAAATGGCCATTTTATTTGGTGCTTGCTTAGTTCAGAATTTTTTTTATGGGGGACCTAGAACTCACTGCAATGCTCTAAATGTGGTCTGAACAAGGCAAAGTACAATAAAGCTGTCACGTCGCTAGTTCTGAAAATTATTTCTTATTAAACTCTGGGATTTTGTTAACTTTTTAAAACTTCTATACACTGGGAGATCATACTGAGTTTCCAGTCCCCTGAAGCCCAAGATATTATTCATAAGTGTTATCTAGCTATACCTGCTCTATCTTCTACCCATGAAATTGATTTTTTCCAACCCAAATACAAGGCTTTAAATTTATCCCCATTATATTCCATCTTACCAAATTAGGCCCAATGTTCTAACCTGCTGAGATCATTTCAAATCCTGATTTTGTTATCCCACATTAACAATCCTCTTCGCTTTTATGTAAACTGAAAAATTTTTAAGCACATTTGTTTCTTTTACCCAAGTCATTGAAAAAAAGTTAAAAACATCACAAGGTCAGTTAAAGATCTCTAGAACACTTTACTGGAGACCCTTCCAAGCTGATATCAAACCATTTATGATGACTCTTTAGGACCAGCTGTTCAACAAGTTTTGAATTGACCTACTTGGAGTATTGGCCCACATCATCCGTATTTCCACAAGAAGAAGAAAGAGTAATTGTATGTACAGCGCTTCTCTAATCTGCTAGTACAGCAACCATGTCAAAAAAGGAACTGAATTTAGTTCCGAATGAGCTCTTCTTGAAGCTATGTTAGTTCTTTACAACATATCCTTTCTTTAGACAGTCATTTACCATCTTTTTAATTAATATGTTCTAGAATTTTGTCAGGAATCAAACTCAAGCTCACTTTAATTTGAAGACTCCATTCTCTTTCCATTTAAACTGGTAAGTCTGCCCTTTTCCAGTCCTACACTTTCTGCAAAATCCAAGATCTTTCATAGACAGTTGACAGTGACTCAGCACTCACAACTGTCAGTTCTCAGTCCCTTAAGGTGGAGTTAATCTGATCTAAGTGACTTGAATTGATTAAAAACAGCATGGTGCTTTATTATTATCTCCTTTTAGGAAGTACTGACTCCTTAGTGGCCACTTTTGTTCTGTCTTTTCCAGTCTGAACATTATTGTCCTTGGCAGAGAAAACAGAAGCAAAATGAGATAAACAGCTCTGGCTTTTTGATGTCACTCACTCACCAAGAGCAGCGATGCTACTCCTTCTCTGATTTGGGCTTCATATTCTAACCTGCCAATCTCTTTTTGAATCCTGATTTTTGTCATTCAGTGTGAGCAATATCTCTTAGCTTTGATGTCACTGCAATTTTTTTAAAGCACATCATCTAGTTTCTTTGTCCAAGTCATTAAAAAAAAAATCTTCTTTTCCCCAATGTGGCTTCAAAAAGAAATTATGTTCTTGTACTTAGAAATTTTCCTAGCTGTCACTCAGCCCTCCAATGGTGCTGGTTGTCACTTCTTTAAAACAAGAATGAATCATATTTATTCATTTTGTTTCTTAGAATGTCATTCTTTCAGATATTTCCAGCTCCTTCAAAGTACCTAATAGGTTACCATTCACCAATAAATACTGATTGATGAATATTAATGAGAAGAACCAACCAGGTACTATCCCTGTAGGACTCTTCAATTCTTCTATCCTTTCTGGCAAGTTAAAATTTGGGACATATGCCCAGAACGTGGGGAAACTGGCAGCTCTACCTACCAATGGCTCCAACCTATGATAGATTCTTTTAAAGAGATGTAACTGTTGCAAATATCTTCTATCTGAAGGGCATTTCTTGCAATCAGCCAAACGGATGCAAATCAAATCACTTTCCTTAGCATGTAAGGCTTAGAAGAACTAAAAATCAGAAGGTGATTTTTGTTATTATTCAGATAATTCCGCGATTGTCTTTGGAAGACAGTGAAATCTCTCTTCCACCCTCTAGAACTTTCTTGCTCTTTCCTGCCACAGTTAGGGGTCATGACTATGAATGACATTAAAAAACATAAAGGAAAAGGGCAGTAGTGAAGATTCTTGTTCAGATGTTTTTCAGTTGTGTCCAACTCTTCATGATCTCCTCTGGGATTGTCTTGGAAATATACTGAAGTGGTTTGCCATTTCCTTCTTCAGCTCATTTAGAGATGAGGGAACTGAGTGTAGCACAATCAGTAAGTGTCTGACACCAAATCTGAACTTAGGAAGGTGAGTCTTTCCGACTCCAGCTCCTATACCCTATCCACTGCACCACAGAGTTGTCCCTCAAGAGGTGTTAATCCCTTAAGATTTGATGAAGTCACTGACATAGGCTTATATCTAAAAGCAGAGGTCTTCTGATTCCAAGAGGACTACATATCCCTAAAGGATTCTGGCTTAGAACCATAAAACCTAAGTATTAGAAGAAATCTTGGACTTAAATTACATCGTTCTGAGAATCTGTGGCTCAACAGAGCTACTATTGCTTATGCAAGATTACACAATTTGTCCACAACAAAGGAATTGGAGTCTTTACATTTTGACAAACATTTATGAAGAATCTACTATATGTCTCAGGTACATGTGTGGGGAAATGATATAAAATTAGGATTTAAACTTGACAAATCAAAATCGAGTCCACTTGAAAAAAAACTACTTCTCATTTGTTGTTGTTCAGTCGTGTCTGACTCTTTGTGACTCCATGGACCACAACACTTCAGGCCCTTCTGTCCTCCTCTATCTCTTGAAGTCTATTCAATTTCATACTTCTTGTTTTCCATGACAGTAATCTATCCATCTCATCCTCTGCCATTCCCTTTTCCTTTTGCCTTCAATCTTTCCCAGCATCAGAGTCTTTTCTAATGAGTTCTGTCTTCTCACTAGTAGCCAAAATATTTAAGCTTCAACTTTAGTATCTGACCTTCCAGTCAACAGTTTGAACTAATTTCTTTAAGTATTGACTAATTTGATCTTGCTGTCCAAGCTTCATTGCTGAAAGCAATGAAAAGTAAACCTCTAAGTTGGGCCCCCCCAGAGTCAGCAGGAAGCTTGTCTGAAAATTTCAAAACTAGTACTCCCAAATTCACAAGTCAGCAGCTTCTTCAGAGTTCATTTCAAGAAGATATATTTGAAACTGTTATTATCCCACATCAATGGCTCACAAGTCGACTTAGGGCTATAATTCCTGGTCACAGTTCTCAACGAAATAACCCTTTAAACCTCAACTTTCTTCAGAAAAACAAGTTACTCTATTACCCACACAATAGTAGGCAATTATTCAAATGGATTCAATTGCTGTCTAAACCCTTGCAAGAAAAGAAGGAAATTATGATAAAGCTTCTTGCTGAGAAAGCACTAAAAGGAAAATTTTTCTTTTTAATTATAAACAAGAGGTAATATTTGCCAAGAAAAAAGTCTAAGTCTGACACAAACAAACTTTCACATAAATAAGTCAAACTAAGACTATTATTCTTTAAAACCCGAACAAAAATAAATCCCTTTGGATTTGTTCAGATAGGAAATGAATTTGCATTTACATAATTTAAGAAGCATTTAAATAGAATGTAGTATAACCAGTCAGACCCAGGTCACAGGAACATAGATTTAGTGCTGAAAGAGACTTTAGGGACCATCTAGTCCAACCCCCTCATTTTACAAATGAGGAAATTAAGACAGAGATATTGAGTGGTTTGCCCAGGGTCATACAGTTAGTAAGTACCTGAACCTAGGGCTTCTGACTCCAAATCAAGTTCCCTGTAATACTCTTGTCTCCAGTTGCTTCATTCCCTGATTTTGTTTAACTGCTTTTCTGATGTTAAAAAAAAAGACATTAATAAAATATTTTTTAAAAGCAACTAAATAACTTCAAGTTGATCCAGATATCTGTAAAATATTGAGGTCTCTCTCAAAGTAAAGTGTTCTTCCTAAATATTAAGGTATTACCCAGCAACAAGTAATAGGAAACATAAAATTAAAATAAAGATTGCAAACTTTTTCTTCCCTTGTATAGTGTTTATCACATTTATAGCAACAGGTTGACTATATAAGAAGATTCCATTAATGAGATTTTGAAGTGAAGAACTACCCCCAAATGACAGATGAAGGTGTACATTGTGAACCTCAAAGGTCTTTAGGTTTCTATGCTGATAGAATATAATGACAAGATCTGAAACAATCAAAGATTTCAGCCTAATATCAGATGCAGCTACAAAAGGAGCATTTATCATCAATCAGGCTCAAAAGGTGCTAAGTGGCAGGGTAAAGATCCCAGCTTAAGACTAAAATTCAGCCAACTTCAGGGACAAGTAATATCACAATACAGACAGCCATAAACACGAGAAATCAGACTATACTTTTAATTTTGAGATATGCACAGTGATGTCAATTTGTCAAACAGGTTAGTAATCATTGAGGAAAATGACCTCAAGTACAATTTTAAAAGATTATCAACTGTCAAGATAAAATCTAAACTCAAGAATGTTCAACTAATCACATGCTAGCAACAGAACTGAACTCTGATCACATGAGGAACAGACAGAAAGAATCTAAAAAGGAATCACTTTCAATTAAGTGTTTAACTCTGTTTTCAAACATCTCAGAGAATTAACTGTTCTGTAAAAATGAATGAGAGTGAATAGATAAACTGTGGGAGTTGGTACATCACTTACAAATGTAAAAAACGCTTAGTTGGAAACCAACTGTTGGCTAAGGCAGACCATACCCTGCCTTGGATAAGGAACTCTAACAGGCCCCTAGAAGAAGGAAATGAAAAGTTATGATGCTTTACATGTCAAAAGTAATTATTTAAGTGTTAATAGTAAATAATCAAGTTCAGTTACTTGTACTGATGTGCGTTGTTAGATTTTTAATAAAACTTTTTTAAAAAGAAGATTACTGTCTGGTAGACACTGAAATCTCATTAAAATCTATCTTATCGATACATCAAACTATTGATATATTGTTTATACTTTAGCTATTTTTCTTAATTTTTTTCCAATTATCAAACACATTTTATCTTTTTGTCCCTTCCATATTACCCTCTACTACAAGGGGATAAAAACCTAACAGATATGCATAATCAAATAAAATAAGTTCCTACGATGGCCATGTCCAAAAATGTTCATCTCATTCTACACAGTCCATCATCTTTCTGTCAGGAGGTAAACATACTAAACTAGAGGGAAGATCTCATTTAAACTTCTACAACAAACCCTTTTTGTAGTAGTTACCATGTAGTAATGAACTCAACACTGCCATGTAACACAGAAGGAAATGCATAGACAGAAGTTAGACAATTCTGAGTTTCTGGAGAGCAAAATCATTATAATGCTCCATTTCCTAACTGTCAGATGGCCGGTCTACACGTCTCTTTCCTACGTTATTCCACTGCGTTAACCAAACTCTACTGACTCCCAAGCATATCCTGTATTTTCCCATTTCACCTTTACTCACATTTTACCTGAGAAACTCTGCCTTCTAAACCTATTTTTCAAGGCCCCAAAACAATTTCCATCTCTGCTACAGTTTCTTTGATTCCCCTGGCTAGAAAACCTCTCATTCACCTGAAATCCCATAATAGTTGTTTATATTTCTCTTATAATAACCTTCTGTGCTATGTTGTGCTTATTTTTTTTTAATAATATACCATCAAAACTGAAATCCTCTTAACCATCTTAAGAGTAAATAGCTTTGGTATAACAGAGAAAAATGTTCCTAAAACAGAACAGAGTAACCACAGGTACATAATATAAATCAGAGAAAAGGGTATAATTTCTAAGGATCTCCAAGTACATATAAAGGGTGATGTACTAATAACAAAGTAATTTGTAAATAATTTGGAACTCAGAATGCATTGTACCATAGAAACAATCTTATAAGTGGTAGTTAGGTTTCTCAACTAGCCATAAAACATATAATGCAGTTACAATTGCAATACTAAAAGTATTAAAGGACCTAACCACCACTCATCATCCTTCTGAATCCCAATTTAGGAACACATATTTGCTTGCTTTGGTAAATAAACAAGTGTTGTCTTTGGCTCCCATAAAGGGGATCCAACTAGGAGCTGCTTGAGGAGAAAGGGTCTGATAGAGCTATGGACAATAAATCCAATAGAACATAAGTGAAGACTACATGGGTCAGGTAGTGTAGTGGACGGTGCCAGGCCTGGATTCAGGAAGACTTAACTTTTTGAGTTCAAATCTGGCCTCAGGCACTAGCTGTGTGACCTTGGGCAAGTCATTTGTCCTAGTCTGCCTCAGTTTCTCCATATGTAAAATGAGTTGGAGAAAAAAATAGCAGGCTACTCCCAGTATCTTTCCCAAGAAAACCTCAAATGAGATCACAAAGAGTTAGTCACAACTCAACAACAACAACATGGAGACCACAAAGTTCCTGAAGATGTAGAGGGGAAGGCTAAAGCAGCACAAGGACAAGATTATAATCCAATTCCACAAATCTTTACTAAATGCCTACTATGTGAAAGGCATTATGATGAGGTATGCAAAGACAAATGCAAAAACAAAACAGGGCCTACCCTACAGGCACTTAAATTCTACATGGTACACACACAAAATATATATAATAAAAAGAAAACAAGGAGGGAGAGATACTAAAAATCTGGGGAGATCTGAGAAGGCAACTGGGGATGATGAAACCTAATCTTAGGAGAAAGTATATGTCCCAGGTAAGGGCGAATGACTCATGCAAAAGAAGAGAAGCAGAAGATGGATTATCCAGTTAAGCCAGAGTTAATTTAGGGGAGAACTATAAAATAATGCTAGAAGTGTGGATAGGAACAAGACTGCGGTGCACTGGAAATATCAGACTAAGTTTGGATCTCATCCTGTGGACAACAGGAAGCCACTGAAGTTTTATTTTTGAGCGTGTAGTAACAGTCAGACCTATTCCTCTGGATGATTATTTTGGCAGTTGTGCAGAGAATGGACTGGAGATAGGAGAGATTAAAAGCAGAAAGACGAACAAGGAAGTAATGCAATCATTCAGGGGAGAAGTGAAGAAAGTCTGAACTAGAGTGGTTGTGGTGTAAGTGGAAATAAGGGGACAGCTACCACGCTTGTACCACAACTACACCATCTGTCATTAAATCTACTGGCTCGTTTCTGCATAGGATAGGACAGTGATAAGCAACGATGCCATTTCCGAGTCGAGGGCTTATCTACAATCAAATCCCACTTCTTACCTGCGTGACCTTCAACGGGTAACTTGACCTCCTCATTTCTCAGCTGCCTCACCTGTGCTTAGCATAGTGCCTGGCACATAGTAGGCATTTATAAATGTTTATTGATCTGTAAAATAAAAGGGTTGGTCCAGAGGACCTAAAATCCCTTCTAGTTCTTGATTTATAATCCTATAATCCTATAACTTCAGATGATGACTGTGAAGTACGTTTCCTGCTTCTTACAGAGAGCCAAAGGACTCAGGTGCGAAATGAGATACATTTTTCAGACACCGCCAGTATGTGCAGTTGTTTTGCTCAGCTATACTTATTTGCTACAAGGGCAAAGTTCTAACTAGAGGACAGACATGGGGAAGGGGAATTTGGGTAATGATTGTGATGCAAAAAAATAAACCATATGAGCATCGATGAAACATTTTGAAAACACTGAGAATGGGAGGAAATTCAGAAAGGAACACATACAAACAGGGAAGCTTTGTTAACGCATTAAATTTAATATACACTTTATGCATAATAGAAATTCCATTTCATATACTATCTTTTTTCTGTTCTTTGTATATTGAAATGATCCTATTTGTTAACATTGTAAAGTTCACAAAAGATAAAAATTTTAACTAGGAGAAGCAACCTGGAGACCAGCAAATAAAAGCCACAAGGATCTAGACCAGATGATACAGATGGAGGGAGTCAAATGAAGACCAGCTGCTGAGTGATGGAATGTAGCACCAAGTTGCATCCCAACATGCCAAGGGTCTATAAAAAAAATCCAGAAGATATTCCATATATGGGACACTCACTCAGCTCTGCCAGGCCTGGTGTGTTGGTGGTGCCAGTTCTTTTGGCATCCACTCTGGTATCTGAGGCTTTGTCAGGGCAGCTTTAGTTTCCTGAGTGAGATTCTTGTCTTTCTGACTCTAGGCAGAGTGACTGAGACCTGACGACAGGGTGACAGCCTTCCTCTGAGGTCTAAGTCATTCTGATGAAGGAGTGGGAGGGGCAGCACTTCCAGTAGTGTTTTACAGGAGATTCCAGTATGTGAGTCTTTATGTAGAAGCAACAGAGACAGCTGAGGCTCCCGTGGGAGAGAGAGAGAGTAGCTGTCTATGATCCCCATTGTATTCATGCAGTTGCCAGAATCTTCCTAATGCATTAACCATATCTCTCATTTCCCACTCAAAAACCTCCAAAAAACCTCTATTGCCCATAGGATAAAATACAGACGACTTGGTCTGGCATTTGAGTCACCCTTCATCAACCTGGCTCCAACCTACCTTTCCACAGCATTTCACATTGCTCAATGTCAAACACTCTACAGTGCCAACTGGACTACTAGCAGTTCCCTGGCCTCGCCCCTGCACTTCCCTCCCACTGTAGGCAAGTCCCTACCTGGAACATACTTCCTTCTCATTGCTACCTACTGCAATTCTTCCAGGCCCAGCTCAGATATCACTGTCTCCATGACCTTCTCTGATCACACAGATGAAAAGCATCTCTCCCTCTTCAATGCTGCCAAGAGCAGATGTGTCAAACATGTGGCCATCAGGGCAACACTGCTCTGTGCTGATGAACCAGATTAAAATATAATTGGGAAATGTTTAAAAAAATAAATAAAAATACAACAGAATATGAACAATACTTTTCTAAGTCAATATGCTTCTTATAGGGATCCTTATTTATGGTTCAACGGCTCACCAGTTTCTCTTTCAACTTGACAACACTGGTCCAGAGCACTTTGTCTGGATCTCTCTTTATTCCTAGAACATTCTACCTTGTATTATACTTAACTGTATACAAAACACATGATCCCTGGTAGATTGTAAACTTTTTGAACAGAAACCAAGGTATTTTAAAAAAAAATCTCTTCCGCTTAGCACCTAGCAGAACAACGCGCACATAATCAATGTTTAATTAAACTGAATCTGTAAATCAGATCTTTGCGTACCTGTCTCTTGGTAAAGAAAGAAAAACTTTGAAACCCCTGGAGCATATCTAGATGTTAGCTTCAGTGTGTCCACATCTGCCTAATATACATGTCTACAAGACAGGTGTCAAACACCTCAAAGTGCTGCCTGAATCACATTAAAATGTATCATTGGGAACTATTTAACAAATTAAATAAACTATTTTAAGAAATTAAATAAATACGATGGAACACAATGGTAATATGTGCTCAATGTGAGGGATTCTTTTTTTTTATTAATTTTATTTATTTTCAGTGTTCTACAATCACTACCATATAACTTAGATTTTTTCCCCTCCCTCCCTGAGACAGCATACAATTTTATATAGGTTCTACACATACATTCCTATCAAATACATTTTCACTATAGTCATACTGTGTAGATGAATTAAAATGAATGGGAGAAATCATATAACAAACCAAAACGTAATACACACACACACACACACACACACACACACACACACAAAATGATCTACATTCTGCAATTGAATTCCATAGTTCTTTCTCTAGATGTGGAAGGCATTTTGCCTTGAAACCATTGGGAATTATTTAAGTCCCTGCATTGCAATGAAGTTCCAAGTCTACCAGAAAAATTCTTCACACACTGTGGTTGCTGCTGTGCACAAAGTTCTCTTGGTTCTGCTCCTTTCACTCAGCATCAGTTCATGTAAGTCTTTCCAGGCCTCTCTGAAGTCTTCCTGTTCATCATTTCTTATAGCACAATAGTATTCCGTTACATGCATATACCATCATTTATTCAGCCATTCCCCAATTGATGGGCACCCCCTTGATTTCCAATTTCTGGCCACCACAAAGAGTGCTGCTATAAATATTTTTGTACATGTGGGACCCTTTCCCATTTTTATGATCTCCTGGGGATACAGTCCTAGAAGGGATATTGCTGGGACAAAGGGTATGCATATTTTTGTACCCCTTTGGGCATAGTTCCAAATTGCTCTCCAGAATGATTGGATTAACTCACAGCTCCACCAACAATGAATTAACTCTTCCACATCCTCTCCAACATTTATCATCTTCCTGTTCTGTCATGTTTGCCAATCTGATAGGTGTGATGTGGTACCTCAGAGTTGTTTTGATTTGCATCTCTCTAATCAATAGTGATTTAGAGCATTTTTTCATATGACTATAGATATCTTTAATTTCTTCCTCTGAAAACTGCCTGTTCATATCCTTTGACCATTTATCAATTGGGGAATGTCTTGTATCTTTGTACCTTTGACTCAGTTCTCTATATATTCTAGAAATGAGGTCTTTATCATGGACACTTGTTGCAAAAATCCCTTCCCAGTTTTCCGCATCCTTCTGAATCTTGGTTGCATTGGGTTTGTTTGTGCCAAAACTTTTCAGTTTAATGTAATCAAAATTATCCATCTTGCACTTCATAATGCTTTCTATGTCTTCTTTAGTCAAAAATTCTTCCCTTTCCCATAAATCAGAGGGATTCTTCTAGACTATTTAATGGTTCCTATTTCTATTTGAGTTTGAAAACAGTGGTCTACATTACTACACACTCAACAATGAATTAACATTTTGAGGCACTCGTTTACCTGAAAGGTGCAGATCTCTATTAAATTGGGTAGAAAATACAAAATAAACATCTTTAAGGTCAACTTCTATACTTCATGCAAAGACCTTTTACAAATTCAGATATAAGCATAAGACAAAGACTAATGGGATTTCTGCACAGATGGTGCAGCTATGGAAAGGTTTACTTAGTTTTGGCTCTATCTCCCAAGATTACTTCAGTACAGCTGCAGGTCCACGCTGGGAAACATGCTGGCCAAGAACTGACATGAATGCAGTAAAGTAATACATTCAGAGTTATTCAGCAGCCTGTTTTGTTATTGGAAGAAAAAATTGGATTTGGCCAAGCACTCATAACACGTTTTACTCTGCAGAAGTACTGCTGGATTCAGTCAACCACTGAAGGGAGGTATTTCCAAATGGCTCCAAACTATAGCATGTCTAACCCACTGAAATCCAGTTCAGGGAAAATTCCATAGTTAGATTCCATAGCTCCACAAAATTTATAGCAAATGTATACAGGACAATGAGAGATGGGTCAAGATTGTAGATAGGTAACAGCAACAGTTAAGGAATTCAGTGGCTTTTCCAAAATGCAATAAACTTGCTTTCACTTACTCAATCATTAAGAAAAATCTAGGTTTTTAGGAAAAAAGAAAATCTAGACCACAAATATAGCTCTGCTACGTGAAAAAGACCTGCCTGCTACACTGATCAGATTCACTGACCCAGGTGTGTGTGCGTGTGTATGTGTGTCCCTTAGATGCCCTGAACAAACAATTCCTATAAGAGAAGGAAAATATATTCTTTTCACAATAACAAACTGTGCTCAAGAAATAGAAGTCTAAATTTCCTCATCACTATCAGAAGGCTACAGACTCAGAAGAGAATTAAATGCCTAAATGACCAAGGGGCAATCCTAAATGTGCATTTATGCTTAAACTTTCATATTTCCTATAAGTACGGATTTCCCCCCACCACATGTGCAAAGTATTTTAAATAAAAAGCAGTATCATTTATTGATGTATTCACACTCCCACTATCCTTTCAACACATTTATCAGATCTGTACTATATGGATCAGTGCTAGTACTAGCACTCAATTTTTCTTGCTGGAGAAACAACATGAATGGGAAAGGCAGGGAGACAGTGGTGGATAAAAAGCTGCTTTCAAAGCCAGGAACAAGTGGCTTCAAATATAACATCTGGCACTTCAGGGCTGAACAACTCTGGGCAAGTCACAGAACCTCTCAATACTTAGGCAACTCTTTAAGACTTTAAGTGGCAGAGAAGGTGGCAAAATCTACTGTCAGGAAAGGCAGATTTCCACACTGATGACATCCCAGGATCATGGGGAAGTTAAGAATCATTTTAGTTTAGAATTTCCTGGTTTGTATCTAGCCTAGAATAAACTATCTACACAATGTTCTTGCCCTAAAGGGGATTCCATTTAATGACTTGAGACCAATCCAGGATGGCAAAAAGCCATCATTTGGAAGGGGAAAACATACATAGGGAGGAATAAGAAGAACAAAGATTTAGAGTTAGAAGTGACCTCAGAGGGCAGAGTCCAACATAGCCATTTTTATAGATGAGGTAACAAAGGAAACATTGGATAGAGTAGTGGGCTTAAAGTCAGGAAGACCAGAGTTCAAATCCTGCCCCAGATACTTACTAACAGTAGGACCCTGGGTAAGTCACTTAAATCTGTGTACTTCAATTTCCTCATCTGTCAAATGAGGTAATTGGATCCTGTAGCACCTAAGCTCCCTTCCAGCTCGAAATCTATGATCCTGTGACTATTTTTGCTTTTTCTTTGTATGCCCAGACCATAGCGTAATTCCTGGGACACATTAAAGCACTCAATGTTTACTGATTCACTGACTGCAGTTCACACAGCTAGTAAGTGTCTGAAGTAGAATTTCAACCCAAATCTTCCTAACTCCACATCCAGTTCCCTTCTAAGTATCTTACGGGGTCCTAGAATAACAAGAAAGCTCTCCTTACTCTGAGCCCCCTTCCCCAGTACATCACATACGACACCCACATCCACACACTCAAAATTTATGAATACCCAGAAACACTGTGTCTACATAAAACATATTGTATTAAATTTCCAATTCAGGTAAAATAACAAGAGACTTGAAGGCCAAAGCTTATTTCTATAAGACTGGGTTCTAATGAAGTTTTTTCATACTTTCCTAATGAAGAACATGATTTTATAGGTCTTTTCAGCATATCTGTTTTCCATATGATTATTGTAAATCACATGCTGCTGATGGAGGCCCACTCATAAAAATCTAATCATTCTCAAGCTTTACAGTGCTTCTAATAAGGGGTGTGGCCAAGGCTCTGAATTGTTAAATTTTCCATGTGAGCATTTAAAACTCAGAAATCAGCAACAGATACCAACCAGAGCTTGATTTACCGTTTTCATGATTGTCCAGACTGAAGTGATAAGCAAAATGTTAATAATACAGATTAAACTTAAAAGTATGTCTTCCCTAAAAAAAATTTTTTTTTCCCAGACAGCCAGTTGTTAAACATTTACCAGTACAATCCTGGTTCTAATACTTTCCACAGCAGACACCAGGGTAACCACAGGAAAAAGAGAATCTTTGGTTTGCTGAAGATATCACAAAATTGAAACAGGGTACTGAAAACTGTCCTGTATCAGATGATTTCCTGGTGACTCCGATCAAAGTTAAAGTAACTGAGCCAGAAAAGTTATCAGGTTATTACATCTCTCTAACTCTAAAATTAGACGTTTCTGAAAGGGGCTGCTAAAGTCTACTTTATTCCTCTGCCTTGCACATTTAAGAAATGTTTACATCAGGAGAACTGAAAAGACTTTTTCACATATTTAGAAAGGAGATTATTTTTATAACTTTAGAAAATCCATAGAAAAAGTGCCTTCCAAGGTAGAATTTAAAAGTTAAAAAAAGTTACTCTCTTCTCTGTTTCACAATGTAATCTATCCCTTTCTCCTACCTTTACTTTGGTTCTCAGTTCACTTCAAAATGATTAAATTTTTCGGTGCTCTCCAAAAGTGGAAGTTCAAATGTTTCCAAAATATACGAAGTGAATAAGCAGATGAGTTTAATTACAGTGAAAGCTAAACAGAGATAACCTGTGAAAGACAGGTATTGGGGCAATTCTAAAAGAAATACCAAGACAGCCTTCTCTGTCACAACACGAGGACATAGTAAATCAGAAGACTGAAGACCTAGAAAGTTTTCATTATTAACACACACTTCACTTACTGTGTCATTCTGTGTTGCTCAGAATCTAACTTTCACTATAACTAGACGTTGCAATCATTCAACTAAACTGTTTCCCCATCCCCCCCAAAATTGAAATTTTCACCAGTCTCTATGCATAACCAAAATATTCTAGGATCATGATGCTGGGATAGTCTCTGAATCAATTTGCTATTAATTAGCTGAAAGGGAACATGGTTACAACCTAGTCTTTTACTTCGTATAGTTTAAAAGTGATTTATTTCTCTAAATGCTTTGAGTGCTGGCAACACAAGGAGACAGTATACTCAGCTCAATGGATAGAAAATCTGTCTTCTGTCCAGCTACCAGTCTGAAGGGAAAATTATCAACAAAAATCATCTAGTGTCTAATGTGAAAATATGTTTAATATGAATGCATATGTAGAGCCTATATCAGATTGTACACCATCTTGGGGAGGAGAAGGAGGAGAGGGGAAAATTTAGAACTCAAAATCTTATGAAAGTGAATGTTGAAAAGTAAAAATAAATTAACAAAAAAATTAAAAAACATTTTGGAATTATGTGATGTAAAATATCTTTAAAAATCATCTAGTATCATAAATTGGGGAAATTAACAGGGCTTATTTGTATAGCATTTTTACAGTTTCCAAAGCATTTGACATTCTTTATCTCACTGTATCCTCACAGCAACCTTAGGCAAATATCATTATCCCCATTTTACGGAAAAGGGACTGTTAAAGGAAAAACTCACAAAAACAATCATGCATGTCTTCAGAAGAAAAGAAGAGATAACCATGAACAGAACAGAGAAGTCAGAGAATCGGGTCTGGTAATCTGAAGCTCAATTTATACATGTAATTAATCTCTGATGAAAACTACTTTACTACATGACATGCACTCAAAGTCTGCATGACCCTCAATAATGTCAGTTAATCCTACCCAAAATGAAAGGAAAAAAGAACAAGCAGCTCACTAGCCCAGACCATCAATGGAGAGAAGTTCAAAACTTAGTAAATATTCTACAATAACCACTTGAATTAAGACAGGAAAATTAGTTCCTAGAGCTAAAGTCCTAGAGGTGGGAATACCCAGTTAAACTGAATTATTTAAATCAACCCAATTAAATTCAGCAAATATTTATTAAGCACCTACCAAAAGAAGAACAAGTGCTGAAGAAATACAACATCCTACGCCCCAAGGAGTTTAGGCTACCAGAGATACAATACAAACATACTTATGTATTATTTTGTATAATAGTTATTTATATAAAAGGAGCAACAAAGTGCAACGTGATATGGGGGTGGGATTATTACTTACTGGGAGGGATGGGAAAGAGGGTCAAAGAAGGCTTTTGAAAATTATTAACAAGCATTTTACTTTCTCTTCCTACAGCCTCCTCCTGTGCTCCACTCCATTTCCAATGGGAGGGGGAGGAGAGGAGAGATAGGAGGCAGAGAAAAAACTGGAAAAAAATGTCCATTTAAAAGATGCATAGTCTCAAGGAAGGCTTAAAATGGAGGAGGTGCTATCTGAGCCGGTCTTTAAAGGATAAGTTTGACTTCAACAGGTAGGGAAGGGTACTCCAGATACAGAGAACAGCATGAACAAAGGCAGAGAGAAGGCAAATCCCAGGATCCTTCTGTGAGTTGTCAAGTATAGAACTTGTAGAGGGGGAATAAAGCAGGAAAGGTAAGGGGATTCCAGATTGTGGAGAGCCCTGAATGCCTGGCTGGAGGAACTTTATCTGGCAGGCAATAAACCAAGAGCCACTGAAGGATTCTGAGCAAAGGAGTCATATGACCAGAGATATGTATAAGACGAGAGCTGAGGCAACAATCAAAAAGGGAACTGCCTAAAATGCCTTGCACGTAATTCTAAATCCAATCTAACTGCTACAAACAGCTGGCACAAGCACATTTACCAGCTAGGACACAGACTTTTCTTAAGTGCCATTAAAGATTTACCACAGAATAGGGAGGTGAGACTGCCTTTCACTGTGTATCCCCAAACTTTCTTGGATTGCTAAAGATTAAATTTTAAACTTGCATAAGAAACATTGACCAAAAGCTACCAATTTTACAATCCAAGGAAAATGTAACCATCCAAGTAATCCACAAGTCATGTATATACCCTTTATTTAGCTTCTCAATAAAAACTGAAACCAATTTAATATCTTCCTTTGCCACCAAATACCAATAAAAGTTCTTCCACAACAAGCTTATATTTATTCCAAACTAGGCTGTGTTCTCCCCCAACATAAAGGTAAAATTATGTGATCTTAGAAAGAGCAGTTTCAGCAAAATCGTGGGGAAAGAAACCCAAAGAACACATCTACTACATAACACTTAAGGCATAACTATAATTTAGAATTTGAAGTCATTTGAAAAGATAGGGAGCTGAAGCATATCTTTATATTACCTTGGAAAAAATGACTATCAACAATTTAGTCATATAAACAAGATTTGGAGTAGAATATTTATATAAAAGAACAAATTATTTTAACTTTAGAAATACCTACTTACAATACAGCACGTAGGGCAGGTAGGTGGTACAGTGGATAGAGGGCTGGGCCTGGAGTCAAGAACACTCATTTTCTGAGCTCAAATCTGGTCTCAGACATTTACTACCTGTGTAACCCTGGGCCCATCACTTAGTCCCATTAGCCTCAGTTTCCTCATCTGTAAAATGAGCTACAGAGGGAAACAGCAAACTACTCTACTATCTTTGCCAAAAAACCCCAAATGGGGAAGAGTCAGACACAACTGAATCTACAACTTACATATAACCAATGAAATTACAAAGGTTAAACTGTTATCTTGATCTCTAATAAGCATATCACTCTTAACTATGATAAACTCCTGAAGGTCTGAGATTGGTCCTATCTATGTTTCTCTCTCTCCTAGCACCCACTATAGTATATTTCATGTTATAAGCAATAAGTAAAGATTTGTTGAATAAATAGATAAGGATTTCAAATTAAGACTCTACTAGCCTAATCCAATTGATAGCATGCTTTTAAGTAACATAAAGGAATTTTAAAATGCTCTAATTCATATTCCTCTCTAATCCAGAATTACCCTCTAATTATTCAAATATTCAATATCTAACACCTATCTCTTTAGCATACTAATTCCTAGAAAGCCATGCTTATATATAGTACCATGCACATGGATGGAAATGCTTAATAAATATCTAATAATTACTAAAATTGAGACAACAAAATAGATTTTTCTCCTATGATGCTGTCAGTGTTTAAACAGTAACAAACTTTTTAGTACAAAGTACATCAATGTCTACTGAACCTCACATTACCAGAATTCACTTTCCAGCTACTTCTCCCGAGCCAACCCAAAACAGTTATTTTTGTCACTCAATTTAAGCATCCAGTAGATATAAAACTCAAAAAAATCACATCACCGTCCACAAGTTTATTAAGGTTTTCTATAGATCCTGAAAAAAACCCCATACATAACATAGCAACAACACTATTAACTCTGGGTTGGGCAATCTCCTTTCTCCCTTGATAAAACTGTTTAAAGAGTGAGCAGAGTGGCACAGTGGAAGGAATGCTGGACTCAGAGACATGCCCGCTAATTCTGGTTCAGCCCCTGCCTCTTATGTGACTTATTTCACTTCTTCGGTTTCCTAATGTTCTTATGATATGGAAAATTAAGGGGCTGGCAGATGATTTCTTAGGTCTCTTCCACCTATAATAATAGTCTATGAGGCTATGAAAAATAGTTTTCAATATCACCCTTACATCCAACTTACCTTTTACCACTTTCAATCTCTCTGAGCTTGAATCTGCACTTACAAAGAGGAAAAACCAGGACTGAAGGAGTATTTCAAGTCGGAGCTTCAGCTAATTCATTGGTTTAAAGGAAAAACAGCTATCCAACTTCTCCTCTGCTTCCCAGCAGACCTAACTTATGGACACATTTCCTTTTGTACTACATTTTTCTTAAGAAGAAAAAAAAACCTCAACCAGAATTCCCCTTCCCTCAATAGATCACTTTTCTGTTTGACCACACATAATGGCAAAATTTTTTCTACGTAACAGTGCCTCAGTTCCTCTTTTTCCTAATTGAGAGATTTTGCCTTGCAAATGACAAATGTTATGCCAAAGACTTAAAAATGAACAGTTTCATGATCGAGAATGTCAACTAAAATGTTATTCAAATGTCTATAGTTGTTAAACTTCCAACTAAAGTATTTTATCCTACCTGTACTTCTTAAGAAGGGAAACATTCTTTTATTCTCTTCTGTTTAAAAAGTCAGGTTCCACTTACATATACTGTTACATGGTTGATATGCTAGTTAGTTTTGTTAAACTATTTCCCTCCTTTTTAGATATTTTGTTACAAAGGATGGGTACGGGAGGAAGAAAGAATATATTCAGAAATAAAGGTGAAGTAAAAACAAGAGATATTTTTAAGAGAAGATTCAGGTTCATAAGATTATATAAAACATAAGGTTATATTAAAATATATAAACTAAAACAGAATCAGAGATTTGGAGCAGGAAAGAATCCTGGAGATCATCTAGGTCAGCCCCTTTACACTGAGACTGAGACACAAAGGCTGTGACTTGCCCTGGGTCACATGTGTAATAAGTAGTTGAGTCAGGATTCAGACTCACCAACATGTGGTCATTTGTGTGAAAAATAAGAGTGAAAGTGTGTGATATTTGTGTCCCATCAATCCCACAGAACTGAAATTCTATCGTCTCAGAATTAAAGGAGTATTAAGCAAGAAGAGCAACTGTTACGTATACTGCAGCTCTCATTCTGAATTACTCAGCTTTATAGTCTTAAAACCTAAATCATCCAAAAGATGGTCAGATAAAACTATCCTGAAGACACTTCATTAAAATCCCTGTCATCCCAGACTGCAAAATCTAGGAATGAAATGAAATGACTGAAATGTTCTGATCAATAATCACCATATGTATCAATAAGGAAACATGTAAGGAGTACTTGTTGCATAAGGTTCTATATTATTTCTCCCTTCTCCTCAATCCAGAATGAAAGCCCTTCCTTCAAGAAAAATATTTAAGAGACATATTAAAAGCGAACAATACAGTAAAAGTGAATTGTAAGAAATGTCTAACATTTGATAAACAATAAATACCATAAGAGTTCAGAAGAGGGAGAGGCACTAGAAGGCCTGTGCCTTCCAGTGTGTGGGACTCCCATCCATCAGGGATCCAGACAGCCTACACTTCTGGAGTCTGCTTCACATCCCTGTTATCTCCTCGTCATGCATGCAACCTTGAAGCCTAAGGATTCCATGGGGCCAGTCAAGTCAGGGGAATTGCATCACCAGAAATTTTTACTGACCCAGACATTCAGATAAAAGTCATATGCTCCATTCCCAGTGTTTACAGTGACAAGCCATAAAAGGTGATTCCACAACCCCTCTGTCACACTTAGTCATCATAGGATCCTGGGTCAGGTCTCTGACGCTTAAATGGTTCTTCCTCCATCCTATGACTGTAAAACACCCACTTCCTGTTCCCCTTATTCTACTAATTCAGAATCTCCATCTGCTGAGCAAAAATCCTTTCCCCAGCCACTTCCACTTATATTCTCATCATCTTAGATCTTCTGATCTTATATGCTTTTCCATCTTCTGGTATGGTCTTTTTCTTGACCTGATCCATTCCCTCTTATTTGGGGGCTTCAACATACATATTGATGTTCCCTTAAACACTCTGGCTTCTGAATTCCCTACTTCCATTAATTCCCATGATCCATATTTTTAATCAGCTTAGCCACCCACAAGGATGATCATTCACAGGATCTCTCCTTCATCTATAACCAATCACCTCTACAATCTCTAACTCCTTCTCAACATAAACTTTTATTCTTCCATCTCTCTCTGCTTCACTCTCCCTTGAGCCGTATGTGCTTCAGCATCACTCCATCACATCCTTCCAACTATCTCTACCCTACCCAATTACCCTGCTTTAGCCTCACTATCTTCTCTCTACGGTTTTGACCACAGAGTAGATGAATTCAACTATATACTGTCCTCCACTTTCAAGTCCCTCATCCCTTTATCCTACCACTATTCACCCTGCCAATCTTCAACCCTGGACCACACCTATCATTTATTTTCTCTTCTATTTCCAGGCCACTGAATGCTTCCAAAGAAAAAAGTCACACCACTGTGCCAGCTAAGGACATTAACCCTCATGTTATCTAATCTCTACTGAGCCTTGCTGCTCTATGGTAATCCCTTCATTCTTCCCTAATTGGCTCCCTCCCTCTGTGATATCAATTCCTACTTCAATGAAAAATTATTAAGTAATTTTTCCACTAGATGCTTCATTCCCTTACTCCAAAATTCAAAATCACTACAGGTCTTCACCCATGCTCTCCTTTGTTCCCCTAAGATAGGTGGCCCTTCCCCTTATCAAAGGTAACCCTCTACTTGTACCCTGGATCCCATCCTCTATGGTCTCCTCTGGGAGAGAGCCCCAGGATTTATTCTTTCCCTGTTGCCCACAAGCATGATTTGGTTCCCCTTATCCTAAAATCCTTCATATAAGTTCCACCTCACACCTGTTAGATTGGCAAAGTTGATCAAAAAAGGGAAAATGGCAAATGTTGGAAACGTGTGGGAATACAGATGCATTAATGAACTTTAGGTGGAGGCAGGAACTGTGTCAGAGGATTTAGACACTGAAGGTACCTTGAAGACCAAGTCCCTTGTTTTAAAGACAAAGAAACTGAAGCCTAGAGAGATAAATTGGTTTGTTGAATTTACACAGGCAAGTAACTTTTTATATCAATATATCTATATCTAGATACATCTATAGATAGATATGAGGGATCATGGAAATCTTGTTCATTTTAATTTTGAGCTGGATCTTGGGGGAAGTCACACTGACTTGGGATTTCAACTGCTAAGAAAGAAGGTAAGGACAGTATTAGCAAAGGCATGGAGATGAGAGAGACAGACAGAGAACGAAAGACAGAGAACGAAAGAGAGAGAGAGAGAGAGAGAGAGAGAGAGAGAGAAACATGCTAGGTGCTAGGACTGGGGATGTACATACAGAAAGACAGATAAATATTTAGATATCTCCCGCCCATGTATGAGTTCTTGCATAGGCTATCCCCTCATGCCTTCCTTATTTCTGTCTCTTAGAATTTCCTTCAAGGCTTAGCTCTTCTTTTACATGAGATCTTCCCTGATCCAGCACTTAGTACAATGCCTGCCATATACAAGGCACTTAATAAATTCTTACTGACTTGACTCATTTCCTTCAGCTGTTTGTCCCATTCCCCCCACTCCCCCCGCAAAGTTTCTTGTATTTATTCTGTACATGTTCCCTATCTACTCATTTGAGTTTGTGCACTTCCCTTCAGTGTAACGTAAACTCCCTAATGGAAAGGACTGCTTCATTTCTGACTCTGTATCTCCAGCATCTAATACACTACCTGGCTCATGAATGGCACTTAAAAAATATCAGCTGAATGAATATGCCAGCTACATCTTCTCTTCTCCAGGTTACATATCTCCAGTGCCTTCAAATGATCCTTCTATACATGAATCTTTCACCATCCTGGTTACATTTACAATTGCATTCAATATAATTACAATTGGTTACAATGTAATTACTGGTTATAATTCAATAACAGCATTATTCTTAAAATGTGGCCCCCATAACTGAACACAACACTCTGGATTCAATCAGAACCTGGCAAAGTACAGCAGGACTGTCACATGCTGGAGATACACGGATGCCACAGAAAGACTAAGGAAATACAAAAAGACCACTGGATTTAACAATAAAAAGGCCATTAATAACACTGGAGAAAGTCATTTTGAGACAGATTCAGATTCCAAAAGTGTAAGGAATGAGTGGGTAATGAAAAAGCGGAGATACTGAATGTAGTTATTCTTTCTAAAAGTCTAGTTGTGAAGGAATGTTGAAGGAATCATGACAGGAAGGATTGTGGGAATTAGGGACCAAGTAAAAATTTTTTAAAATCAAGAGAATAAGAATGTGGGGGGAGAATTTGGGCACCCCACAAATCACATTCTAGGATGCCATCTGGCCAATTCTATAGATGACAAAGACAACGCTACTGATCAACATGGGAGAGGTCTTGGAGACCATTTAGTTCAAATCCCTGTTACAGATGAGAAAGCTGAGGCACAGAGAGCTAAAGCAATTTGCCTGAGGTCACACAAGTAGCAGTGGGAGGTGAACCCAGGTCTTCCTCAATCCAAGTCTGGTGTACTATCCACTCCACCACACTATTAGGATAATTTGCACCCTCTTCCAGTTAGTGATGTAACAATATACTACCCATAGTTAGCCATAGTTAAAGGTAGTCTATAGCCCTGAAACATGCAGATCCATTTTGTGAGCTTGACCTGATAAACATAGAACTCTCAATAATATAACTAGCCAGTTAGTTAGAGGAAGGGATATATTCTACAGTTGAAAGTGGGGGGAGGGGGGAAAAACTAATGAAAGGCCAAGATCTGGTAGAAAAATGTAGACTAGTCATAGTAACAAAGGTTCTTGAGGAGTCATGGTCCTAATATGAGTAATATGTAAGATTTCTTTAAAGATCACATAAAGGGGGAGGAAAAGGGCAAGACTTCTTACTTTTAATAGCTTGAATATCAACATTAACAAAAGTAAAGTGTAATAAACAAATTCTGGGTTTCCAAACCGAAATATACAGAGATCCCTTTGAGGCCACCAACCTAGAAGCAACCTGGTACCTTGGAGGCACCCTCTTTTTATGTACCTCCAAGCAATGAAGGACACATAATATCACTTTATAGCATATTACATAACAGCCTTTACTTTCTGAAGCTCACATACATTATCAAAATTGCCCAGTAAGGTATACAGGGCAAGTGTCAGTAGCCATTGTTTACAGATGAGGAAAACATCTGCAGACAGGGTAAGTGACTTGCCTAAGATAGTGATACAACAATGACATCTAAAATTCTACAGTGCTTTCCAATTTGCAAAGTGCTTTCACATACGTAAATGCTAGGATTTCTGCCTCATGAATCTTCCCCCCTCTCTACTGGATCCCTTCCCATAGGCTAGAAACATATTCAGATCTTGACTCTTTCGTAACTTTGTTACTCCCTCAAGGTAACTCTCCTCCCTTCCCACCTGTACCCAATTTTCAACACACACACACACACACACACACACACACATACACACACACACACACACACACACACACACACACACACACACACACCCTCCCCTCCCCCCCCCCCATGGATTCTGTCCTCCCCACTCTACTGAAACTGCAGCATCTCTGAACAACCCTCTCCTTCACCAGTTCCTCATGACATTCTGATCCTTACACGTGCCTGGCCCCGAAGGTTGTCCTCTCTCCTCCCTCTACACTTTCTTGGTTATCTCATCCAATCTCTCAGCTTCAATGATCAGATCTCTATGTGCATAGCTAAAATATCTAAATTTCTACTTACAATTCCAGAGCTCTAGCCCCATATTTTCAATTATTTGCTAAATATCACTAGCACCTAACATTTATATGACTCATGGAATTTAACCTACCCTGCATATGCTCCACTTTGGTTAGTGGGGATGCTATATTAGTGGACTCATCACCTTGGAGTTCTTTCCAATCTTCCTCTTGTCTCATCCCATACATAGAATCATTTGCCAAGTTCTAACTTTTCTTCTTGTTGTTCAGTTGTGTTTGACTCTATGTGACCCCATGGACTTAAGTCCATGGAGTTTTCTTGGCAAAGATTTTGCAAAGGTTTGCCATTTTCTTCTCCACTATGTCCCTGTTTTACAGATGAGGAACTGAGGCAAATAGGGGTTAAGTGACTTGCCCAGGGTCACATAGCTAGCAAGTGTCTGAGGCTGGATTTGGAACTCTGATCTTCCTCATTCCAGGTCCAGTTCCCTATCCACTGTACCACTTGGCTGCACATGGTCTTTCTTCCTCTTTTCTATCCTTTCTCTGTCTTCAATAATAATTCTTCCTCCTATCACTTCCACTCCCATTACACCCATCCTAGTTCAGGCCAATAGATCTCTTCTTGCTAAGCTACTGTAAAAGCTTAATTGGTCTTCCTGCCTCCCGCCTATCATCACCCTAATCCATCCTCCAAGTAGCTGCCCAAAAGATCTTCCTAATGTACCCCTCCACTTAAAACTTTTAGTAGCTCTCCACTATCTGTTCAATAAAGTATTAACTCTTAATTCTGACATTAAAAGTTTTTAATCTCATCCCCATTTATTTCCTAATACTCTGCTTCATGAATTCTCCATTCCGGCCAATCTGGACTACTCACAGAGTCCCAGCTATTGTCCTTTCTTCTCTGGTCACCAGGCCTTTGCGCATACTCTTCCTTCTCCCACCCCACTTTATCTATCAGCTGAAGTCACTCTCTCCCCTTAAAATCCAAGTGAAAATTTCCCAGATCAAGAAACTTTCCTTGATTCCTCTCTTCCCTCAGGGGAAAGTACTCCCTTTATCCTCAGATTTTTCACAGCATTGGGTCTACACCACTTCCCTAAACTTTTAAATTTCTTATCCATTACTTATCTGTGTACCAGTCCTTTCCGGGCCCCTACCCCCCTTTAATTAGGATGCAAATTAAAGGAAATCAGGATCTACTTTGACTACCTTCATATCCCTACTACCTAGTACAGGGTCTCTGGTATGCCAGACACTTGAAATACTCTTGGAATTTAATAACAACCCTTAGGCAGGACAAGTACTATTTACCCCATTTTGTCAAGGCTCAGAAAGGTTATATATGACTTGCTAAAGCTCAAAGTTAGAAACTAGGTCTCCTAATTTCTAGAAAACTCTTTCCAAAGAGTTCCTGGGTCTCTACCACCTCCAATAAAACAGGGTTAGGATTTTCCTAGAACTGGGATTGGACTACTACTATTAGAAGGCTGGACCTTCCTAGAAGTGTGGTAGTTAAGTTTTGTTCAGAAGAATGAGATGGAGAGTCAGGAGCCAGGGCAACTCTAGAATCCTTGGAATTGGTGAGAGTTGTAACTAAAGGAAGGAAAGTGTGTTAGTTGACAAACATTTAAGTGCCTCCTCAGTGCCAATCACTGCCTAAGCAAAAGAAGCTAATTGGGAGAAGAGTGGCAACCGGTAAGGTGATATGATTGAAGGCTGCCAAGGAATGGACTTGAAGTCAGGAAAACCTGAATTCAAATCTTACCTTAGACACTTAAGTAGTTGTGTGGACTCTTAAGCCAAAAAACCCCAAACTCTCTAGGCCTCCATAGCCTTTATGACCTCTCCAATATTTCCCTAATTTTTCTTCTCCAATTACCCCTCCCCTGATGCAGGCCCTCATCATCTCATGCCTGGATTACTGCAGTAGGCTTCCTGTCTCTTCCTGGCTATCCTCCACTTAGAGTTCAAAGTAATCTTCCCAAGTTTGGTAATGCCACACCTGTCCCAGTCAATGAATTCCAGTGGCTTCCTATTACCTCCAAGATAAAATATAAAATCCTGTTTGACTTTCAAAGCACTTCAGAACTTGACCCCTTCCTATCTTTCCAGTCTTCTCATACTTTGCTTCCCTCCACAAACTCCACAAACCAGTCTCCTAACTGGCTCCCTGAACAGGACACTCCATCTCCCAACTGCAGGCATTTTCTCTGGCTGGAACACTCTCCTTCCACACCTTAGCTCCTTCAAGTTTCAGCCCAAATACCACCTTTTACGAAAATCCTTTCCCTCAGAAATCATCTCCAATTTATCCTGCATGTATCAGTTTGTATGTTGTCTCCCTGACTGGACTGTGAACTGCTTGAGGCGAGGGACTGGTTTTTTGGGTTTTTTTGCACTTAGCACAGTATCAGGCACATAGTAGGTGCTTGAAAAGGCTCGTCGACCCATTTATGAAACTGAGGTCATAATTGTGTGTACCTCACACAGTGGTGAACATCAAATGAGACAACACATTAGAGCTTCGCAAACATGGAAGTGCTGCCGAAATGCTAGCTGTTATACAAAAATCAATCTGTCAAATTATAAATCAAAAAATCATGTGCCAAGTCGGAGCCTTTCTACCTCTTCAGCAACATTTCCTCCTCCTTTCCACTCTCACGACAACCCTCCTGACTGAAATAAATAAAAGCAGTCGAAATAAATCAAAACCAGTTTAAGCAGAGGGGACCTCAGAGACCATCCAAGATCCCCGCACGCACGCTAGCACTTCAGAAAACGGATTAGACCCGAATGCTGCGTGGACGCTTGCCAGTGCTCACGCACAGAACGGATTGAACAGAGCGCTCATTACAGCCCCGCAGAGGGTCCCCCGAGCTCTGCCCCCACGCCGGCTGCCTTCTCCATATCCAAACGTTTCCCTTGCTCACGGACTAGGAGGTCGTAGCCCCCCCGCTGTGCCCAGGGCTCTAGCAGGTAGCCCGGCGCGGGCGGGACCGCGGCTGGGAGAGCCCCGGGTCTCCGGCCTCCGGCCCCTGTCCCCGGCCCCCCTCCTGCCCTCCTACCTGCCGGGCCGAGGTCCGCAGCCGCCGCCTCAGCGGGAAGCGGCCGGTCCATCTCGCGGCCGGTCATGTGAGCCCGGCCCCACGTGACTTCCTCCTCCGAAGCCGGGCCGGGACCCCCTCACCCCGACCTCCCCCGAGGCCCGGCCTGGGGACTGAGGAGGCAGCGCTGGGGCCGACCTCCAGCTCCGGGACGCGGGCTCGCTCCGCCCCCTGCTGGGCGCAGAGGGTCCCGCGGCTCCGCCGCCGCCGCCGCCGCCTCATGCCCCCTGCTCCGCCTCCTGCTCTGCCACCGTCCTCCTCTCTCCTACCCTCCTCCTGCCCCTCCTCCCCTGCTCCTCCTCCCTCCTTCCTCTTGTACCCTCCTCTCTCACCTTCCTCCCCTCCTCTCCTGCTCCTCCTCTCTCTCCCCCTGCCCCTCCTCTCCTGCTCCTCCTCTCTCTCCTCCTGCCCCTCTTGTCCTCCTCCTCACCTCTCCTGTTCTCCCCTTTCTCCTCTCCTTTAACCTCCTCCTCCCTCCTTTCTCTTGTACCCTCCTCTCTCACCTTCCTCCCCTCCTCTCCTGCTCCTCCTCTCTCTCCTCCTGCCCCTCTTGTCCTCCTCCTCACCTCTCCTGTTCTCCCCTTTCTCCTCTCCTTTAACCTCCTCCTCTTCTTTAACCTCCTCCTCCTCCTCTTCCACCATCCATTTCTCTCCTACCCTCCTCTTTACCCCTCCTCCTTCCTCTTCTCTTTCCTTCCTCCCCCTCTGCTCCTCCTCCTCCTCTCCTCCTGCCCCTCTTGTCCTCCTCCCCACCTTTCCTGTTCTCCCCTTTCTCCTCTCCTTTAACCTCCTCCTCCCTTCTTTCTCTTGTACCCTCCTCTCTCACCTTCCTCCCCTCCTCTTTTCCATCTTGTTCCCTCTTTCTCTTTTACCCCTCTCTCCTCCTCCTCCCTTCCCTCTTTCTCTTCTGTCGCCTTTTCCATTTTTACCCTCCTGCCTTCTTCTCCCCTTCTCCTTTTTGGCTCTTCCCTCTCTACTCCTCCCCTTTCTCTTCTCCTTTACCGTCCTCTTCCCCTCCTTCTTTTCAATTCCCCTTCTCCCACCTCACTCCTCTCAACTTCCCTTTTCCCATTCCACCTCTTCACTTCCTCATCTCCTTTTTCTCTCTCCCTTTCCCTTTCTCTCTCCTCTCTCCCTGCTTCTCTCCTTCCTTCCTCTTCCTTTTCTTCTCCTTTCTCCTCATTCTCCTCCCTTTCCCCTCTTTCCACTTCATCTCTCTCCTCCCCCCTTTCCTATTTTCTCTTTTGCAATTCCTTACCTTCTTTTCCTGGAATTTTTTTTTTAATACACTCATTATTCTATTTTTCCCCAATTACATGTGAAAGCAATTTTTAACATTTGTTTTTTTTAAAAAAATTGAATTCCAAATTCTCTTTCCCTCCTCTCCCCCCCTCAATACGAAGACAAGCAACTTGATAGATGTTATACATGTGCAGTCATGCAAAACATTTCTTTATTAGTCATATTGAGAAAGAAAACCAAAAAGAGAAAAAAAGAAAGTAAGGAAAAATTATGTTTTAAACTGCTCTCAGACTCTATCAGTTCTTTCTCTAGAAATGGACAGCATTTTTCATCATAAATTCTTGGGAATTATCTTGGTTCATTGTGTAGCAGAGGATAGCTAAGTCATTCACAATTACCATTGCTCTTCCTGTCTGTGAAATTCACTTGGTTCTGCTCATTTCACTTTGCATCAATTCATGTAAGTCTTTCAAGAGTTTTCTTAGAGCATCCTGCTTATCATTTCATATTATACAATAGTATTCCATCACAATTACACATCACATATAATACAATTTGTTCAGTCATCCCCCGATTGATGGGCATCCCCTCAATTTCCCTGGGACATTTATTAAGAAATGCTTTTTCATTGATTCATTCATACCTCGCCCTCTCTGGTGTCTGGAACATAGCATATGTTTCATAAATGCTCATTCATTCATTGACTCATGCTCCACTCTCTCTTCCCCTTCCCTAGTTTGTGGCACAAGGTAAACACTTGAATGCTTTATTTATGTCCCCCTCTCTTCCTTTCCCCTAGACTAGAAGATCTGTCATTTTCCTGTGCTTCCTCCTTCCAGCTTTAGTTCCTCTTTCTAAGACCCTTAAGTAGTTTCCCTTTACTCGGATGTGTATCTACAAGTCTTCACCCATCCTCTTCCTATTGCTATCTTTTTTCTTTCTCTGATGTCCCTGCTTTGATACAAAATATTTCTAGGATGTAATATCACTCTTTTAAACATAAGCTCCTCATGGCCAAGGTCTATCTCTCTTTTTATTTTTAAATTTGTATCCCCAATGTTGTATCCCCACAAGAAGTTGCTTGGTATAGTAGATACACTAACTAGGCCTTGGAGTACAAAAGGTCCAGACTAAAGCCCACCTCTTACACACTTTGGCTATGTAACCCTAAACAAGTCACTTAACCTCTCAAAGTTTTTGGCAACTTTCTAAGACAATCAATGGCACAGCAGATACAGATCAGCATTGTTAGAGGGAATTTCCTGATTTGAAGTTCCCTATGAAATCACAAGTTTGTTCCCTACTCCAAACCACAAAAAAATAAAAATAAAACCCCCAGGGCACAGTAATACAGAACTTGTATTAGCATTTATTAAGCCCATTAACTGATTGAACAGATTCGCCCCTAGACTTATGTTCACACCTCAGATCTCCTACCTCCATCAACAGATCCCTTCAAAGGCTGCTGTGACCCCCCCCTAGCCTCTAAGTGACAACTTCATGGCTAATCCCAGGCTGCAGTTTTACCCAGACGTTCCAAATCCCTGAAAATTCTTTTTGAGTTATTCGTCTCTGCACAGGCTTGAGGAAACTGGGTATCTAGTTGGTGGAAGAACTCCTGTTGATCAGCTGAGAGTTCTAGGTAAGAGGTCGGAGGAGTAATGGAAAGTAAAATAACCTGTCAAAAGTGAGAGAGTAAAAGGATAATCATTGACAAGTGGTTTGCCTTTTTTTTTTTAACCTGACAATTCTATATTTTGTTCTCTCTTCATTACTTTGTCCTTTAGAGGCTATAGCATACGTGAAGTTGACCTCTCTATGGAAACTGTCCCAGTGAACTTACCGTGAAACTGTTAGCAGATTTTGCTTTCTAGACTTCCTGAATATGTTTTTACTGTAAGAATTGCCAAAAAAAAAGTTTTTCTTTTAAAAAAGTTATTGGAAAACTCTTAATAGGGTAGAGCTAGAGTGACATCTTATGACTAGTTAGGGAAAGACAGGCAAGTATATAATACTCAATTTTCCTGAACAAGGGAAGAGGAAGTGAAAAAGCATTTATTAAGCACCTACTAGATGTGCCAGGTGGCAGCTAGATGGAACCATGGATAGAACCCTGGGCCTAGAAGCAGGAAGACAAAGCTTCCTGAGTTCAAATCTGACCTCAGACAATTGCTAGCTGTGTGACCCTGGGCAAGTCACTTCACCTGTTTGCCTCAGTTTCCTCATCTGTAAAATGAGCTGGAGAAAAAAAATGGCAAACCACTCCAGTGTCTCTGCCAAGAAAACCCCCAATGTGGTCACAAAGAATTGGACATGACAAAAATGACTGAAAAAGAGCAACAGCAAAACGTGCCAGACACAATGCTAGGTACTTCTACAGATCTCATTTAATCCTCACAAATCTGTGTGGGACGTGCTATTATGACCCTAATTTTACAATTAAAGAAACTGAGGCAGATAGAAGTTACATGACTTGCGCAGGTCAGAGAGCTAGGAAGTATCTGAGGCTACATTTGAATTCAGGTCTCTACTGTACCACCTGGCTGGCTAAATATGTAATCAACTGTTAGAGGCATTAGCATTCTCAAGCTTCTTCTGCGTCCATATAGCATGTTGAATTTCTCATTTTTCCTTTCAAATAATTTAGCTAACCAACCCTAAGAATCAATCTCCTAACACTCCAGTAAGACTTCAGGCAGAATGCAGATCTGTTGAATGGTTCTCATTTCAATAAATTTTTATGAAGAACCTAGAGGTCATACAGTGCAATGCCAGATGGGGCATGGATGAGGGGAAGACCCCAAAGTTTGGAAAAGACAGATTGAGCTTTATCAGAGCTTAAAAATAATAAGGGAAAACTTGTAGCATTATAAGGTTTGCAAACCATTTTCTTTACATCTTCCTGAGGATCTGAGTCTTAAAGAGCTTAAGTGAATTCCCATGGGCACAGAGAGAATTTAAATCCTGTCTGAGACAGCATTTATCACAGAGTTTTGCATATAGTAAGTGCTTAATACATGCTTCATTAATTCATTCCAAATTTTTTACAAGTTACTTCTTGGACCTTTTATCTCCTGCCTCTTTCCCTTTGCAAAGATGGTACCACATGCCTGGAATTCACTTGCTAATTTTAGCTCCACAGAATCCCTAGTGTAGGGTTGAGTTGGTTCACTAAAGGGTCAAGATAGGGAAGGAAGGAGAGTGGAGCCAATATAGGGGTGATCTGCTGGGAAAAAACCAGAAGAGTGGAAGGAATGGGGATCAAAGAACAAAGAGCATGATTGTGGTTTTAAAGCCTAGGGCAAAGAAAGGTAAAATGATCAAAGATTATGAACAGATAGAAAGAAGTATTTCAGAATTCATGAACAAATTAAGTTGAATACTGTGAGTGAGGGCAAGATGACCATCCTAGTGTATAGCTAAGGTGGAATGGAGAAGTTGAGGAACTGGGAAGTTAGCATGTTTGAAGGAATATTTGGAGGCTATGTTGAAGGCCCTCGTAAGATAGCAGGAGATGGGGAGGAGAAAAAGGTTAAAAGCCAGGCAATAAATTCACTGGTGAAGGAAAGAGAATGGGCTAGGAATCAATTGATAACAGCCAAAAGGAAAAGTTAGACAGTTATTGATTTCAAGGTGCTCCCATTCTAACAGGGAAAGTCAACACACATGTAAGATTTGAAATGAACTCAGAGGGAGAAGTCTCATGGTCCTTAAAGTACAGCAGGAAGGCAGATGGTGTTGCCTCTTCTTTAATGTCATTTCCACTGAAAAAATCCCATCAATTTTTGATGTTGAACTGTTTCACAGTGCCAAGGACTTTGGTGGCAAGAACTTTCTTTTCCACTATTGTGCCATAAGAAATGATGAACAAGAAGACTTCAGAGAGGCCTGGAAGGACTTATATGATCTGATGCTGAGTGAAAGGAGCAGAACCAGGAGAACTTTGTGCACAGCAACGACCACAGTGTGCGAGAGTTTTTTCTGGTAGACTTGGATTTTTGTAATAACGCAAAAACTTCTTATAAAAAAAAAATCCCAAAGGTGGTTCTCAAGGCAAAATGCCTTCCACACTCAGAGAAAGAAATATGGAAGTCACTCACAAAATGTAGCAGATCATGTTTGTGTGTATGCATGTTTTTGTGTATCATGTTTTGATTTGTTATATGATTTCTTCCATTTATTTTAGTTCGACTACATAGCATGACTATAGTGAAAATGTACTCAATAGGAAAGTATATGTAGAACCTATACAGAATTGTATGCGGTCGTGGGGAGGGAGGGGGGTAGTGGGGGGTAGGTGTGGGGGGGATAAAAATCTTAATTTTATGGAAGCAATTGTAAACCATTAAAAAAAAATTTAAATCCAAAGTTATCCCCATTTCAAGAAATAAAAGAAAAAAATACCTAAAAAGCTCACAGAAGGGGAAGGGGTGTGGTGTGGGTGGGAGTGCATGATTGAAAATGGTAAGCCTCTATCCCAAAGAGATCAAAGGAAGAAGAAAAGAATGAATTTGTACAAAAACGTGCATTGCAGCTCTTTATGTTGTGGCAAAGAATTGGAAGCAGTAGAGGTACCCACCTATTCAGGGAATTGCTAGACCAATTATATTATATAAAGGCAGTGAAATGCAAATGCCACAAAAATGACAATGTTTTGTAGGAAACTGGGAAAACCTCTATGAAGTGAGGCAGAGGAGAGTAAGCAGAGCTAAGAGAACAATTTGTATAATGAAAACCACATTATGAAGACAAAAAAATTTTGGACATCTGATCAGTGTAATCATAGAGGACTGAAGATGACACAGGTCACTCATCTCCTGCCAGACAGGTGATGGACTTAAAATGCAGAATGAGACCTGCACTTTTGGATACAGCCAAGGTGGAAATCTGTTTAACAGAACTTTTGTATTTTTATCATAAGGGTATTTTTCTTTCCTGTTAATTGTCCATTTGGGAAGAGTGGAAGAGCGACAGAGAGAATGTTTATAAATGTAAATAAATATTTGAAAAGAAAGTTAATGAAAAATTCTCCAACTCAATAAAGAAACTATGCAATATTTAAAAAAAAAAAAAAAAGAACTTTCTTTTCTGGGTCTTTAGTGGCTGTAACACCTGCAAGAGTAAGTGCCAGGCTGCCTTTCCAGGTGGGCTGCTTCCCAGGATGATGGCTGAGGGCACTGGGCTGGAAGCACTGCTGTTCCCAAGGCTCCTACGTTCATGTTTCCATCAGCATCTGAAAGGAGATGGTGGTCAAGGTGCTGGTGTTGGTTTGACTTGCTTTGTCCCCCTACCCCCATCTCTCCCTTGGGAATCCTTGCTGCTTTGGTTAGGTTGGCCTGCTTGCCCTGTGGGTGGCATGTGATTGGCAGTTGTTACAAAGGGTTGGCTTCTCCCACAGGCATTGTCTCCCTAGAGGATGTCCATGAGGAAAGTCTAGGGTTTGCTGCCACTCTCAGTGTTCCTGTGCCTATTTTTTGGTTGGTCAGCAGTTGCTGCTAGTAGTAATGAGGAAGTCGGGGCCCTTCTTCATAATTTCTTCCCTCAATGATGACTGTGGGGACTGATCTAGTCAGATCTAGGAATACTGCTTTTCCAAAGGGTTTGGAGTTCAGGCTCCTGTGCTGTGTCCATTGGGGTCTGAGAGAAGACAGTGGTCAAGGTAGTGGGTGATGATGGTGGTTTGACTTGCCTGGTATGCATTGCCCCCTTTCTCTCCCTCAGTGGGCCTTGCTGCTTCACTAAGGCTAACTTGGCTGGCCATATTTCTCTAGAGTTGTCTTCTCCTCTGCCCTCTCTCACACCCTCTGCCCTCAAATGAAAAGACTGGATTAGTAAAGCCAGCTGGGAACTGGGAGAATGGATCAGTAGGGCACAACACATCCAATGTGGAGCATTAGTTACCCTGAGGGAAGGCGGTTTTAGGAATCATAGTCTCTCATGGACAAACTGACCCTTGGAGTCTAGTGGAAAGCTAAACCTAAAGTGAGCCTCCTGAGTACTCTACAAAAGGACAGAAATACTTCCAGTAACCAGGAGTTATGTCACTCCCTTGTCTTATATGTTCTTTGTATGTGCACTGCACCTTTGAACTACAAATTTGTGCCTACTCTCCTTGTGTATTTGTGTGAAGTGTACAGTCAGACCTGTACTTTAGAAATATCCGATTGACAGATTGTGGAAGATGATTTGGAGGGGAAGAGTGGAGGCAAGGAGAGGCTAATTAAGAAACTCTTCTAAACAGGGGGAATTTGGGGTGCTATAATAACAAAAGATATAAATAAACATGTATTTAAAAAAAAAGAAACTTGCAGGTGACCAGACTTGATTATACATTACCAAGGATAACAGAAAGATGAGGAACTACAGGTACAGAACAAGACATGCAGCTGGTGTGAAGCAGACGAAGCCTTCAGCCTGGAGTCAGGAAGACTTCAGTTCAAATTCCCACTTTAGATACTATGTGATGCTCAGCAAATCAACACTGTTTGCCTCAGTTTCCTTAGCTGTAAAATGGGTATAATAGCCCCTACATTTCAGGGTTGTTGTGAGGATCAAATGAGATAAAAATTCTAAAGTGCTTAGCACAGTGCCTGGCACAGACTATGTTAGTTATTAGTATTTTACATTAATGTTAATGTGTCACAGGAAAGATTTATTTTTCTTGGAGGGCAGAGAATTAATTGGTCATTGATGCAAAAAGAAAAAAGCAAAGAAAGATCATTGATGATGCATTTTTTAAAATGCATGGTAGAGGGCGCTATGTGGTACGATGGATAGTGCAGTGGCGCTGAAGTCAGGAGGATCCGAGTTCAAATCCTGTCTCAGATACTGTGTGACCCTGGGCAAGTTACCTAACCCCTATTGGTGCCCATCCCTCCAATGAATGACAGACATCCAAAGGAAGAAATGATGGGGTCTGAATGCAGATTGAAACATACTATATACACTTTACTTTTTCATGGTTTTTTTTCTCCCTTTGGGTCTGTATCTTCTTTCACAACATGACTAATATGGAAATGTTTTGCATGACTGCACATGTATAAACTATATCAAATTGCTTACCATGTCAGAGAGGGGGAAGGTAAGAGAGGAAGAAAATTTTGAATTCAAGATTTAGAAAAAAGGAATGTTAAAAATTGTTTTTACATGTAATTGTGAAAAATATTATTTGAAATTGAAAAAAGTGCATGGTAGAGAACAGAAGGAGGTTTAGAGGGAAACACTAACAAGCAGAACATGCTGAATTCAACAGTTGAAGGGCGTGTTCCAAGACATTTAGTGCAGTTTTAAGCTTTAATAGCTATGAGTCAACTCTGTTGGCCAACTGCCGTTCTTCACACATTACACCCCACACTTTTGCCCCGTCTGTTTCCCATGTCTAGAATCCTCCGCTCAACCTCTTAGAATCAAACCCTGGCTTTTGCAGGAGGCCTTTCTTAGTCCTCCCCATTCCAAAGCCTTCTGAGATAAACTTCCATAGCTACTGTATATATCTTGTACGTACATAATTACAAGTTGTCACCCATCACAATGCTCCTTGAGGGCAGGGAGAGAAAATGTTTAACATAAATGCTTAATAAATGCTGGCTGAGTGACCAATTTACAATGAGCATTTTTTAAGCAGCTACTATGGACAAGAGACTGTTGGGGATACAAGAACAGAAACACTTCTTGCCTTCTATGTGCTTACATCTGGGGGGAGAAGGGAGAGAGGCGATGTGAATATATAAATATATAATACAAATATTAACAAAATAGAGATCAAATAAGTACAAGATGACCTTAAGAAGGGAAGACACCAGCAGCTGGGAGGATTAGGAAGTTTCACATGGATGTTTTTTGTTGCTCAGTCTTTTCAGTCATGTCTGATTCTTCATGACCCTCTTCGGGATTTTCTTGGCAAAGACAATGGAGTGTTTTTCCATTTCCTTCTCCAACTCATTTTACAGATGAGGAATCAGGGAAACAGGGTGAAGTGACTTGCCCAGGGTCACACAGCTACTAAGTATCTGAGGTCAGATTTAAACTCAGGAAGAGAAGCAGGCCACTGCACCACCTAGCTGCCCTAGAAGGATAACTTAGGCTGAATTTTCAAAAAAGCTAGAGAGTCTAAGAGGAGAAGGTGAGGAGGGAACACGTTCTGAACATGGTGAACAAAGGTGTGTAGACAGAAGATGGAATCTCATGCATGAGAAACAGCAAGAGCAGTTAGTTTAGCTTAACCAGAAAGTATTGTAAGGGAAGTAGCATATCACAAATAAGCTCTAGATCTTCTAGAATGCAGCTTTCTACATCTCTCCCTCAGGATTCTAGCAGCACCCCTGTGTGACAGGAGAAAAATCCTATGCAGTTTAGACTAGTTTTTCCTTAAAAATGTATTGAGATAAATCTTATTGTCTCAGGAGACTAAAGACTCTCATTGCTGACATCATTTCCTCATTGCCTAGATACAAAAGCAGCAAAGTGGAAGGAGAAAGAGAAGAGTCTTTCAGACTTTTGGCAGGTGGATGGATTGTGAAGTGAGCATCTCTCACTTGAATGTTAGGGTCAATACCCTTAATGGGTCAGTCATTTACTGAGCACCATGTAAGGTAATATAGAAGCTACTTGTCAACATGGACTGTACCCAACCTCCTTTTTCCAGGAAAAAGTATATTCCCAGAATAAAAAAAAAAAAAGGTTTTTTTTTTTTATCCAGTGGTATAACAACAAATAATAACTGGCATTTATGTAGTATCTCTTATGTGCCAGGCACATTTTACAAATCTTAATCTCATTTAATCTAACACTCCTGTGAAGTAGGTACTGTTATAACCCTAATTTTACAGGTGAGGAAACTGAATTAAACGGAGATTAAGTGACTTACCCAGAGTCACACAACTAGTAGGTTTCTAAGACTGGATTTTAACTCAGGTCTTTCTGACTCCATGTCCAGTTTTGGGCCATCTAGTTAGCTCAATCCAAGGGCTCTGCAGGAGCCAAAATACTTAATTGGATTTTAGTCTTCTCACAGCACCTGGGGAAGGATTCATTTCAGGAGGACAACCTCTAACTGAAATTTTTCTTCAATTATTTAAAAATATCATTCTGAGGAGTCCATAGACTCTATCAGTCTGTCAAAGGGATTCATGACAAAAAAAATCAAGTAAAGTGAGAAGGCAGACAGTGGCTCATAGGATACTTTGGGGATCTGTACAGTAAAGACTTGACTATAATTTCAACCTCAGACACTTATTGTATTACCTGGGGCAAGTCACTTGACTTAGTCCTCTTATCTTTCCACTTTGTATTAGGCGTGGTTTCAACCCCAAGGAACCAGATGCATGCCCCAGTTAGATAACCTCCTCATTTCTTAACTTACCACTATGCTTGTTACCTCAGGCATTAATGGATAGTCACCACCTCCCTCAACCCTTTCTCCCTCTAATTAGAGGACTGGAGGGAGAGTTCAAACTCCCCCAAAGTCTTCCTTTATTTTATTCTTAATTAAAATTTTTTATTGTTTTAGAAAGAGAGATGAAGCCTGTTTGTAAGGTTCCTTTCTGAAAGCATGGTTATCATAATAAATATAAACCTAACAGGCTAGCTTCTCACTTGTGATAATGTTCCAGATCGAGGTTCTTGAGACTATTTGGATAAGATAATAAACTATGTATAAGCATTTGTTCTGAAAGGAAACCATACTCTGGGCGGAAAATGGGGATCAGCAGCATAAAGAAAAAGTTTTTGTAGAAAAAGATAATCCTTTGTGAGGTGTTTAATCAGATCTTTCTCACTTTCATTCATATAAACTTGTTTTTAAAGTATGCTAATATTTAAGATTTTCTACACTTATAGTTAGAAATGTTTATAACTAGCAGTTACGAAATAACCAAGTACTCCCATCAAAACCTAGAAACAAATTGCTGAAACCAACACTTCTTAATCTGATCATAATCAGTTCATGAAGGTTTTGATATTTTTACAGCTTGAATGCCTTTTACTGAAATGGTAAAGGAAAAGCAGATTTTATGTAACATAAGTATATATTTTTTGAACTCTATGGAAATGAGATTTTAAAATCACTTAAGGATATCTTTGAGAGATCAGTTATGTCCATCTTCTATGAGGAAGAACATGCATATCCTGGAGCTCTTTAAAAAATACAATATTCATTAATTAAAAACTATAGCATTAATAAAAATCACTTATATATAGTTCATATATATAGTATACGTTTGGTCTAATAGCAGTGTACTGACAGTGCTCTGAAACAGTATTTCTCTATTAGTTTAAATAGAATGTATTTAAGAAGCAAAGGCTTCCTTTATAGAGGGCTCAAACTGGACTCAGATCATTACCCTCCACAGAACAAGATGCCTCAGTTCAGGGTGCCCTCCCCCCCTTTTCCTTCCTCCTTTTGTGTGCTGTTTCTCCCTTTAGACCATAAAGTCCTTAAGGGCAGGGACTGTCTTTGTTTTTATTAATTGCATCCCCAGACTTGCACAGTGCCTGTACACATCATAGGTGCTTAATAGGTACATAGGTAGTAAGCACCAATGTTTACTGGACTGGCCTTAAGCTGTATGCCTCAGATTCCTCATCTGTGAAATGGGGATAATGACAGCACCTACCTCCCAGAGCTGGGATGAGAATCAAATGAGAATAATTGTAAAGCATTTAGCAGACACTATACAAGATGTTAGCTAGTTTAAGAAAATTATTATGAAAAGCAAATGAAACTGTTGTTGTTCAGATATGTCCAACTCTGTGAGACTTCGTTTCGGATTTTATTGGCAAAAACATTGCAGTGGTTTGCCATTTCCTTCTCCAGCTCATTTTACAGGTGAGGCAAACAGGCTTCATGATTTGCCCAGGGTCACACAGGTACTCATTGTCTGAGGCCAGATTTGACCTCAGGAAGGTGAGTCTTCCCAATTCCAAACTCAAAGCTCTATCCACTGTGCCTCCTAGCTGCCCCCCCCCCCATAAAAGTTATTATTACCATTACGAAGATCAAATGTGATAACTGTAAAGCACTCAGCACAGTGCCTGGCACCCAGGAGGGGCTATGTAAATGTTGTCCATCATTATTACTAGGATCAAAGGAGATAAGTGGAAAGCACAGAGTCTCACACATGGTAAGTTACTTGAATTACTACTGCTGCTGCTACTACCAATACCACTACCATCTTTTTTTTTTTTATCTTTCGATTCCTGTGTAAATTGGATTTAAAGGAGGCAGAGTTGCACGAAGTTGTCAGCCTCACTCTCTCCTCCAGTCATCATAGTCCAGTGGCAGGACAGAGTCAAGTCGGCTGGCAATGGCTCAGGATGCAGTGGCGGCTTTAGTGTCCAACCAAGTTCTAGATGCTCCACAAGGCCTGCTTCATCTGCCTTCATGGCTGTTGGAACAAATTGTTGTCATGCACCCATTCCATCAGAGGAAGTCTTCACATGCTTGGGGTAGGCATCCCCTAACTCACCAATGGATTTGAGGACCCTTGGTTACCCTCAACCTGGTTTGGCCCATCGGCCTAAAGGGTTTACAGGGTGTGGGGGCTGTGCATGCTGCTGCTTCTTGGAGCCACCAGTGAGAATTAGGTGGAACATGTGAGCACCGAAGGTGGAAAGAGGCCCGCCCCCCCCCCCCCCCCCCCCAAAAGGGCTGGCAGCCATCACCAAAAGTACTGGTCCTTCCTGAACACACCCTACACCACCACCACCACCACCACAGGCACTGGGGTAAAAAGCAGACCCCGCCCTCAAGGAGCTCACATTCTTCGACCAGTAAAACTTGCGTCCAAGGTCCCCCCCAAAAGCCCCTCCCCGACCCCTGGGTGGAGGAGCTGCCACACCTGAGATTTCAGCGGGAATGGGAAACTCCGGGAGAGGACACGCCCCCTTAGAGCGCCGATGGGAAGAGAGTAAATGACTTGCCCAAGGCCGTACATCCCCCTCCAGGCTAACCTCCCACGCCACGCGAGACCCTTTGAAAGAGCTCCGTTTCCCTCCCCCCCACTCGACCCACGGCCTCCGCACCACTGTCAGGGTCCCACCCGAGCACGGGAGCCCCAGGTGGGCAGGCTCCAGGGGAGGAGGTCTCTAGTGGGCCGTTCCATTCCGGAGAAACCACCGATTGTGGGGACAAAGCAAGGGATAAAGGCAGCGGCAGGGAGAGTTAGAGAGAGGAATGAGAGTACCCCCACCGATCCAACTACGTCATCGAAGTTAGCAGAATCCTCCGGATGGAGATGGTCAGCTCCTCCGCCCTGCCCAGACTTTCTTTTCCACTTTGGAATGGTCCGTTTCTTTGCCTAGTCAGTAGACCAGTCTAAAGTGTCGGGCGCGGAGGGGGAGTTAGGATTATGACCTAGTAAGTTCTCCGTTTAGAAGTTAATAGAACACTACCTAATAATTTTACTGAACTTTACATTTTCTCTGGAATTGGTTAATAGGTCACATTTCTTTTTCTTTTCTTCTTTCAAGAAAGGAACTTCTGCCTCCCCCTTTTGAGGTTCCCAAATGGTTCAGGCTGTTAACGTAGAGCTTAACGAGACACTACGAGAGTGACTGCCATGTTGGACCGAGCCAAATTGTTTCCCCAAGATGGGGGGGCCCAAAGTTGGAGAGTATTTAATCTAAAGAGTTAGGCGGCATCAACGACAGGAACCCCGCTTCTTGTGCCCGTAATGGAAGTATTCCAGACATTTAAAAACAGGTTTTCGTGGCTCTGAGCTTTTATAGGCAAGCTGTGGCAAACGAGGGCGTGGGACCTTCCCCCTCTCCGTAGGTCCGTTGGTACGGTCCTTCCCCCAGGTTGGGCGCACATGGCTTGGGAGTAGGAGCCGGCGGGCCCCGCGGTGGCAGCTGGTAGAGTCGGAAGTTTGGTGGCGGGGAAACCAGGGGAGCAGCGAGAGCTGAGCGGCGGCGCCAAGGCCCATGCAGGACGCGGAGAACGTGGCGGTGCCCGAAGCGGCCGAGCAGCGGGCTGAGCCAGAGCAGCAGGCCGCCGAGGAAGAACCGGAGAGGCCTGCGGGGCCCGGGCCTCAGGAGGCGGCAGCTGCCGCCTCCGTGCTCGTGCCCGAGGAGAAGGGGGAAAAGGACGCCGCCGGGGTGACGGTGACCAAGCCCGGGTCGGAGCCCGAGGCAATCGCGAAGCTTCCTGCGGTAGAGAAGGCCTCTGCTGAACCGGCCTCGGCCGGGTCGCCACCGTCGTCGTCCCCACCTCCAGGGGAGCCGCAGCTGCCCGAGAAGGTTCCCGAGCCCAAGGCGGAGCCGCCGGCGGCTAAGGAGGAGACGCGGGAGGAGAAGGAAAAGGCGGAGGACAGAGGAGGGAAAGAGGAGGAAGAGGAGAAAGAGAAGGAGGAGGCTGGGGGCGAGAAGGAAGACCAGGGCAAAGAGGCGGAGGCCGAGCCTCGGCGCCTGGAGAATGGCAACGAGGAGGACGAGATCTCCTTCAGCGACCCCGAAGGCTTCGTGGACGACATCAGCGAGGATGGTGAGAGCCGGGGCTTGGGGTGGGGGACGATGGAGAGGGCAGGGACCCCCAGGGAAGGGAGGACCGGTCCCCCGCCTCGAGATAAGAAACTGCTTTTTTCCCCTGAGTCTGGAATGGTCACATAATAACAATAGTCTCTATTTATCTTTCCTGACTACCACCCAGGGTGCCGAAGAATTATCACGAGACGAGGAAACTGAGGCATGTAAATGACCTACCAAAGGTTGCAAAGAGCTCTCTTTTTGTGCTTTGGACTCCTTTGGCAGTCTGGTGAAACTAAGACATTGTGTTTCCTAAGGTGGTAAAAGGAAACTGATCATGCTGAAGTAGTGGTCAATTTCACTTTTTTAGATACCAGTTTCAGAGGTGTAAGGTCTAGAGCCAGGATTTGAACCTGACTTCGTTTCACTCCATCATGTCTTTTTCTCTACTTATTCGTTGATTCAGATTTCTGTTGGTGGAGAAACTGTATATATTATGTACAATGAATGAATAGGACAGGTTGGGGGATGGGATGGGATGGGGTAGGGAGAAGAGTCTTGAAGACCTGAAGGCGTTACTTTTCGTGTCTGAGCCTCAGTTTCCTCACTTGTTAGATAAGAATAGTTTCATCACCTTCAGAGTGGTGAGTATCAAAATCATGCATATGAAATACTTTTCCCAGTTCTTTAAGTTCTATAGAAATGGGAGCTTTATTCTATGTTGTAATTTTCTTCTCATTTTTGTGAGAAAAGGAAGAGAAAGAGATCTTTAAAAATACTGCTGGTCTCTACAGGTTTGAGTCAAAAATGTCCAAAATATAGTAGATCAGTGTTCCAGGAATTTATTTTGTTTTACAAAAAAGATTAAATACCTTAATGTGTTTTACTCACAGGACCCTGACTCCAAGGTCTGTGGGTGAGGTTGCCACTTCTTTCAGATAACTAGGAATATTTGCTGTACTGTATTTTAGTCTCTGGGTTTTAAAACAGATGCTTCTTTTTCAGGGAACCTCAGAACAGGTCCAACTTTATAACTTAATTTCCCCTTCCATTTAATTAAGCTTTTAATTGATACACAGCCCACTAATCTTAGATTTTCCTATAACTGATGGGGGTTAGAGTTAGTTGTAAAGGGGCAGCAAGCTGTCAGCATCTGTCTAGGTGATCTGCTTCTCCATTTTTAAACTCCGTAAATGATGTGTGATGTAATAATAATTTGTATTCATGTAGAATTTTATGCTTTCTTTAATATAAATTTGAGAGTTACAAAAATACAGGTACAAATATTCCCATTTTACAGGTGAGGAAACTTGCAGTAGAGAACAGATTATAAAGAAAGGAAAGAGGATTTGAGTTTAGATTCCACCTATAATTTGTGTTTTGTTTTTTTTTTTGTACCTTGAGTAAATTATTGCACCCTTCAGGGTTTTAGTTTCTTTATTCATCAAAATGAGGAGTTTGGACCAAATGGCTCCTGAAGTCTTTTTCAGCTCTAGATCTATGATTCTGTGCAGTGGGTTCCAATCCCAAATCGGCCAATAAAATAATTCGTTTGATGTGAGGTAACTTTGCCTCCATGGGCTTCAGTTTCATTATTTCTGAGATCCCTTCCAGCAGTTAATCTATGATGGGAGATTATCAAATTCAGTCTCATTTTTTTTCTTATTGAACAGCTTTTAATTTTTTTTGTTACTTTTTCCAGTTAACAAGCTTTTATTTTCTTTTCTGCCTTCCCCCAGGTAAAAAAAAAAAAAGAAAGAAAATCAAAACTTAATAGCATGCATAGCCAAGCAAAATAAATTCCCACATTGGTCATGTCTAAAAGATGGATGTATCTGTATTTTAAGTCGAACACACATCTCTTCATCTTTGGATCTTTGGAATTTCTATTTGTCATTATATTTGTTAGAGTTCTAAAGCCTTTCAAAGTTGTTTTTCTTTATAATCTGACACCTTCATTTTATAGCTGAGGAAAGTGATATGCAAAAAGGTTAAATGGCTTCCTCAGAGTCACTTAATTAGTAGCAGAAATGGAATTGAGACTCATAGCTTCTGTTCCTTAAATCTATCACTCTTTTATCACACTGACTAAAATTAAAAGTAATAATCAACTCTTTTTTAGAAATACATAATAAAAGAAAATAGAATGTACAAAATTGTTGATATAAATTAAAAATAATAGTGGATTATGATTGACCATTCATTGAATTAAAACTAAAAAACATAATTTTAGTTCCATAGTAGTGGTGCTGCAATTGAAATGTATCAAAAGGGAATTCTTCATAATACATTTTTAATGTTCATGAATTAATTCAGGGTATACATATAGTTTGACAAAAATAATTGTTGAATTGAGCAACTTAGATTTGAAATAACCTTTGACTTTAAGGGACTTAGCATGTAGGACAGCAGTTTAGAGAGTATAATAGCTGGCGTTTGTCTCTTTAAGTTTGAAAAGTACTTTACATATGTCAGTTTCATTTGTTCCTTACAACAATCTTTGGAGATTGAAGCTACTGTTATCCCAGTTTAATGTTTAGGAAACTGATGCAAACATGTTAAGTGACTTGCTTGTAAGTGTCCTGAGTTTGTATTTGAACTCAAGTTTTCCTAACTAGGCCTGGCACACTTAGTTTAGTGGATTATCTAGTCCAACCTTGTTCTGCAGAAAAATCCCTGCTATTTGTAAGGCCTTGTTCCATGTGTGTGAAACACAGCACAGTCCTTTGAACGCAGGTCCTCTGGCACCAAATCTCCTGCTCTCTATTTTTTGTAGGCCTTTTTTTGTTGTTGTAGTAACTTCTCTCTGGTCAAGTGCTTTAAATGGCTAGTGTGAATGCTTCTCGTAAACACTTTGCAAGCCATAAAATAATTTATGAATACTAACTAATTATTCTTATCAGAGAAACTGCCAGTTCTGACCAGATCATGGGCATTTCTCCTCTATCCATCTTATACCAAACAAATTTTCAGAATTCTGTGTAGTATTCTATTTGAACGTTTCATCGGCACTTTTTAAAAAGCATCACACATTGTTTGATAGCAACAACCTGTGACTTGATTTATTTCTTGTTAGGTTAACTTTATTTCACAATTATGTTTTTATCTACAGTTATCTTTTCCATCTAGTTTTTTCCATTGAATCTAGTGCTTATTTAAGCAAATAGTGGTCCCGCTTTTAATTCTAAATGTTTTCCTCTTAACTCATTAAATCTTGTCTCTTTTTAACTCATTGTTTTTTTAAGAATTTTTCTTCTTCTTTTTCTGGAGCCATATCGAAGAATAATTAACTGGGTATTTGTGCTTGTAATGACCAAGGACATTTGTAGGGACTTGATCTGTGATTTCATTAATATAGGGAACTCCAAGATAAGAAAATTCTCTACAAATACAGGTTAGCACCTTTTATACACCTAGAGACTTATCAGTGTTATAACAAGGGTCCTTAATCTTTTTGGGTCTTGAACCCATGTGGCTATCTGATGATGCATTTGGACCCCTCTCAGAATAATGTTTTTAAATTCGTATAATAAAATATATAGGATTACAAAGAAACCAATTTAAATGAAATCGCGTTATGAATGCTTTTTCTAGAGTTGTCTAAATTACTAAGAAGTTAAAGACTTTCCCAGAGTCACACTGATAGAGGAAGCAGTTGAATTCAAGTCTTCCTTGCTTTGAGGCAAACAAACTATCCACTATGTTCTACTTTTCTCTTCATATAGCTGCTACTAATTTTTTTCTTATGAGCTACCTGTAAAATTGATAGGTGCTTATAATAAGACATGGTCAAGTCTTTATGATTGTGGGAGGAATTGCATCAGTCTGTATAAAAACTGACTTGCATAAGATGTAAACCTTATAAAAGCAGAGCAGGCTTAACAGGCAGTTTAATTGTATAGTATGTGAGTTTTAAAAATAAGTCCAAGGATGTGATTGAATTTGACATGGTCAATGTACCAAGTATTTCTTTAAGACTGAAGTTGATATGTAGCATCTTTATCTTTTCTACTTCTCTAGTCTTCTTTGACCTTGATTTTAACCTGCTATTATCAGGTTTTTCGTTTAGAATAATAGTCTTGGAAATCGTTTTTTAAAAATTAAGTTTTTTATTATCTATCTTGAAAGTATTTGGATACTCTTTAGTTAGGAATAATGAAAATTGCATTCTCTTCTTAACTGATGTTTTTCATTTGTAATGTGCCCTTATATTTTTCATCCTACCCAAATTTTAGAAATTTACATGCAGCAAGGGAAATTATATCAGCCAGTCTTTTTCTGACCTCTGTGATATTTTGTGTACTCAAATATAATAAAGAAAAATTAGAATATAATTAGATTTAGTATAGGTAACTATGTTTATGACAAGCCATTATTCTTGTAATGTTTTAGAGTATTGTATAGCCTCAATTTTGATAGGTTTACTAATTTGTTAAGCTGAGCTCCTAAGCAAAAGCTGTTGCTGAAACTATGACCGATGACATGTCATTGTTTGGCAGGCACCTCTTGTTTAAGATCTCTTATAATATCAGAGCATAAAGGCAGCTAGCTAGCTAATGGGATTGTTGACTTATGCTTAGGACCTGACATTTGAATAGTATCAAGATAGTACTTGTTTCCGTACCCTGGAACAATCTGTTCTGTTAATCCACTAGAAGTAGAATTTTATGAAAAATTTTTAAGGAAAAAAGCTATCATGGGATACTGTAGTTAATTTCAGTATGGAAATAGCAAAGTGGATATTAGATACTGTATTGAGAATGTTGCCAACCCTATTACTTGAGGCAGCCATATAGTGTAGTATAAAGATTTACTAAGTGTTTCACATAATTCTCACTTGATCCTCGTAATGCTATGATGTAAGAGCAACAGATATTATTATCCCAACTTTCTAAATGAGGAAACTGAGACTTAAAGATATTTATTGACTTCCCCAAGATCACAGAGCTAGTAATATGATTAAAAATCCAGTGTTGCCTGACTGTCCTCTTGTCTACTAACAGAGCTCTGGTGATAATGCTTTTTGAGGCTTTTGAAGGTCTAAGGCCTTTAGTAATTTTCAGAGCTATGAATGGAGATTAACTATTTTGAAGCTTGTTAACTAATAGGTGATTACACTGAAGCCTTCTCTCCAAGAATCAGCTAAACTCACACTTGTCTTTCTTTACTTTTCCATCTCTCCATTTTCCATAAAGTTTTGTCAGTTGCTTTTTATTTGTTTTTGTCTTTGCTTTTTCATACTGGAGTCGTTTTCCAGTAATCTGCCTCCTAATAGAATCCTCCCTCTTAGAAAGAAAAATGTTTAACATTTAGTCAACACAGCAATCAGTCTGTGCAGAATTTTGCAACATTTACTACTACTCTGCCAAAAGATTTTTTAAAACCAAGAATACTCAAGTACATTTGTTTTGAATTTTGATGTCTTTCTGTTGCTTTCATTTACATTGTTGTATTTAATTGTTCTGGCTTCTACTTTCTTAGCTTTTCATGAGTTCCTACAGATTTTCCTACGTTTGTTTGGCTTTATCATTTTCTTCCTTCCTATCGTTACTTTTTACACGTAACACTTTGTTTAGCCATCCCACTAACTGATTCCACTTTGGTTCTATATTTTGCCTTTCCATTCTTCTATTTTCTGTCTTCCTTTTCTGCTTTTTGCCTTTTACTTCCCATATTCTGCCTTCTCCAAGAAGTGAGGCTTTTCCCTCTAGACTACCTAAGATTTGAAGCTGAAATTTTTATTTTTTTTTTGCATTTATTACACTTTTGTAATGAATTTTAGTGTCTTCTGTACTTTTAAGGTGAGTTGAACATATTGTACTTCTAGAAAATAACTTTCCGTAAGTCAGTGCCCTTCATTAAAAATAAGGTTTCCCCAACACGGACTTAAAGCTGTACATTGGAATTAAGTGAAAATTGGCTCAAATCAGAAACTGATTTCACTTTATAGAAATAACAATATTGTGAGATTATCCCATTGCCAGACTGAAGAGAATTACTCTTATCCTAAAGTAACAGCAAGAGGCAGGTGTCCTAGTCAAAGTGTCAAGAAACAATGACATTATGTAGTGAAGAGAATACTACTACACAGCAAGAATTCTGTATAATAAAGTCATATATATGTTTCACTATATGACTGTATGTACTAGGTGCAATAATAATGCTTTGTTGATCTTGTTACAAAGAGCTTTCTGCCCTGAATAATTCAGGAAAAGATGCTTTTTCAGATCCTTGTCCCTCATGCATCTATTTTATAAAGAAAGTGTTTGTGTACTGTTTGCTGTATAGGTAAGGAAGGGAAGCAGTCTGTTGAAGTAGTGTGGACTGTACTGTCTCCCATCTCTGGTATGCCAGTGCCCTCCTTGTTTTCCTCCTTTCTTCCTGATGAAAGACCAAAAGACAAAAGATCCTGTAACAAGAAGTGTGGTGGTATCACTGTCATGCTTTTCTGTTGTTAAGTTAAAAACAAATTATTTGTGATTAACTAGAGAATAAATTAAAATAACGTATTTCTTTACTATGTATTGAGTGAGAATGTGATTTCTAGCCTTATAACCAAAGACTGTGTACTATAGCACCTGACATCTCAAACTTTTGTAAACTTTTGCTAATGGTTTCACTACAATATTATAATTGATTTTTTTCATATATATATATATATTAAGAAAATTTGAAATGAAGTTGGCCTATAGAAATTCAAAATGTTAGTTTTTTTCCTCAGACTGCTCTTCCATATTTATATTACTTTCCTTTTTGCATTTTCTTTTTAATCACATTTCCTACCCTTTTTATTGAGTTTAATGTAATGTTATGACTATTTCCTGTCCTTCTGAGAAAGTAAATGGGAGACTAGATTTAAGGCAATCATAATTCTTTGATTTGTGTGTTTTCAGGTCTTGAAAATAGTTTGCTGTTTTTGTTAGTAATTAGGATTCTGTTCAGAGTGTATTTGACGAAAACAGTTGGGAAAACTAGAAAACAGTCTGGTAGAAACTAGGTATAGCCCACCTTGTAGCCACATACTATGATAAGCTCCTAATGGGTTCATGATTCAGACATAAAGGATAGCATAAGCAAATTAGAGGATCATGAAGCAAATTATCTTTGTGGATAGGGGAAGAGTTCATGACAGACTAGAGAGGACCACAGAAGGTAAACTGGACAGTGAATTCTAAAAGACTTAGTACTTAGGAACTCTGATCAACACAGTGACCAACCATAATTCCAAAGGACTCATGAAGTCTGCTGGCTACTTCCTGATAGAGAGGTGATAGACTGGGAGAGTAGATTGAGGTATATGTTTATTTCTTTTCATTCCTCCCTTCTTTCCTTTTCTTCCTTCCTCCTTTTTTCCTTTTCTCCCTTCCATGGCTAATTCAGGAATTTGTTTTGTATAACTATACGTATTTGTATGGGCTTTGTATTTTTTTTTTTTTATTTTGGGCTTTGTATTTTTTACCTTCTCAATAGGTATGAGAGTAGGAGGGTAAAAGAGAATTTGGAACTTAAAGCTAAAAAAAAAAGTAAGAGTTCAGATTAATTTATAAATTGTTTTGACTTTTAAGTTTGAGGAGTTGTATTTGAGAGCGAGAGAAGGGTGTGTGTGTGTGTGTGTGTGTGTGTGTGTGTGTGTGTGAGTTTTTTTCATCCTTGGTAATTTTCTCTCTTTAACTTTTACAGAATTGCTGGGAGATGTACTCAAAGATAGACCACAGGAAGCTGATGGAATTGATTCCGTAATTGTGGTGGACAATGTTCCTCAGGTAGGACCTGACCGTCTTGAGAAACTGAAGAATGTCATCCACAAGATCTTTTCCAAGTTTGGGAAAATAACCAATGATTATTACCCAGAAGAAGATGGAAAAACTAAAGGGTGAGTAATGAAAAAGATCAATTGTCCTTTTCTGGGGTACTCCCCCCATATCTGTCTGCCACGAGGCATACATCTAGAAAAAGAGAAAAGGAAATAGCATTGTGAGTCTTGTGATCATGTAGACTGGTTGATCACTTGCAGAAATCCAGTGACTGTTTTGTCTTACTGCCATTGCAATTCAGTTACAATTCTGCAATTCAAGCATAGCCACAAATCCTGAGAAAAAGCTTTAACAGAAATGCAAGTTGGATAAATTAATTTTAAGATGGCTAAAAACACTTTACTTTTTCCTTTATAAGCAAGAAAACCTAACCACTTTAAAAAAGAATAGGAAGAAACCAAGAACAACAGAACTTGCTTTGCAAACACGTACAGTCAAGCAGGACAAATTTCTGTGTTGGCCATGTCCAAAAGGAGTGAGAAAGAATCTGAATATATCTTTGTCTCATTCTGCACTTTCTGACACCTCACCCTGGTCTGTTGCCCCTCTTTCAGGAGGCAGGTAACAAGTTTGTTTCTCTTGATTGTTACATTGATCAGAGTTCCTGAGTCGTATAAATTATTCTTTTGATTCACTCTGCATCAATTTGTGTCATCCCAGAATTCTGTTTGAATTTAACCCTCTAAGAGTCAGACTAAATGCAGGGACCAGTTACAAAGGACAGATTCCCTTCTTTTGAGAGGGTGGCAGGGCTGGGATCTGTGGGAGGAGAAAACTAGGTATGCAATCTTGTGTATAAGGTCAAATACAATTGCTTTGTAAGGAATGTATTTTGTGGGAGTATTTTGGGAAAGCAACTGTCAGTAAAATGTTTTTTAAAATAAATGGTAAAATTTGAGGAAATAATAAAGGAAGGTAAAATAAATGCAGCTAGGTGACAGTCTGAATTTTGAGAGAAATGAGCACTAACCTTTTTGTATTATAATGAAATTTTTCTCTTTTGTGAAATAGCGTATTGGTCATGTTAGAGTTAAAAGCATCCTTTATGTTACCTGTAATCAGCAATAATATTCATTAATTGAACTTGATTTCTATTTGTTAAGCACTCATTTTATGTTTGTGGAGAACGAGAATATTTTTGTGTTTGTATTCTTCAAGTTAGAGTTTATCTTCTAGTTAAGAAATTTGTGCTAGCTGCTTTGGCTGCAATTTAGGGTTAGATTTTGTTAGATTTTTATGTCTATGGAAGACATCAGATGAGTAAAATACCTGGTACCTGATTTTTATTGGTTTTTATCCACAATATTAAAAGGATTCCAACTCTGCAGTCGCAGAGAGGTTTAATGATATGTCAGCATGTGCAAAAGACTGAAGTTGAGTCATCTGCTTTCTTTTGTGCTTCTATTTGTACAGTTATATTTTCCTGGAGTATGTCTCCCCTGCTCATGCCCTGGATGCTGTTAAAAATGCTGATGGCTACAAGCTTGACAAACAGCACACATTCAGAGTAAACCTTTTTACGGACTTTGACAAGTGAGTACAGACTTTTGACTGTAGTATTCTACATACATACTTATAACAGCCCTGTGATCTAATAAGTGAACTCTAATATTACGTTGTTTAATGGTCAGTTACGGTCTCTTTCAGATATATGACAATCAGTGATGAGTGGGACATTCCAGAGAAGCAGCCCTTCAAAGACTTGGTATGGTGTTTTTGTTTTTAAGTTTAGGTCTAAGGGGTTAAAAAGGCAGTGCCTGATATCTAAATGCCGTTTATGAAATCCTTCAGAACCATCAGAAAACAAAGATGTCACTCATTTATTTTGATAATTTATTGTGATTAAATTTGAAAATAATTTTTTGATGACACATAACAAACATTTTGTCCTGTTTTATTATTCTAGGGAAATCTACGTTATTGGCTGGAGGAGGCTGAATGCAGAGATCAGTACAGTGTCATCTTTGAATCTGGGGATCGCACATCTATATTCTGGAATGATGTCAAGGATCCGGTCTCCATTGAAGAAAGAGCGGTGAGAGTTCGTTGCTGTGGGGCTCCTAGAGCAATAGTGTGGGAAACCTGCAAGACTTCTCAAAGGATACCTGTGTCATATGTCTCTAAATGTAGGCTTTTGGATAGAGGTTTTGCTTTTAATGTATTTGTACACTTCTTAAACCATTTTTTAAAGTTTCACTACATGAAAGTTGCATGAAAGGCATCACTTTTTTTCTCTGAGACTACAGCCCCATAACTGTCCAGTGCAGTTTTTTTCTGCCAGAGTAAATTGGGTCATAAAAATGAAGGTACTTGATTCAGTATGACTGAGCAGTAGTCTTTAATTCTGTAGTTCTCCCTTTTATATGATTGTTTTCTCAGTTTTTGTTGTTAATGTTGGTGCTGATTTCCACAGAGATGGACAGAAACCTACGTGCGCTGGTCCCCAAAGGGCACCTACTTGGCCACATTCCATCAAAGAGGAATTGCTTTATGGGGGGGAGAAAAATTCAAACAAATTCAGCGATTCAGCCACCAGGGGGTGCAACTTATTGACTTCTCACCTTGTGAAAGGTATGTTTTGTGACATCTGATATTCATTTCAGTGCTGTTGAGAGTCATGGTGCTCATTTCTTATTAAATGGGAAATCAGCTCTTAATTCATTCAGTATTTCTTTATAAAAGTATGAGATATCCTGTCTAGCAAAGGAGGATAAAGTTCTGTGAAAAGGTTTGGATTTTTAAGCAAGTGGAAACAACTGAATCCAGAGAAGAAAGATCTAGCAGGGCCAAGTTCAGGCCCTTGTCGGTATAGCCTGTCAGGGTCAAAAAGTAAATCCCGCATATTTAGGAGGACCCTCTATATTTTTCTTGAGTATTTGGCCCAGTTTCTTTTTTTTTTTTTGCCTTATTCTTACTCTTCCTGTAATAAGAACAGCCATATTATTCACCTGTTCAGAAGCTACTCTTTGTGTCTGGCAGTATGACTGATTCAGACACAGTTTACTTGCATTTCACTATGGAATATTATTTTAATGTTTAAGTGTGTATAGGATGAGATAATTAGTGTGTTGGTTCAGTTTTTACTTGTCAAGGGCATTCAAACTAGGTCAAAGAGGCCTGTCCAAGCGTATAAAGTAGGTTGAAATAGGAGCTTTGTGGAAAGATAAACTGTGGTTTGGGGTCAATCCCAAATTGAGTTTATGAGGCCTTAGGCAGGCCTGCCAGGAGAGATACATTCAACTGAAGGCATTACCCAGGATATTTTGGGCTTTCACTGTCACTCTTCCCAATATGTTTTCTTCTTTATTTTGCCATCCTATTTTAAGGGAGCAATCTGGCTCAGAGTTTTCTTTTTTTCCATGGTATAAATAAAACAGATACTTTTGAGATAGAAAATAAACCAATAACGTTCATAGTGAGGCCTCTAGGCCCCGAGCTGAGAAGTGCCTGGATGTGAATCATATCTGACGATCATTGTGTTCACATTGTTAGTTTTGGTAATTCCACATTAATAGAGGTACATGAGACTTTCTTTTCTCTGACTCCTAGGGCTCACATAGCATTTTATTTGGATATCTTTTTTTCCTTTTTTACAATCTTGACTTCAAAGGAGAAATGTTTTTTTTGTTTTTACTGTCACTAATTAGCACCAAGAAGGCTTGCTTAAAGCTCTTGAAATCCAGTAGTAGTAACTGCTGAAATGAGAATACTACCTTTGAGCTGCCCTGGGGACTCGAGGAGTAGTTGTCCTAGTAACCCCATGTGGTGATCCCACTTGGTCTTTTAACCTCAGTCCTTTTCTCTCTAACTTGGGGTGGATAATACTTGTCTTACTGTGTGGTTGGTTCCCTCAGAGGAGGAACATGCAGAGAAGCTGAATATAGTGATACTTCCTTTTCTCTCTCAGGTATCTTGTGACCTTCAGCCCTCTGATGGATACACAGGATGACCCTCAGGCCATAATTATCTGGGATATTCTCACGGGACAAAAGAAACGAGGATTTCACTGTGAAAGCTCTGCTCATTGGCCCATTTTTAAGTAGGTTCAATTTTAGCATTGAAGATGCTCTTTCTATTAGACTCTAAAATTGTGGCACTGACAAGTAGTAACGTATCTGATTTATTTTTTATTTTCTTGTCTAGGTGGAGTCATGATGGCAAGTTTTTTGCCCGAATGACAATGGATACTCTCAGCATCTATGAGACTCCGGTAAGTGACCATATTTATCTAGGAAATATAGAGTGTTTAATGTTAGTAATTTTGCTTGATGGTATTTACTTCCATTCCCGTTACCTTTTCATCTTAGTTAATCCTCTGGATTCTGGTCTCTGACAATGAAGGCTGGCCAGTATTTTTTAATGTCTATCATCCCACAAATTAGTGTTACTTTCTAACCCTTCCGTGGCAGAGCTAATTGATGCCTTGTACTAGATTTTTTTTTTTAAGTGTTAGCCAAGTTCGTATTTTATGTTGTTTCTTACTCTCCAGTTGCATTTGGACTGATTCTTGTGAGAACTGTACTTGGGACATGTTTTTATTTGGCTGTATCTTTTTCTTTGCAGTCTATGGGTCTTTTGGATAAGAAGAGTTTGAAAATTCCTGGAATAAAGTAAGTGACTTCTTCTTTTAAGGAAAGCCTCCTTTCCTGTTTGTCCTCTCTCTTTAAGTAATCCCTGCGCTTCTTGTTCTTTAATCATGAGATTAGTTAACATCTTTCATCTGTTTTACTTTAGAGAATAGAAGAAACCTAATGCCAAACCTAGTAATTATTTTTCAGTAGCTACTATAGATGATTCCAGAAGGAACTAGGCTAGCCTGCCTTTTTTTTTTTTATAGAGACTTTAGTCATGAGTCATTAATAGTATTTGTGCTGAGGTCAGATGGAATATGGTTGTAAAGAGGTCGTGGTTTTTAGATTAATCAGTTTCACAGAAGCTCATTTTTGTGGGTACAAACTGAACCCTAAAACATAGTTCCTCATCTCCCATGCTTGCTGTTAGTCATAGGATGGTTTGTAACTAAGTAAGATCTAACACTCTTCCTCTCGTAACAAATTAAGATGCGTTTCCTATCGATAACATCGTTTATGAATACCCCAATACGTATTGTCTTAAATTTGAGTTATCCTACTGCGATTTTTCTGCAGTGATTAGGACTGCATTCTAGGACATTTATAGTCTAAATGTCTTTGAGATCTTTGCATCTGTTAAATGATTTGTCTTCATAAATTGTTCTTTGTGATAACTTCCTGTACTATGAAGAACATGTAAATAAGATGTTTTGTACCATCCGCAGTTCTTCCTTTGCACTTACGCTTATTTATATTCTAGTTTTTTCTGCCCAGTTTCCTCACCTGTAAAATGATGGCATTAGACTACTTGACCCTAAGGTCTGTGGTCCAGGGATGTCAGTCTTTGGGAAAAAAATCGGATTGTTGTTGGACTTGTCCATCTTTACCTACACTGCATGTTCTGTCAGCTGGTCTTGTGGCTTATGTATTTATACTGTTTATATAAAGTAATAGCATGACACACCATCTTATGTTATCAGAGCAGATTAAATGATGTTAGTCGTTATACTTATCAATTAATCATAATTCATTTATTATTATGATTATTATAATAATATTTTTTCCCACAGGGACTTTTCTTGGTCGCCTGGCGGTAACATAATTGCGTTTTGGGTACCAGAAGATAAGGACATTCCTGCCAGGGTGACCTTGATGCAACTCCCCACTAGACAAGAAATCAGAGTTAGAAATCTGTTTAATGTTGTTGATTGCAAGCTTCATTGGCAAAAGAATGGAGATTACTTGTGTGTCAAAGTAGATAGAACTCCAAAAGGTACCCAGGTAAGTAACTACAGTGATTACCTGGTTTCCTGCTAACTTGGGCTTTGCACTTCATGTTTAAATAGCCCCATTCAAATTAAGATATTTTTATTTTGCTACATTATAACAAGTTTTTAAAAATTTTTTTGTTAACTCATTTACATAGTGGCTCAAGATTTACAAGGTACTTTTGTCACGACGAGAGCTTTGTGAAATAAATATTTTCCCCACTTAAGAGAGAAGGATACAGAATTTGAGAGGCTAAGTGTGACTTGTTCAGAAAAAGCCAGATAGCTGTTAAGTATCTGAGCTGAGTTTTGAGCCCCTCATCTTTTGACTAAAGCCAGCCACTCTTCTACTACCTCTGCTTCCCTCCTCTGTGTAGCAATAACTCACATTTGTATAGCACTTTATGGTTGTATGTCATTGAATTTTGTGATTGATAGGAAAGTATTGGATACTGAATTTGTAGCTGCCGTGTCAGTTTACTTTGTTGTAGAAGGACAAACATTTTTAAAAATTAACCAGAGAGTTGATTTTTCTCTCACTCTTGTTCCCTTTTCCAATTGATAAAAGGGAGAAATCCAAAACCCTTGTAACAGATATGTAAAATTAAGAAAAAGAAATTTCAGCATTGGTCAAGGCCAAAAAAGGTATCTTTCATTCTGAACCTTCAGTCTCATTACCTCCCCAGGAGGTACCATCCTCCATCATCTGTCTTCTGGTAAATACTGTTAGCCAAGAGTTCTCACGTTGATCAGAGGTCTTTGTTTTTACAGTGTTGTTGTCACCTAAATTGTTTCCTTCATTTTGTTCATTCTCCATCAGTACTTACAAGTCTACTGAGGTTTCTCTGGAACTGTCCCCTTCATTATTTCTTGCTGCATAGTAATATTGCACTACATTCATGTATCATAATTTCTTCCATTATCCTCTAATTTATATCACTCCCTTTGTTCCCACTTCTTTGGATGAACAAGTAAATAAAGCATTTATTAAGTGTTTATGGGCAAAACATCATAAGTGGGTGAAGTGCTGGGATCCTGATAAAAGAGTAGGACAGTCTCTGCTCTGGAGGAGCCCAAAACATCCCATTGCTTTGACACTATGAAAAAAAATGACCATTATAAATATTTTGTATATCTGTACATGAGGAACAGAAAGTTCCTTTTCCTCTTTTTTTAGTCTTACTGGGAGGATAGGTCAGAAGCCATACACAGTTTAGTAACTCTTAGGACAAAATTTCAGATGGCTAGAATGACTGGCCCAGTTAATGGCTCCACTGTCAGTTACCAGTATGCCTGATTTTCCCCACAGCCCCCCTAATAGTGGTCATTTTCCTTTCCTGGTGATCTGAGTGTGAAGTATAATGTCAGAGTTGCTTTACTTTTTTATTTCTCTAATAATGATTTAGAAGATTTTTCACGAAGCTTTTGATAATTTAGATATCTTCCTTACAAAACTTCAGTTCACAGTGCTTTAGACCATTTAAACCAGCTGGGGGAAAAACTTCATTTAAAAAAAAATTATTACTTAATCTCACTGGAGTTAGAATCAGATGATCCAGTTTTGCTTCTCTTGTATTATAGTCGGGCAGATAATGTACTGTTTGGGGACAAATCACTTATCTTCAGGGTAATCATGTTTGTAATGTGTAAAATAAAAGGATCAGATTTGAAAACCTTTTAAAGTACCTTCCAGCTCCAAAGGTCTCTCTATGACTGACTTTGGAGCTTTTTCTGGATTATTACTATTGCATGGTATTATATTTTATTGTATGTTACTATATTAAAACAGTATTTTTCCTTACTTTTAAACAGGGTGTAGTAACCAACTTTGAAATCTTCCGTATGAGAGAGAAACAGGTGCCTGTTGATGTAGTAGAAATGAAAGGCAAGTTTCACTTTTTTGTGTTGTCTTATGGGCCATGTTTATGTAACTAAACAAGGGAAGTGCTTCTGGTTTTTAAAATTTGAATAGGAATTTTTACTCCAGTCAGAATTAACCAGAAGCTGAATACATGTGATTCTCTTGCAAATATTTTATTTTCAAGTTGAAAATTTATAAAACTGTGTAAGTAAGAGATGAAATGCTTTTAAAATAAGATAGTATTTGTGAGGTGCTTTGTAAACCTTAGGGTGCTACATAAATGCTATTAATAATATTTAGTACGTACTATCATAAAAGTGAACTTGGTAGTTGCCTTTATTTTGAGAAAAAGTTATTAGTGATTGCATTTGACTTTTCCAGCTTAATTATTTTTCTTTTAAAAAATACTTACTTTTATACTTTCTTACGTGATGGAGATTTCTCCCAGTATCCCTTCTCCTAGCCTTCTCAGAAAGCCATTCTGTATAACAAAGAATATTTTTTAAAAGGGAGAAAAAAAGCAAAAACAGAGAAAAATAATCAGCATAGTCAATCAATACTTAGTATTGAACCTGTACAAAGGAGTGGGGGGGTATTATCTCATTTCCCTGCTTTATTTTTCATACTCTTGACTTTTTTTGTGCTTCTTTCCATGTACATTGTTGTAGTCTGTTTCCTTGATTCTGTTTATTACACTGTATCAGATTCCATGCTTCTCTGTATTCACACTTGAGGTTTTTTATTTCTTAGAGCTCAGTAATATTCATGTACCATGATTCTAGCCATTCCCCAATTTATGGGCATCTACTTTGTTCCCAACTCTTCGGTATCCCAAAAAAGTGCTGCTATAAATATTGTGACTTTGTGATATATGGGGCTTTTCTAATTATCTGTGACTCCTTGGTGTAAAAGCCTAGTTGTAGAATTTCTGGATCAAAGGCTATGGGTGTTTTATCGCTTGCATAGTTCCATTTCCAACACAGTTTGGTTGTACTGACTCCCAGCTCCACCAGTAATGCATTAGTATAGTGTGGCTGTCTTCGCACAACTTCTCTGATGTTTCCTATTCCCACCTTTGTCAATTTGTGGACTGTGAATTGAAACCTCGAGGTTGTTTTAAGTTTGCATAGGTCTTTAATTATTAATGATTTAGAACATTCATATTTTGTTTGAATATTTTAGTATTAGATGAAGATGGCCTACATCAGAGGTGTCAAATTCATTGGAACCAAATTAAAATGTACTGAGGAATGTTTAAATAAATTACGTAATATAAATTAGAATACAGTACAACATCGATGATATTAATTTTATTGTTTTTTAAGTCAGTATGAGACCTGCAGGGATAGGAATCCATGGGGCTTTATACCAGTCACCCCTTCTCAGTCCACTGACATAATGCTTGTGTGGGTGGTTGAACATAGCATTTTCATGCCTCAAGGAAAGTGCTAAGAACACCACATACTGGACTAGAAACATTCCTAGGAACAATTTGTAACTCAGTATTAACTAACATATTTGTGAAAATACTTATTTCTGTTGTTTGAAACTCTACTTTTCTAAGGGCATAATTCTTCCTTTTTTGCCCATAATGGGTTACTTTTTAAAAAAATAACTAGCATTTACATTGTACTTAGAAGTTTGCAAAGCAGATTTATACACTTACCTTACCTGATCCTCCAACAACCCTGTGAGATGGGTGCTATTATTATTCCCATTTTTTTGTGTGAGGAAATTTAGGCACAGAGAGCTTAAGAGACTGCTTACGGGAAGCAGTCCCTGGATTTACTTCAGTTTGGCCCATTGGTGTTCTCTTACAAAGATCATACGTGCGTTAACTTACCAAGTTTAATATCCCATTTTAAGCATAAATGTGTCTTCATCTTTGGTCTGTCTTGGAAAATCATTATATTGCCTAACAGTTTGTATTCCCAGGTTTGTGACGACCAAATGAGAAGTGCTTCATAAGCCTTAAAGTACTGTGTAAATGCTAGCCATTTTAACTACAGCCATGGGGTAAGACTGATTGATCTGTGATTGGCAAAGGCCTGGGTTTGACCTGCAGTTTCTTCATCTGTGAAAGGGGGATGATGTAACCTGTAGTATTGACCTCGCTGTTGTTATAAGGCTCAAATGAGATAATGTTAGTTGCACTGTAACCTTTAAACCACTGTGTAAACGCCAGCTTTTACCAAGGAGGTGTGACCTTCTTTTCTTCCAGAAAGCATAATAGCCTTTGCTTGGGAACCGAATGGCAGTAAGTTTGCTGTGCTGCATGGTGAGGCGCCTCGAATATCTGTGTCCTTCTACCACGTAAAGAACAATGGGAAGATTGAGCTTATCAGTAAGTAGACATCGTTGCCTCACTGAGAGCAGAAGCCTTTTCCTTTCTGTTCTGTGTCAGTGATGTTGTATGGTTGTCTCTTGTGAACGGTGCTCATTTTACTTACATAGGAGCCAGTATTTCTAGTCGCCTAAACTCGCATAATCAAGGGATTATTTAAATTTAAATGTGTAATAAAGATAAAAAGTGAAGTACAGTTTAATCATCGTGGATAGGGAAGTTGAGGCTTTTTTGGAAAACGTGTGTTTTACAAGAACCTCATGTGGAAAGTGTAATGAAGTATTCTTAGTCATACTTTTGAATGAGTATATCCTAAGCAATAATTTCCCTTGTTCTCTAGAAGATGTTGTTCCAGATAGCCTAGCTGTCGTTGCTGTGTCATTATGTGACTTGGTAGTAGAAACTTACTTGGAAGAGTTGATCACATTAATTGACTTTGATCAAAATAAAGCAAAAATAAGCAGTTGAAAGTTGTTTGGGAAATGGGAAGCATATTTTTCTATTATACTTTCCTCACAACTTGGATGATTTATATTGTTCTTCCAAAAAGTATTAGTTCAAATTAAAAAATGTCTCCTGGTTCTCTTTAAGTGAGCAAACACATTCAGAAACATCTTAGCCACAAAGACTAAGAAGATAGTCTTAAAAAAATCAAACTTGTAAGAATTACGTTTTAAAAATAAATATGCCACACTGAAGTCTGTTCAAACCATAATTTAGCAGCCATAATATTGCAGAAAGGAAAAATAACTGAATAATCTCTGTCTACAGTGTCTGTCTCCTATCCTCGTCATCCCTGCCTGTTAAAATTCTTGCCCAGTTAGAATTCCCTCCCTCCAAGAAACCTTCCCTGTCTGCCTCTGGCAGAAACAATTTTTGCTTCCTTCAGATCTTCCCTAGTGCTTCTGCGTTTTTTATATTCTCTGTTTTGCCCTATGGTAATTGTCTGAAGAGCAGTGAATGTTGTGTGGCATTCCTTGCAGTTAGTCTAAGTTCCAGAGACAGGAGCCCCAACGTGCTTGTCTTTGTGTCTCCCCCCTCCCCCCTCCACCTTGAAAAATGCTTTGCTGTATAAGAGGTGCTTTAAAAAGGTTGGTTGAATAGATGGATGGATGGATGGATGAATGCTCTGAGCTAGACAACCATACGACTTTATTAACATGTTTAAGATGAATAAATAAGTTTAAGTTTCTAAAAATAACATTGAAGGACATTTAGTACATAGACCTTATAACATTATTTTGGCTGCTGGAGGTTGTTCATTATTTCATATTGGCTGTGTTTCAGATAGGTAAGGTTGCCAAGTAAACAGCCTCTGGGAAAGTGATCCTACAAATTTGAAAATGAGATGTTTAATAAAATTTTTTTTAATATAATATATATTATATATGATAATATATAATAATAATAATATAATAAAAATGTTTAATAAAAAAATTAAGCAAACAGAATTTTTAAAAAATTCTGAAAAAGCATTTTTGACATATATGTATATATAATTTTTTTTTTAAAGTGTAGGAATAAGCTAACAAAAAAGAAACTTCTAAGTGGAATTATTTGCCCAGATCATCCTCTTTTTAAAAAAGATTTTCATGGGAAAGTTACGAGTTCATCCACTTAAGCAGTGTTATTAAGGTTTCCAAATTTTTCCTCTTAGCCCTTTAAAAGGAATTTTAAACTATTATTTTCTTTAGCCTTAAATAAGGTAGTCTTTTGTGAACTCTGGAAAAACTCTAAAAAGACTGGGCTTTAAAAATTTTTAAGTAGCATTTTATTTTTTTTTCCAATGACATGTAAAGATAATTTCTGATGTTCATTTTTTTTTAAAAAGATTGTGAGTTCCAAATTTTCTCCCTCCCCCCAAGATGATAAGTAATGTGGTAGAGGTTATATACTACAGGCTTGTTTTTGAAGCATGAGTGGATTCACTACAGAAGTGATCAGTTAATTTCCTAGTAGGCCTTCTGGAAACAGCATAAACTCATCACCAAACCCTCTTTGCTTTGTGGTAATTTTTCTTTTATCTCCTCAGGTAAAGGACAGTTCTCTTAAGAAGAAAATTTTAACAAAATATTTCCTTCTTTTCAGAAATGTTTGATAAGCAGCAGGCAAACACAATCTTTTGGAGTCCCCAGGGACAGTTTGTTGTTCTAGCTGGTCTGAGGAGGTGGGTTTCTCTTATTAAGTGCCTTTTGCTTGTCTTAAGAAATTCACCATATGTGCCAAACACAGAAAATTGAGATTTGGTTCCTGTTCTTTGGATTCCCTCTTTGTAACATGAACAATTGTCCCAATGTTTGAGGTGTTTTGTAGAAAATATATTCTTGTGTGTTGGAGAGGTGATCTTATCTATCCATCTCATTTTACAGATAGGGAAACTGAGGCCCAGATAAGGAGTGACTTTCCCCAGGTCACAGCCATAACAAGTGGCAAAAAAGAGATTAAGCTCTTGGCCTCTGGTTACAGATGCTGTGTTTTTAGCACTCTGTCATCAGTGTCCTTAGACTTGGGGCTGTGTGATGGAAGCAAATAAAAGTGTGATTTGCAAATGCCGATAGACCTAATAGACATTGATGCGTTGTAATTTCTATTGATCATTTTCAGGAAGCTCCAGTACTCTGGCTTAATTGAGTACTGACTTACCATTTCCTCTAGTAATAATACTTTCATAGGTTGCATATCTTCCTGAAGGAAAAATATGTAGTCACCTTTGAGAATATCCTGATTTCTGAGATCAGTCAAAGGCCCTCTTCTTGTTTCTCCATACACTGACCATGATCACAGCAGGGGTAGTGCTGCAAGGAACACGGTTCTCATGTCACTCCTGTGCTGTTGGAATGTACTCCCGTGGTTAGCTTGTCCACTTTATTTTAATGTTGTTGCCGTGTTTGCTGATCTCTGAGGTCGTAGTCTTCCATCAAATGAAGTGCTGTAGATCAAGTTGAGAGATGTCAAAGAGTAGTGAGGCGCCTTAGTGGTTTACTCCTTCCCTTAACCTTAGTTTTCTCATAATGGTCAGCGGAATAAAGCTACTTGTGTGTAATGACCACCTTCTCTCTACAGCATGAATGGTGCCCTGGCATTTGTTGATACATCAGACTGTACCATGATGAACATTGCAGAGCACTACATGGCTTCTGATGTTGAGTGGGATCCAACGGGCCGTTATGTTGTAACTTCTGTGTCCTGGTGGAGCCACAAGGTAAATTGTTGCTGGACCTTTGGAAACAGGCAGTGAATGGCATGGATAATGCTGTGACTCCCGTGAGTGTCTTGTATTGTCACACAGTGCCTGTTTTCCTAAAATGTCTTCATCTAATAGAGGCCTCTATGCCTTGGAGAGCCTACCCCACCCCCACTCCTACCCCATGCCCCTCCTCTGCCCACTGGGTTTGGGTGTACTGAAATATCTTAATAATATTGAATTAATTCTTTGCTTTTGTGACTTGCCTCCTTGCAGTAAATAAGCCTGTTGGATATCACCTGCATATCCTTTTCTTAAGGCTGCTTTATATAGCTTATTGTTGACATTAAGTCTGTGGGGTTGGCCTACTGAGCACCGAGGTACCATGAATTCCTGGGGTAGGGAAGAAAGCATGCAAATTGTCACCTTCACACATCGAATTTTATATTGAGAGAATTATGGAAGAGAAGGTAGAGTAGACTTCAGCCAGTGAATGCTTTGAGCCATAACAAGCATTCAGAATCAGCTCGTAGTCAAGATTAGGCCCTCTTGGACAGTTAAAAGACCTGAAATTTCATTCCTGATTCTGACTGGCTCCTAGATATATACGCTGTGGGCTGTTTCTCCCTTTAACTTCAAGCTTGGGTGTCCTGTTGACCTATCCAAAACATCATTCTCCACTTCCACCAACTGCCACAATTCCCAATTTCTGTCAAAAGGAGCACCACTCTTGCTTTTTCTGGTTTGTAACCTTGGTTGTTTTTTTTGACTAGTCACCCTCCTTCACGCCACATAAATAGGCAGTTGCCGTTTCTCGCTTCTTTTCTATCTTCCATCCTCTGTCACATGTGACCACCTTCTTTACTCAGCCAGCTTCTGCCTTAGAGGTCAACCTCAATTCCTATGTGATGTATTTTCCTCCTTTGGTGTTTCACTTTGTCTGCTTTGGTCCAGCCTCCTCCATATCGTTGCCAAAGTGGCAACGTGTGGTATCCTTAAAAGTGGCATAAATTGTAGGTATGAGTAATTCACATCCCACATCCCACCGACATACTCAGTAATCCCATTACCTTCTTACTGCGATGTAGCCAAATTGGGCTTGTGAGAGACAGACAGACAGACAGACAGACACACACACACACACACACACACACACACACACACACACACACACACTTACACTTACTTGCACTGTTGTACCTCATCTTTCTTTAAGCTGTAGTTCTATCTTCTCCATGAAACCTTTCAGCTGCTCATGCCCAAACTTCCTGGTATTTGTCTCCTTTTAGTCTTTTCTGTTTACTTAATTTCTTGTGATCTCTGTTAGAATGTGAGTTCCATACATCAAGTAGGGATTATTTCATTTATGAAATTTGTATATTTGTAGCCTGTTGACTGTCTGGCACTTAATTAATGCTTGTTGGTTAGTTGTTTCAGTGGATATTTCTGTTTTAGTGGAAAGTTTTTGGGGGCTAGAGTGAACTTTTACTTTGGAGGGCTGTTGTCTATAGACTACTGTAGGGCAGAGCTGACAATATTTTGAGTAAAATTCATGATTATTCATCAAAAATTAGGTACCTGTTATGCATCAGGTACTAGAAATACAAGTTCTTGGGGGCATGGGATACAACATGTACAAAACTAAGAACACTCCTCCCTTCTTGGAGGAGGTAACACCTGAACTGAGCTTTGAAGAAAGTATCCTGAGAGGTAGAGAGGAGGGAGGGGGTTTCAGGCCTTGGGGAATGGCCCATGATCTAGAGGTGATAGAAGGCAGCTCTGGAACACAGAGTGTTAGATGGGGAGTGATGTGGAGTGACACTGGAGAGGTGACATTGGAGTTGATTCCATAAAGGACCTTGGGTGTCAGGCTAAGGAGTTTGACTTTTTGTAGATTTGGGGTTAGAGATTTAGAGCTTGGAAAAGGCTTTAGAAGCTATTGAGTTCAGTTCCTCATTCTGTAGATGAAAGAGCTGAGGCACAGAGAGGCTAAACAACTTGTCTGTGGTCCCATGCCAGTTTGTATTTGAGGTAGGATTCAAACCTAGGTCTTCATGACCAGTGCTTTCACTACCACACTGTACTGCCTCTTCTAAGCTGTGCTGCTTTCTGGATGTAAGTGGAAGGACACTAGCGTTTTAAGTGGAGAAATGTCATCGTCAGACCTGTGCCTTAGGAAGGTCATTTTGGCAGCTATGGAGGATAGATGGAAAAGGAAGTGACAGGCTGTTTCAGTAGCATAAAAGAAAGATAATAAGGGCATGAAATAAGATGGTGACTGAGTGAGTGGACAGGAAGTGAAGGTAGAATCAGTAGGAATTTGCAGCTGATGGAATATGGCTGGGGTTGAGGGAGGGAGTCAAAGATGACTGAAGTTATGAACTTGGGTGACTGTGAAGACAATGGTGCCGGTAGAAATAAGGTGGTATCTATAGAAGTAAGGAAGCTTGGAAAAGGTATAGGTTTAGATGTAAAATGAGTTAAGTTTGGGTCATGTTTGAGGTGCTTATGCGACATCTTGGTGGAGATGTATAATAGGTGTTGGAGATTCAAGAGATTGAGAAGGAATAGTCACCCCAGTAGGAGGAGAACCAAGAGAGTTAAAGGAGCCAAAAGAGAATAATGTATTTAGGAGGAAGGCATAGGATTGTGAACAGTGAGAAATGGACATTGGAGGTTGAAGTAAGGAATAAGAATAGTTTTAGGAGAAGTGAGCAGAGGAAGAACTGGAAGGACATGATGGAGAGGAAAATACCAGTCTTAAGTTCTTGATGGCAGAATGAGGGAAGATGGGGTTGAGGGGGTAGTGATTATTAGGTCAATGGTACGACCACCTCATGGATGGCTAAGAGGAAACGTAGGTTGTGGGTTGTGTGGATGGAACTATAGGTTAGTGTTCCAAGAAAGACCAGCATAATTATTGGCGTGCTCTTTCCCCCTCCCTCCCAGTTATGTTAAACCTGGAGTTATGTTACATACAGAGGATGATTCCCTGGATATCAGCGTACATTCCTAGTCATATATTTCACATTTACCACTCTTAGGTGGATAATGCCTACTGGCTATGGACCTTCCAAGGACGCCTCCTTCAAAAGAATAACAAGGATCGATTCTGCCAGTTGCTATGGCGGCCTCGGCCTCCAACTCTGCTCAGCCAGGATCAGATAAAGGTATGGTTAGGTTATGGAAATATTCATGGCCCTGGAGGAAGATACTAGTTTAGTTTTACCTTGCATTTCCATTGATATTTAGGGAATGTGGATAATGATATTCTAAGACCTCAGTCTTAAGGGGGAACTCTCTTTTTAGGACAGTGGAATCTAAATGAAAAGCACCAGTCTTAGGGGATTTATCCAGACATTTTGCGGCTTCTCACTTCATCTTCAGAGACTACTAGTCATTTAAAAATATATCAGTACCATTCCAAGAAGTCCTGTATGAACTGAAGTGGTGAATGGGAAATAAGTGCTGAAGGTTGTTTAAAAAACTTTAATGGATTTAAAAGCAACGTTTCTATAGGATTTGCATAATTATAATGAAATGAGTTAATAATATTAGGTCAGAGCTGAGAAGAAGACTCAGTAAATCCCAGGGCTAGAGAAGAAAGCTCTTCTAGATGAAGGGGAAACCTGCTTTTAAAAAGAATGTAAGATCACTTGGATACTCCTGGGGGGGAGTGTATCTATTTAATCCTTGTGGGTGACAGTTCATCCTGGTAATTTTGAAGTTTGCTTTTGGATTCAGAATTTGTATGTTTAAGTCCTGAGTGATTTGTCTTTGTTTTAGCAAATTAAAAAAGATCTAAAGAGATACTCCAAGATTTTTGAACAGAAGGATCGTTTGAGCCAATCCAAAGCCTCAAAGGTAAGTTTTGTTCCTGACCTCAATAAAAGGTTAAAGGCAGCTTTTCCGTGATATAGAAAAACAAGCATGTTGGTTATTGGAGAAGAGAGCATTATGACTACACAGGAAGACAAGGACGCAGTGAAATGTTTTTTCCACATGGAGATATTGAAAATATAACTAAAAACATCTTAGGGGAGATTTGAAGCATTAAGGAAACATCAAATTGATGCACTTGAAGTGACTCTTTATGTAAGAGTATAACCCCAGTTGTTGTCACTACATTTTAGTCCTATAATAGAATAAAAATGTTAGTTTTTGCCTAATAATAGTAAAGATGCTCTGTATCCACAAACACTTTTCTGTATAAAAGATCAAGTCACAGCTTCCAGGATAAGGTTGTTTCTCTCCTCCCTGTCTCTATTCCCCTACCCCCAAGCCAAGCTACTAATCCCAGTAAAGGAACTATATTCTGAAATGCAGGAAAATCAAGAACAGAGAAAGACATAACCCCAATTTCCCTTTTCCTTTGTTCTCTTAGAATTCTTTAATTAAAAATTTTCTTTTCAGGTTACACTAATCAATAGTAAAAGATTTTCTGGTGATTTTAGTATTTACGTGATGCCTCAGGGACTCCATTCTAGTTTAATAACACCTTTCACCTACATTTTTCTCTAGGAATTGGTAGAGAGGAGACGAACAATGATGGAAGATTTTAGGAAATATCGGAAAATGGCCCAAGAACTTTATATGGAGCAGAAAAACGAGCGTCTGGAATTACGAGGAGGTAAACAGCAAATACTATAATGACTATTTCTTGGCGCTATGTAAATTTGTTCTGTTTGGAGGCTAGTGTTAAGCTGTATTAAAAGCACCTTGGCATCTATTTATAGTGGAAACATAGTCTTTCATCCTTGAAAAATTTTAAAACCAGAAGTTTTACGTTCATTCTTGTTTGAATACAGAAGTGTTTTTTATCCTTTGAGCAGTCATTTGGTATTTCAGCCATTGAGTTAAAGGAGAAAGAAGAGGTATCAACTTTTTTTTTTAAGTTTAGTGAGTTCTTTTGTAGCTATCAGTTCATTACAAACATGTAACACTGCAATTGGACATCCAAAGTGCTCTCAGTCCCTAACTTAATAATTTCTTATTTTTATAGGTGTAGACACTGATGAACTAGATAGCAATGTTGATGATTGGGAAGAAGAGACAATTGAATTTTTTGTCACTGAAGAAATTATTCCCCTTGGAAATCAGGAGTAATCTGATAAGGTCCTGGTAAGATGAACTTTTTGTTATATTGTCAGTTTTCTTCTTTCCATTCCAAATCATTATCTTTTTAGGATGTAAAATAACTATTTGTATACATGCAGCTAAAGTCTTTTCTGTGACCAAGCAGCAGGTGGCACAGTGGATTTAGTGCTCTGCCTGGAGTAGGAAGAACTGAGTTTAAATCCTCTATTGGCCTCAGTTTCCTCAACTGTAAAATGGGGATAATAGCAATACCTACCTCACAAGCTTATTGTGAGGATCAGATGAGATAAGTATTGTAGAAAACTCTTAGCACAGTGTCTAGCTCCTAGGTTTTCCTTATTTCACAGTCAAGACTGTCCATTGATGCCATGTTTTCTCTTTGTAGCATAGTCTATTTGGTATGTGGCGGTTAATTAGATTGAAGATAGCTGTCAGAACTTTTCATCTGAGGTTTCCTAGATGGATACAGTACCATTTCATAAAAAGTTGAAACATTTGAAAATTACTAATAACTAAAAGGTGAATTTTAAGAGGTTATGGGGTGGAGCATGGCCTGGAGCTAAAATTAACTGGTAGAAGGCACATTCCTCACCACCTAGCTATGGGTCCCTCCTCTGTCTCTGGAAAGCATTAGGGGAGGGGCAGGGGGAGGGGCAGGGGCAGGAAAGTCGACCTCAAGCATTGAAGTAAGGCTGAGTGTCCCCATGAGGATGTGTTGGTATTACTCAGCCTTGAATTTCACACAGTTTCACTCATCAGCTCTGCTTGGAAAGGATTCCTTTCCCGTAGGGACTGCGCTGGCTTATTCTGTATCACAGAAGTTAGCTTTTAAAAGATTGTAAGAACATGTTTGAGTTTCTTTACATCACTGAAGCAGCGACACTTACTGCTGTCTTATTGTCAGGATGACAGTGAGAGACTGATAAGTAGTTTTGGCTCTAGCAGTGTTGTTTATCTTACGTGATAACTCCATTTGGGTAGTTTCTGATCCTTGAATGTGTTACTTATCCTTGATTTCCTGTTTAATGAAGTGGTGAGCTTACCGTCACCAGAAGTATTAAATAAAGACTGGGATCTCATTTATCAAAGATAAGTTAGGATAGATTTCTGGCATTGGATTGGAGATGAGATTCAACCATGCATTTCTATTCTGTGATCATAATTGCTTCATCTGCTTGGAATATTCCAAGGGAAAGGGAGTGATAACCATTAATTTTAATTGCACATAGCCCTTTCTCTAATAAAAAATACGTTTGCATGTTCAATAAAGTAAATATTAATCTTTTTCTCTTAATCATTGCAGCATTGCCATATCTCGTGCCAGGAGTGGAGTTCATCCTTTTGCAGAAAGCCTCCACAGCTGCTGAGTTATTTGTGTTTTCTCTTGCTCTCTGGACAGTGAATACACCTGGATCCTTCCATTCTGACACATTTTGTGCCTTTAAACCCCAGTGTCTGCATTGTGGGAGGTTTTAAGGCACTGCTTTTAAATTGTTACTTTTGGGGGATTTTTAAAAAATCCAGAACCACCAGTATTTGCTCCTCAGACTTTTATGCAGGGCTACTGGCAGGTAACTTTTGATTACTGCTCTCAGGAGCATTTCTTAAGTGTATCATCCCCACAACCACACAATGTTGCCAAGTGCATGGACTGGTGTTCTTTTTGTCCCGGAAAAAATCTGCAGGAAAACAGTGTATCATTCATGTTTTAGTGTGCTGAAGCAGCACTACAGTGGGCTGTACCCTCCGCCCTTCAGATTGTGATAGGGTTTCTCAACAGGTTGAACGTGGAAAATAAAAAGCAGACCTATGTTAAAAAGTCGTCTTTCTCATCTCTTTTAAACCTAGAAAACTGATTTACTTGTTTTTCTTCCACAATCTATTTTCAAGGCAGAACTGTGTTGGTGTGTATCCTTCCGATTCTTTTATTTATGCTTCATTTAAAGGAGTGTTGTACTTGAATGATGAAACAACGTAGAAATTGTGTGCTTTAGCTGAGAGCTCTTCAGAAAGTGTTAAGAGCACTACAGGTCCTAAAATTCCTGTCATCTCACTTGATGAGCACCTTGCACTCAGTCTCAGAGACACGCAGAGACTTGCTTTGGTTGAGGTTTCATTTTAGGACTATGGTCTTCCCTTTGAATATTTTAAATGTCACATTCATACTCAAGGGGTAGCTTGCAAGCCCTCATGCTCTTATTCTCATTTCATTTTTAAACTGCCTTACTAAACCCACTGTTGTACTCTCCTTGTCCTTTGATACTCTTTGCCTCCCTCCTATCAGAGGTCAGGGTTCAAGGGTTCTAAAAGGCCATACTTAAACTGGGTCATCTTTATAAAGCTCCAACTCAGTTCATACCAGAGAAACAAAATTTTTACTGGGATGAAAATTTGGTAATAGGTTCACCAAGAACTAAATTCTATGTGGCGGATTACAAAGGCAAAACATCCTTGAAGTCAAATCTGTTGGGATTGAAAGACATTCTTGGGGAGGTTTCATAATGGACAAATTTTCTAGTTTTTACCAGCTGCCCTTAACTCCTAAGGTGACTGGTTTGACACCTTTGTATACAAAAGAAAGCAATATGTGGTTGCTTTCAAGCTGTTCTTCCTCCACTTTCCTTCTGACCTACTACCTTTTTAGGTAGTTGTATTACTAACTTAGTGTACTATATTTTAGAGTATCTCAGGTCACTCTTTTCACATTTTTTAGATCTCAGTATATCAGTACATAATTAGTTTCTTGAGTTTACCAGAGAATAATGGTGTGTTGTCTGATAATCGATGGATTTTTAACAGGGCTGTTGCAAGATTAGCACTTGATGTTTTTTAACTTCATAGTTGTAATTGTCTTACATAATTTATAAATAAAGGATTTCTGAAATATTTGTGCTTGATTTAATAAGCTTTCCCTCCAAATAAATGGATTTTTGTATAGGTTTTCCAGAATTAGTGATAGGTTTGTACTAATGAAACAGGTAATACTGTTCCCTACTGACATTAGTAGTATAAGTGGCCTTATTAATACTGATCTACCAACTGAACAAAGCAGGTTCTATTGGTAAGGTCTACTAATTGAAAACAGTTATACTGAATGGTCTTCACTTGGCCTTCACTTGGGGCCTTTCTGCTTCCTGCTTTGCCTTTTCCGTGTTCTTCCTAAAATGTGACCCTTCAAACTGAGCAGAATACTCCTTGTGTGGTCTGGCCACTGTAAACCACAGTGGGGTTGTTGCCTCCCTTATTTTGATTCTCTGCCTCTGTATCTTCACAATTTGGTGCAGATCTTGTGTTTGATTTCACATGATTCTACCTCACTTATTCTAATTCAGCCAAACTGCCCAACCTACTACTCTATGCAGTACATTCCCATCTCCAGCCTCCGCCTTTGCCCAGACTATGCCTCGTGCCTATAGAATGCTTTCTCAGTCCTCATCCCTGCCTCTTGCTCTACTTCCCCTCAAGGCTCAGTTTGTGCCCTGTCATAGAAGGCCTTCTCTGAGCAAGCCAGTTTCTAGTGTGTCTCCTTCCCCAAAATTACTCATTATTTTGTATGCTTTATATTTGCTTATGTATGTATGTTTTAGAATGCAAGGTTTGATGGCAGAGAGTTTACCATTTTGTGCTTCTATCCTCAGTACTTAACACACCACCCACGACATAGTTGGTTCATAATAAACTTATCGAAACAAATATGTATATGTATAATATGATACATATAATTACTACATATTGTAGTCTAAGCCGGTATTTGACATAATGTTGAATTGGGCAGCTAAACATGATTCAAGGGGAAGAGATTTACTTAACCTGCTTTTGGAATTCTGGTCCTGTTTCCACATCTGTAAAATGAGGGAAGATGTACTAGATGATGGCTAAGATCTCTTCCCAGCTCCAAATGTTAAGCCTAGATTTGTTTTTATTTTAACTAAGATTTTATTGATGTCATTTTTTTAGATCATAATTTTCCCTAGTATCACTCCCTTTGTCACATAAACCCCATCCATGTACCGTTTTTTAAAAAGAAAGGCACAGCTGATCATTACATTGGAAAAATCTGAGAATGTGTACAGTGTACCATACTTTGTGATCTCTGACCTCTACATAGGATATAGAGTGTTTTCTCATTTGCAATATTCACTTCTAACTTTTGTGATCTTTCATTTGCATTTTATAATTGTGTACATTGTTCTCTTGATTCTGTTTACTTCCCTGAATCAGATCGTGTAAATCCTTACTTCTTTCTATCAAGTTAGTAACTTCAGTAGCATTTGTTTAAGCTTATCCCAGTCGATGGGAATCTACTTTGTTTCCAACTTTGCTGTCACAGAAATTGCTGCTATAAGTATTCTGGTGTATAAAGGGTCTTTTTTCTTAGCAAGGAACCCAAAGGGAGAGATGAGAGGCAAGTATGTGCTAAGCAGATAAGCACATGAACCCTGAGTAGCTTTTGCCAGATTACTGGTCCTGCTTCCTGTCAAGATCTCACAGCCTTTATTTGAGGAAATAACTCCTTTAGAAAAGGGGTCAACCATCCCCGCTAACTGCCAAAAAGCTATCACACAGGACAAGCAAGCCAGCCTAGCTGAAGTACTAAGGGAGAGAGGCAAAAGACAACGTGCCAGGCAAAACAAACTACCACCTTGAAAAATCTCCCTTCAAGCCTTGATGGAGGCAGCCTAGGACTGAACCTAAGGGTGCTGGGAATAGCAATGCTTCTAGCCCAGTATCCTCGGCTATTATCCCGGGAAGGAACGCCTGTAGAAATGCAACCTGGCAATTCCTGCAGGTGCTATACCCACAGCCACCAAAGACCCCCTCCTCCCCCCAAAAAGCTTTCCGACAAGGTCATTGGCACTGTCAAATATTTCTATGTTAGAAACTGGTATTTTAGAAGTGAAAATGACATTAAGAAGCATTACTCTCTGCCTGCTGTTGTACTCTGTGTACAATGGGACTTTTTGGTTTAACTTTTAACTAAACGTGTTGTCTTCCCCATTAGAATATGAGCTCCTCAAGATCAGGGACTGGACTTCTACTTGTATCCCTAGCAGTTAACACAGTGCTTTACACATAATAAGCACTTAATAAGTACTTCAGTCTTTATTAGTAACTTCATTGGGGCATAAACCTAGTAGTGGAATCTCTGGGTTAATGGATGGGTTTTTGTCAATTTATTTGTATAGTTTCTTTCAAAAATGATCACTGATTAGTAGTTCCAATAACAATAAAAGTATCTATATTCCAATAGCCCCTCCAAAATTGCATATTCCCATATTTTATCATCTTGACCAATTTGCAAACTGTGAAGTAAAACCTTAGGGTCGTTTTCATTTGTGTTGATCTTATTAATAGATTTGGAGAATTCTTTCACATGGTTGTTAATAGTTTGCAACTCTTTTAAGGACTATTCATATCCTTTGATCACTTACCCTACATTTTTTAATTAAAAATGTTTTTTAATCAGAACTCTACCTTCACTCTCTTTTTCTCCTTATCCCCAGAACAATTGAGAAACGGAAAAAATTCATGTTACAAACATGTATTGTCAAGGCAAATAAATTTCTTTATTGACCATGTCCCTACCTACCATTTCCCTCCCTCCCACGTCTTTTTCTGCACTTAGATGAATAGCATGTTTTCATCATTTGCCCTCTGGAATTGTGGTTATTCTGTATGATGGTCAGAGTTCCTAAGTCTTTCAAAGTTGTTTATTTCTTCCTAAACTAGTATTGTATAAATCGTTCTCCTGCTTCTGCTCATTGCATTAGTTTATTCAAGTCTTCCCCAGTTTCTCTGAAACCATCCCTTTTATTATTTCTTGTGGTAGCAACAGTATTCCATCACATTTATATACTATAACTTGCTAAGCCATTCCCCAGTTGATGGATACTCTCTTAATTTCCAATTCCTTGCGCAAGAATGCCGCCACTTTCTGCATCTGATGATCCCACCTCCCTCCTGATGTCGATTACCTCATCAGTTTCTTGCAAACTGAGGTTGTTCATTATCCTTCCTCGGAAGTTAAACTATTATTTAAAAGCCAGGATGCTCTAGCCCAGGCTTAAGTAAACTTCCGTCTAGGGAAGCTGATAAGAGTGAGGGGAGACTTGAAGCTCTCTACAATCAAAACCTTTCCCAAGCTACTCATATCTGGGTCCTTCCCTCGAGAACCTCTTGGGATCCCGCGTGGTGATGTCATCCAGAGCCAGCCAGGGATATGATGAGCATATCCGTGGGGACTGCAGGTACCAAGGGGCCCCATCGGTGACTGGGAGGGCACAGGTGTGTGGCTCCGTTCCATGTCCATTCTTATGCCCTCCCAGCTCAACGCGCCCTCAATCGAGGAGCGCTCTTCCCGGGCCAGCAGCGGGATCGGGGGCCGAAGCAGCCCGGCCATGAAGGAGCTCCCCGCTGAGCCTAAGGACCAGCAGCTCATGGTGAGTCCGAGCTTCGCTCCCTTCCTCGCTCCCTCAGACCCACAGCGGGGCGGTCTGGGTTTCTGCCTCTGTCCCTGGTCCTCTCTTTGCTCGCAGAACTGTCCCCACTGCCTTTCAAGACCTTTCCAATGTCTCCAAATCCTGAATCCTCTCCTCTCCAGGAGAGCTCTCAGGTGTGTTACTCCATCTTCCTCTTTCTTAGTTTCTTTGCCCTTCTCAACAGCTCCCCTACAGGTTTCTCCATCTCCCCACCCTTAGCGCTATAGTTGTTTCTTCGTCTTAAGGGACTTCTTAAGCAGATCCCGTCGCCCCCATGCCCAGGCTGGCATTTTACATGTTGCCCTCCACGACCCAGAGCTACAGCTCTTCAGGAAACTCATCCTCCCTTAATGGACGAGGAAATTCAGAAGAAAAGTCGGGGGAACTTGTTATAACATTGAAATAGATTGGGCCCCTTCACAAACACTATGAAGGTTGGCTCTAGCAGCAGGAAAAAAAAGTTTTCATAGCTCCTCTAGGAATATAATCATTTCTCCTCTGAGGGCACTTTAAGTCAGGAGGGCGTAAAAAGAGTGGGCACTGAGCAGAGCCACACACCTGTGCTCTCCCAGGAACCGAAGAGTTTAATTTGAAAATATTTTTTCACCCAGTGTATGATTTTGGAAACTGATCTTTCTCCTTTCTACAAAGACTTGATTTATTCTTTCTAACATGAGATGTCTGCTCCCTAAAGAGTTCATTTTTTTAAAATTAATAAACATGTTTGAGTTTGAAGGGTTGGGACCTTTTTTTTAGGGGGAAGTGTCTGGTGTTATTGATTTCCCAGTATTAAAAGAGGAGTGAAATAGGGGTAAAGGAATTCCTAAAAATAATCTTTTATAGAGTATAAGATGAGTATAATTAATCAGAAAGAATTTATTGGTAGAATAGTCACTATTAATAGTCTATTTGCATACCTTTTTCAAAAGACCTTTGGAAGGAAAATTGAAAAAATAAATCTGTAATACTTCTCTATGTGCAGGTAGCACTTCGGATCCGCCCAATTAATGAAACTGAACTGGATGAGGGAGCTTCAGTCATTGCCCACAAAGTGGGTGATCAGGTGAGAATGGGGATTTTGTAGCTTAAGACAGTATCTAGGCCATGGTCAAGGTGGATTAAAAAGTATACTTATTGCAATCTAGAGATCCCATATCACTAATGACTCCATGCCACTAGGTGGCATCTACATAGTGCAGTGTATAGAATGCTCAACCTGCAGTCCCAAAGACCCAAGTTCAAATTTGATCTCAGATACTAGTTGAGTGACTCTGGGCAAGTCACTTAACCTCTGTCTCCTCCGTTTCTTAATCTATAAAATGGGGACCTCCTAGGATTGTTGTGAAGATAAAATGAGATATTTGTAAAGTATTTTGCAAACTTTACCACATAAATGCTAGCTATAATTATTGTTCTATATTGGGAAAAAAGCAAATAATATTCTTTAAGCAACACTGTAAAATAAAGACAAAAAAATACAATTATTCTGATTGCACAGGTATAGCACTAACACTCAAGTATCTTTAATTTACTCATCCTAAAAATAAGGAGAGTCATATTGCTATCTATCCAACATGATTAGTAAGAGGGTCAAATATGATTGTGGAAGTAATGTGTTTAAAGTACCATAGAAATCTTAAATTTTATTATTGGGTGCTTGCTATATGCCTGGTTTAAAGAACTTATAAATATTGATTGAATAATGATTATTAGCCATGTTGGAATTTAGTAATAAAATAGATTGCAAGATGGTGTTCCTGGAGTTGGAGGCAACATCAGCAATAAAACAGCAGCAAGAATTTCCCAATTCTCCATCCTCCTCCCTCCATTAACTTTGTACCTCTAATTGTACTTTCACATTCTGCCAGATTTTATATTTATTTATGTCCATCTTATTTTCCCTGCTATATTCCATGCTCCTTTAGGTTAGGGATGACATCTTACTTACCTTTTGTGTGTTGGGAACCAGAAAGCGCACTGAATTTGGAGTCAGAGGTTCTCTGTTCAAATCCTAGTCTGGCCACCTACTAGCTGAGCCACCTCAGCTAAATGACATAACATGACATCTGGGTGTCAGTTTCTTCAGCTGTAAAATGGAAAGGTTGAATTTAGATGACTTCTAAGGTCCCTTCCAAGTCGAAATTTCTGATCCTAGGAATGAAATGATGAAATTCAGTGAATTTTTGCCAAGTGAGACAAATACACACTTCAGCTTGGAGTGATGAGACTATTTCTGCATCGTGACCAGCCATAAAAATAATAGCATGACTTTTCTGACTTTTTGCATTAATCATAATAGCTAATATTTATATAGCACTTAACTATGTGCCCAAAATAATTCCAGATGGGGTCAGACGTAGTCAGGCATGACTGAAATGACTCAACAACAGCAATGTGCCAGGTACCATGCCAAGTGCCTTACAATTTTTATTTTATTTTATTCTCACAACAACCCTCGGAGGCAGGAGTTTTATAATCCTCACTTTGCAGATGTGAAAACTGAGGCAAATAGAGGCGGTTAAGTGACTTGCCCCAGGGTCACATGTTCCAAGTACGTTCCAAAGCTGGATTTGAACTCAGGTCTTCCTGACTCCAGGGCACTGCATCACCTAACTGCCTCTCTCCTGAGCAATTGGAGTTAATATTTATATCTGTCAACCTATACATCTTTGAGTGTGTGGTATAAATAGAGCATGTGTGTATATATTCATTTAAAGAACACTTGGCTATCACCTGTGTGCAAGGTGCTGGGCCAGGTTCTATAGCATATATATATATATATATGTATAAAAACATAGTCTTGCCCTCAAGGAGCCCTCAAGATATATTATTATGAGTGTGTATGTATATGTACGCATATATGTATAAAGGATTAATAGGTAATAATATCTGTACATGTGTGTATGTATAGACATGTATGTAGATATGTATACACATATGTTTGTACATATAAAGAGTGTATATATAGACATGTATGTAGATATGTATACACATATGTTTGTACATACAAAGAGAGAGATTTTGAAGCATCCAATATATATAATTATGGGGTGATATATATGGGGTATATATGTATATATTCTCTTGATCTTGATAATAGCACCTTAGGTTTACTATTTTCTTCAGCCACTGTCTTGTGAGACACATAGTGCAAATATCATTATCTCTATTTTGTAGATGAAGAAATGAAAGCTCTGACAAAGCAATTCACTTGCCTGTGGGCTTTTAGACCTTTTAGAAGGAGTTGGAGGCAGGGCCCCCGGCATCAGGTCTAGTGCTCTTTTCGTAGCCCCTTTCCCCTCAAGATCAGCATAAAGTAGAAGAGCAATCATACTGGAAATTTTGGCTGCTGGTATTGGATTCTAAGAAGGTTTTTGTTCATAGTAGTTTTTGAAAGAAACTTATAAGTGCACTTGCCTTTTTTTTTTTTAGCCAGGTTATATAGTGTGTCTATATGTAATATAGACCACATGGTGTTTATATAATTCATGCACAAATACTTGTTATATACGAGGTGGCACCGAGCTGTTCTCATTCTTAACTGAATTAACTGAATACAAAGGGCTTAATTTACCTACAAGGAAGATCGGTCTGACAATAAGGGTTGCTAAGCACTGAAATGAATTGTACATAGGCTGAAGCATCTCCCTTGGTGATCTGTAAGAACAAAAGACACCTATTTGCCTGTCATCGATTAGCAGCAGCCTGACCCTTTGAGGCCCCTCCAGCCTGTGCTCCATGCTTCTGCAATGAAAGGATTTTGTGACTTCTCACTGCAAATGGAAGTACACACTCTTAGCATTTTGCTTATTTAGATGCATTGCCTCCCTCTTCGTCTATATGGCTTTGGACTTTTTCCAACTCTCATGTTGTTTTTATTTTATCCTTAGAGCTACTATTGAAATCTCTTAGGAAGAGATTTTGTCAACTGATTATGTTCTTTAATCCAGGGGTTCTTAATCTGGGGCCCCTGAATTTGGATAGGAAAAATTTATGCTTTCATTTTCAGTAAGTGTTAACTGACAGTTAGCAATCCTTGTTAAAGGCAATGAATGTTATTCTGAGAAAGGTTCCATAAACTTTACCAGTGTGCCAAAGGGTCTAGGACACCAAAAACAAAATTCAAGAACCCCTACTTCATCCTGTAAGACATAGCGGTAGGCAAGAAACAAATACTCACTCTCTCTCTAGTAGAATGGCCACTGGGTTTGGAATCAGAGGATACTAGGTAGAATCCCAGATAATTCACTTACCACCTGTGTGACCTTGGGTAAGTCACTTAATAATAACAACATACTATTTTTAAATATATATACATACTATATAGACATATATGCACATTTATGTCTGTATACACATATATAGGCAGCTGGGTGGCATAGTGGATAGAGTACGGGGCTTGGAGTCAGGAAGACTTGAATTCAAATCAAACCTTAGACACTTAAATAACTAAGTGAACCTGGGCAAGTCCCTTAACTTCTCTTTGCCTCAGTTTCCTCATCTATTAAATGGGGCAACTACCTCCCAGGTTTGTGAGGATTGAATAAGATGGTATTGATAAAGCACTTAACACAGTGTTTAGAACCTAGTAGGTGCTATACAAAGGTTAGCTATAATAATGATATGTATATATGATGTATGTATATATATATTTATATATACCTATAAGATTATATACATATATTGTGTGTATATCTATATCTATGTCTCTATATACCTATAAGGGCTACAAAATGATTTCCATATATGATCTTTTTAAAGTTTAATTTTCTTTTTTCAATGATCAAAAATCTATTTTCTGTCTCCTCCTCCTTCTTGAAAAAGAAGAAAAATCAAAACCCTTACAACAAACAAATGCTAGTTGACTGACTGACAAATACTCATAGTCAAAACAAATTCTTACAGTTGCTGTGCCCAAAATATCTCAGTCTGCACCCCAAATCTATCATCTCCCTGTCAGGAGGTGGGTAACATGTTTCATCACGAGTCCTCTGGAATCGTGGCTGGTCATTGATCAGAGTTCTTAGGTCTTTCAAAGTTCTCTTTAAAACATGGTGGTTACTGTATGATTTTTTTCTCTCTTGTTATTCTGTTCACTTCATTCTTCATCAGGCCCTAGAATTTACATAGATTATCTCATTCGATCTGTACAACAGCCCTGCGAGGTAAATGCTGACCTTGTCAACATTTTACAGATCAGCAAATGACTTGGCTAGGGTCACAGAACTAATCTGAGGTGGGATTTGAACCTCAAATCTTCGTGGTCTTCCTGACTTCATTATCATGCACTTTTTTCTCTTTCTCTTTTAACCTTTCTGGGACTCAATTTTCCTCCTCTGTAAATTGAGAGGAGTTGACTAGTTGGACTCTGTGGTCCTTTCCAGGTGTTTGAGTTTTCTGGTCCCTGAAAGGAACCTGCCTTATACACATTTTAGGCCTTGATTTCTTCATAACCTGTTTCTCTTTATTTTTGTAACCTGAAAGTGAATGGTGCTCATTCATCACAAAGAAATCCACTACCCATTAGGAGCAAATGTCACATAGTAATTTAAGCCTGCATGGCACCAAGAGAGAAAATTTGTCTGATAGACTCTCTACCAGATAGAACTGTGTATTTAATAAAGAGCCAAAGCATTTACATGCATTTAACCATCAAAAGATATTGTTAATCTGACTTGGCAGGAATTTTAACAAATCCATTTTTGAAAGGCCAGCAGCCTCTAAAACTCATTGTGGTTTAACTCAAGTAGAAGCTTCCTCTTCTGCCTATTATGCATTATGCTTAAGGAAATCTAGTACAATTAGACCCTTCTTAGACTTAGAAGACTGATCTAGTCCAACATGCCTATGTTACAGGTAGAAACTGAACCAGAGGATAACTTGCCCCAGGCTTATAGTTAATGCATATTGGCTAATGTGTTCTCAGAGACTTAGGTCCTCAAGTCCAAGCACAGTACTCCATACTACCTAATGCTGCCTCCTTTTACGTAGTGTTATTTCTAACTGTCTCTCCTGCACAATTAAGCATGTGTTACATACTACTTTGTTTGATAGTGATTGCTTCTAAATCTTGCCTTTCCAACAAGACTGTAAAGTCCTTGTAAATTGAGAAGGATGTGTCTTATCTTTCTGTCCTTTTCCTATTCCCACCCTTTCGTGCTGCTGCCATCCCCTTTCCTCTTTTCCTCAATGGAGAAGCAGCATGGATATACATCTGGTTTCAAAGTCAAGAAGACCTGTGATTTCACTGATAAAGGGAACTCAAATGTGAAGAAAATGTTTGTATCAATAAGGGTCAGCGCCTTGCTTGCAATTTGTAGTCTTAGTTACCCAGGGTTTTAAGAGGTTAAGTGACTTGTGCAGGGTCCTATAATATATATATTTCTTTATTTTTTCTGTGTCTTGGACCCTTTTGGAAATTGGAGAAGCCTAGAATTAGGTTTTTAAATGCATAAAATAGCATAAGATTACAAAGGAAATCAGTTATATTGAAACAAAGCTACCAAATATTAAAAACAAAAAACAAAACCCAAGTCTGTAGACCCTACATTAAGAACCCCTGGATGCAATGATCTCTAAGGTCCCCAAATATAAAAATGTAAAGATTGGATTAGATCAAGTATTCTTAACTTGGAATTCATGAACTTAAAAATGATACCTACATTTTAATAGGTTTTCTCTTGTAATCCTATATATTTTATTTTTTGTGTTTAAAGATGTTATTCTGAGAAGGGGTCCACAGGGCTTGATAAGACTACCACAAGGGTCCATGACACACAAAAAAGGTTACAAACCCCAGGGGTAGATGATCTCAAGAGACTGGACTAGACAAATTCTAAGGTCTCCTTCAACCCTAACATTGTATGCTTTCGTGATGTAATTCTGGCCCTATCTGGATGACAGTCTGACTGAGCAAGTGCCTTCTACTATGCCAGCTGAGTTAATTCTACATTTCACAGCTGTAGAAACTCCTCTCTTGAGTAAACAACACGTGGGTTATATTTTTTATCATTTCTCTCTACCCCCTCCAATAGTATAATTCCCTTTGAAGCAGTTCTTTATGAGTTTTCCCAGCCTCCAGAGAACCTAATACACTTTCCTTCATAATTATGTATTTATGCAATAGAGCAGATTATATCCCAGAGGAAGCCCAGAAGTCACTTTGCTAAACAAAACTTGTTTCATAATCTTTTAAGTATGAGTCTTTTGTTCTTTCTTTTTCTCATCTTGGTTGCTATGGGAGGTCCATGGAGATCAGGCATACCATTTTCAAGGTTGACTTTGGACATTCCCTGGGCTCTGATTCTTTTTGCTCTGGTTTTGCTTCCAGTTATCGACTCAAAAAAATGTTCTCCCAATCTTTTTTTCCTCTTTTCTCCTCTCCTAACCTTGGTGGCTGATTTAATTTAATAAGTAATTTATTGAGAGCCTACTATGTGCAAACCACTGTGCAGCTATGAAGAAAACAAATTTGTTTAGCAGCAATATTTGTAAGCGTCAGGAGCATGTCTTGCATGTTACTGAATTACATGTAACTGAATTAAATAATTGCCTAAAATATAGTTCTTATCCCCTTTCCCCCAAAACATCTCTCCCACTGATGCCTGAAAGCTTGGAGTATTTGAGGAGCTGGGTATGAACACTGGCTATTTTTGGAGATGTACATGCTCAGACCTCTTGCTAAAGTACCAACAATCAATGTATCAATATTTATTAAAAACAATCCCCAAGAATGTTCCATGAGAGTGCTTGTTAATCTGTTCCCTGACTGTTCCCCCTTCTCCCCCAACTCCAGTTCCTTGCAAGCAACAGGTCAATTTAGCTGGATCATAGAGCACATACAGGAGAATAATGTGAAATAAATCTGGGAAGGTACATTGAAGTCAGATTGTGAAAGGCTTTAAAAATCAAATGGAAAAGTTTGTAATTTTCTCCTAAAGGCAAGAAAAAACTATTTCAGTTTCTTGAGCGGGGAAGTAGCATGATCAGATCTGTGCTTTAGAAATATTAATTTGGTGTAAAGAACCAAACTAGGGAAAAAATACTATTAAAATAGTCCTAGAGAAAGAAAACTATAAATCAATCCTCCAATGAACACAGACATAAATGTATTAAATGAAAAATGAAGTATAAGAATATAGCAACCCATTAAAACCTATTCATCCTGTCCAAAAATAAATATTAACTTTTCCCCTCTGTGGAAGATGGATTGGAGAGAGGATGGATTGGAGACTATGGCAAGGAAACCAATTGGGAAGCTATTACAGCCGTCCAGATGAGAGGTAAGGAGGGCCTCAGCTGGGATGGTGGCTGTGTGCATGGAAAGGAAGCAGATACAAGATAATAATGGAAGTGGAATAAAAAAAAATTGAAACATTCTCTCTCTAACATGGTAAAGATCATTTCTGTAGGTCTTATGTGCCCATCACCCACACTAGTGATGCCATTAGCTACTAATTTAGACTTTAACCTTTGAGGTTCCTGAGCTTCCCTCTCCTATTAGGAGTTCAGAGTTCACAAAAACCCCTCCTATGGTTTCACTCATTCTAAAATCAGGTTGTTCACTTTTGGTACTTGGGAAGATTTTGCTTCTCATATTAACGATTTCAATTTCTTTTTTTAAAGATGGTGGTGCTTATGGACCCAGATGAGGATCCAGATGATGCTTTGAGAGCCAATCGTTCCCGTGAAAAGACATTTATATTTGATATTGTTTTCGATCAGCAGGCTTCCCAGGTGAACTTCTTCATAGCACATCCTTTCTTCAGAGATGTCGCTGCCAGGTTTTGGTCAGGGTCATTTTGCTGAGTTGCCTAACTCAAATGCCACCCCCTCCACAAAATATCTGATTCTTTTGTTCCTTCTCTGAGCTCACATTGTGCTCTATTTTGTAACTCTCTGATGAATTTCTAACAACCACAATTCTAACAATCATGATTGGGTCCAACATGCTGGGTCAAGGGACCCTGTCCCTATCTATTAAGGGGCCCCTCTCTGTGAACCCCCTCATACAGTGACTGAACTGAGTCACTGGGGAGGGTGGCACCTAATGAGAGTGGTAAGCTGTAAGGGGCAGACTATCATGCTCTAACTATGCCAATTGCATACCCTCAGAGAGAACACTGATATACTAAGGAAAGAGGGGCTCATACTAGCTTGGTTATTCATAGGTTTTATTAGGGTTAATTAGACTGATTAGATGGTTTAAGGGAGTTTACTCACAAGAGGCCAGTTGTCCTGGGATGAAACAGGACAAAGTAATATTGTAGAGCCCTGAATCAACTCCAGGTCAGGTCAGGCATGTAGAAACAGAATAAAGAAGGCATAGTGCCAGAATGGCTTACGGTCATGTGCAAGTTTTCCCATGGAATAACTGGAACTTCTCTTGCTTTTTATATTTACCCTGAACTCTGGCATCCAGCTACAATAGCCTATTAGTAGTTTCTCAAGATTCCTCCTTCCTTGTCCATTGATCCCCCATGCTTGGAATATGGTGCCCCTTCCCTTCTGCCTCTGAATTTTCTTCAAGACTCAGCTCAAATCCCACCTTCTGTACAAGAATATTTCCAGTCCTCTCCATTCCCCCTCCCTCATGCCTTCCTCTTACTGATTATCATCATCAATTATGTGTGTGTGTGTGTGTGTGTGTGTGTGTGTGTGTGTGTGTGTTAGTTTTTGTCCTTCATTCTCAAAGAGGACCAAAATGACATCACTGTGTTGGAATCAAGGTACAATGTGTCTGACCCTGATCAGACCAATATGAGCTCAGAAGTTCTACCACAGGTCAGGCACAAATAGTCCATGTGAACATTTGGAGTGATGTCTCTATATTTGCACATCTCACATTTCTTTTGACCTACTGTAGTTCTTTGCTCATAGAGCACAGTACCTTCTTTGATGGGAGCATGCCATGCTGGGTGGTCCTTTGCCAGTGTCTCCCATGGCATGCAATCGATTCCACATATGTCTTGTATGTACCTAGTTATTTACATATTCTCTATTCTATTGGAATTTATGCTTTTTAAGAGCAAGGATTGTTTGTTGTCTTTCTTTGCATTCTCATGATTTATCACAGTGCCTGGCACATAGTAGGTGCTCAAGAAATTCTTATGACTGATCTGCATTAGTAGAGGAAATTTCTCAACAGCACCTCCCTATAACTATGAAATCACAGGTTCATTAAAAAAAAAGTAATGTTACTTGTATATATGCTTCATATTCCCCTATTAGAAGTTAAGTTGCTTAAGAAGACCAATGGTACCTTATATAAACCTTGGATCTTCCCCAGCTTAGTGCTCTCTGCCCTAAGTAAATAGTTAATAAATAAATAAATGGTTTCTCCAAAGCTCCAGAATCCATGCAACATTTAGGCACAAAATAGTATGTCAGAGCTGCTAACTTTTCTATTTTTGGTACCTGGGGTAAATTTCACAAAATAAGACCTAAGCTAATAGTTATCATTTCAAATTGACTTTTCAAGACAAATTCATTTGAGGTGAAGGAGATGGATGGATGGATGGATAGATGGATGGATGGATAGATAGATAGATAGATAGATAGATAGATAGATAGATAGATAGATAGGTAGATAGATAGGTAGATAGATAGATAGATAGATAGATAGATAGATAGATAGATAGATAGATAGATAGATAGATAGATAGATAGAGACCCTGAGACACTGGAACACAGGAGGGCCTCAAGACAGGCAGATGAGGGAAGTTCACTTGGGGTGAAGCAGCCTGAAAGATGGAAGCTCATGCCATCTGGTAGATTTCTATTTTAATTAGTTATTCTTGGTAACTAGATACTAAGCTCAGTTATTTCTTTTATTTTTGTGTTTGTTTTTAAAGTTTACTAGTGATGGCCTTTCCTTTTTCAACATCGTCATCATAATCACAGCTAACATTTGTATAGTTCTTTGAGATTTGCAAAGCACTTTATTATATCATTTGGTCCTCATAACAACATTAGTTCCCCATTTTTCTGATAAAGAAACTAAGGCTGAGAGGTAAAGTGATTTGTCCAGGGTCACACAACTAGTAAGTGTATGAAATAGGATTTGAATTCTGATATTCCTGATTCCAGATTCATAATTCTTTCCACCATGCCACATAAGACATTTTTCATATTCTTTTTAACTGAGCCCTTGCTTAATTGTTTCTATAATGTTGAAAAGGTAAATGCTATCAGTGCCCTCTAAATCTTGGCATTTTAGGACCCTGCCCCTGTCACCCTGTTCTATCGTGGCTCTTGAGTATTAATCTTTTAGAGGAACTGAGATCAATAAAGGTCCTTTCCAAGTTCCCAGTAGTAAAGCTATAGTAATGTACATTTAGATAATATTTATGTTTGAGACCAATAGGCTTTCCAAGAATTCTCTTCCTTACAACTCTAAATCAATGATTCCATAAGTTTATAAATTTATCCATTTATCACAATTTCACATATGGGCAAACTGAAACATAGAGGGATTAAATGGCTTATTTACTGAATATCAACCCAAGTATATAGGATTTCAAAGAAGAACTTGTACCTTCAAAGATCATGTGACTTAACAGTTATCAAACTTTTTGGTCTTAGGACCCCTTTATACTCTTGAAAATTATTTAGGACCCTCCCCAAAAGAAGTTTTGTTTGTGCCAGTTATATTTATTGATATTTGTTATATTACAAATTAAAATGCATTAATGTAGTTTTGACCTCCCAGATCTTTTTAAAGGATCTCAGGGCCCCTAGGGTTCCCTGGCTCACACTGAAAACCACTGATTTAGTACAGCCCCTTTATTTTATAGAAGTTGAAGGATCTTGTCCAAATATACCTGGCAGTGAATCTCTGAATCTAAGGGTATGGACATCTTAGCTACTTTATTTTTTAAATTCTAAATTGATTCCCAGAATGGTTATACTAATTCACAGCTTCTCCAATAATGCACTAGTATGTGTGTCTTTCTATAACTTCTCCAAGATTGATCATTCTCATCTTTTGTCATCTTTGCTAATTTGGTGGATGAGGCAAAATCTCAGAGTTGTTTTGATTTTCATTTCTCTTATTATTAGTAATTCGAAGCATTCTTTCACATGGTTGTTAATTATAAATTTTTCCACATTTACTTTTTGGATTTGATTGTACTTTTTATCCCAGACTCACAGAATAACTACAGTGAGGTCTTGATAGTATGATTAAAGAGTCACTTGAAATTGTCACATGTATTTGAATTCACATCATTCAACATTATAATCATGTAAAATATGGTAATTGGCTCTCGCTCAGTGGAAATAAGCAGTGCAAATTCTAGTAATGTATTCATTTCAGGGGATTCATTTTTAACACTAATGGGACCAAGCTATAAATCATGGGAGGAAATTCATAGGTAACCCCCCCCAAATCCTTCCTTCTTTGAAATTTTGTGATTCTATGATTTCCAAACCCTGTTTCTGTGTGGCTAATTTTTGCATTACTTTTTATTTCTCTTGTTTCTTGCTGAGGAAGCCAAAAGCAGGAATAACATATGCACAGCTTAGAAAGAGAAGACATGGCAAATAAATGAAATACTTGCTGACTGCCACCTTCTTGGCTTCTTATTACAGTGACAGATTTATTGTTTATTTGCAGGAGGAAGTGTACTGTTCCACAACTCAACACTTAGTGGAAGGAGTCATTTCTGGATACAATGCAACAGTCTTTGCATATGGCCCATCAGGTACCAATAAAAAAAATGTGCTAATCAGCAAAGGAGGACTAAACAGAAACTTGCAAGTTTTAGTTGCTAGTGACATTAAAATTGTCCAAGGATTCATTGATAGGTACTGCGGCCAATCATCCTAACCAACCCACAGAATCATTTTAATATCTGGTTTACTACATGTTTGGAGTGCTGTCCCATGATATGAAAAAAAATTGAACGTACCTCAACCAGCATTTTAAGCCACTTTTTAAAGTTTTTAGTTATATCAGAAAGATGGATGGAATTTTACAGAGGATAGAAGGAGATGTAAAGATTTAGAGCTGCTAGCAGAAAGGAAAATTCTACATCAGGTAAAATTTATAATGAACTGAACAGCAAACATTAGCAAATTTAACTAGAATTTGCAGACTAACCATTGACACTAGAGTCAGTGACAGGAAATGCTCATCACAAGTAAAAAGAATTAATAAAACTGAGCCAGCAATTGCTCTGTCACTAACTAGCTAATTTGGGAGGGGAAGACCCTCAGGGTTCCTGGGTAAAAGAGAAACAATTACTATTTGGCAATTACATTCACTCTATGCTAGGTAGGTGGGTGCTTGTCTAGTTTATGAGCTCCAGAATGAATTAGGTTTAAAGCTTGATCTTTGAGAAAGAAATGCAGCCAATAAACGTAGAGGAAAAAAGTCAGCTTTTGGGTATGGAGTGTACCTTCCCCTGGTAGAACACCAGAGGAGAGGAGGAGGGGAGGAGAAGGAGGAGGAGGAGCTGCTACTCATTCACAGGTTGTTTGACTGTTCTCTAAGAGGACCATGACATCAAGATGGTGACATGACTTGTAGTTGACTTTGATTTGAGTGAAGGAGGGCTGTGCAAGGTCACCAACCTCACTTTCTTCTCCTGAGCCATCTGGGTCCTGTGGCCTGGTATTCATCAGTACAGTTGGAGATGACCCAGGATGCGATGGGAGACCCTGGCCCTTCCTGGTGAAGGTCTTATCACATTCTCACTTTGAGTGAGATACACCCATTCAATGAATAGGCTTCTTTAAGTAGTTCCTCAAGGGGTGGCCCCTTTAGTCAAAAGAAAAAAAATTTAAAAAATCAAACTGGAAGGGGAAGACCCTCAGGGTTCCTCGGTAAAAGAGAAACAATTACTATTTAGCAATTACCTGAGCTAAAGTGTGATGTCTCAGGAAATGATGGTTATAAATCCAGTACAGAAAAATTATCTTACCATAGTCCCTGCTTTTGGTTATAGACTATATTGATGCACATCCTATCAAACTTGTCTCTGGATGCCTTAATACAAGTTTTCTGTCAAGCAATTTTACAAACAAATACAAATGTTGTGAAGCATTGAATACATTACAAGCAAAGCAAAAACAATTATTTGCATGGTATAATGCAGGGTTTTCATGACGTCTTTAATCTAACCTGTTTTAGGTAACCAATCCCAAATGTTCAGTCAAATATCTTATACACACACACACACACATACACACACATATACATATACATACACATATATACACATATATAAACACAATATATATACATATGTACATGTACATTATATACATATATACATACACACTCACACACATGAACACCTCCAAGTATAGGAATGAAAAAATTTCTTGATAATTAAAAACAGCTCTATATGTGAGAACTTCAATTCAATTTGAGACTTTATCAAGAATCACTAAAACACATTCAAAGATAGTTATTAAAACATATCTAAAGGCAGTTACTGAAAGATATCCAAAACCTGTGTGTTTAGGCATCTACATGGATAGGCACCTGTGAGTATTCAAACTGACCTGAAGGAATTTCAGTAGTTCCCTATTACCTGTAGGATAAAACTTATTATTTAGGACCATCATCATTGCTCAGTTTTTTTAAAATTGTTTTTTTACTGATACAACAATGGAAGTTTTAAGGCTACTTATTCCATCTATCAATAAGGCTACAATTCCATCTATCATAAGAACTTTTAAGTATATTCCTTTATCCAAAGAAACATCTGAAAACCAATGAGTTATATCCTAGTTCTCAAGTTGAAACAATCTAATCTTGTTGCTTTCCACAAAGTGAAATCTACTACTCCATTAAAAGCAAAAGTTTTACAACATCTTTATCCTATCCCCTTTTTGGGGATACACACACACACACACACTCGCATCCTTTCTCAAAAGGGAATGGAATTTTGTGTGTGTGTATGTATGCATGTATACACAATATACATACATATAAATATACATGTGTACACATACGTACACATATGTGTGTATATACAGATGCTGTATACACACATATGTACATATATTGATATATAGTCCTCATTTCATCCGGAAAAAGATGTGATACTAATGTAGATCTAACCTTATACATGAATGTATAATTATTAAGTCAATGAGTAAGGAGACAGCAAGTCTAAGATCCGATTTTCTCTAGTCATCCAGATTAGGAAATTGAATCTAGCACAATAAAAATAAAGCAATAGGGTCTTCTCTACCTGCATTCTATTATAGCAGTTCAGAGATGCTTGGCGATTGTAACAAAAAGATCCATCACAAAACATTTGCGGTTTTCCTGTCATTACCAGAGAAAGTTGTTAAGGACATTGTTACAACAAAATCAAGACTGTTTCTTCAGGCCTAAGCCTAAAGTTCCAGACTGATGTATCATAGACATACCAGGGGAAAACGTCCTTACTTCCATTTCATTTCAGTAAAAGTCATAAATACCTTTTAGAACAGCCAACCATTCAAACGAGTTCCACATTATTCACAGGGTGCCATAGCCAGGCTCAGAATGAATGAGTAGGGAAACAGTATTATTCAAAAAAGAAATAGCACAGTAGGGAAACTGAGTAAAGAAACTCCTCTCATTCCCTTGATAGGGCCATCTTCTCAACATTTCTAGTCATTAATATTAACCAGTAGTACTTTCCAGAAAGCAGCTTCTCTGATCAGCTTTTAACCCTTTCTTTAATGGTAGAGTACTAGAGTAACAGTAATTCAAATATATACTTGAACTCAAAACTCAGAGCATATTAAATTACAGTTCCATCCCATATAGCAAGTTCCACTGCTTACTGTTTAGAGCATGATACAATTGTTTTTCATGTTGTGATAACAGTTGGTTAACAATAAGTTAACAATAAAAGCATTTATACATAGATAATACTTATTAAGCATATACAAGGTCTTTCCAAAAGCATTCATTCTGCATTTTACTTTTGAAGTTTAAACAAAGTTTACTTTTGAAGATATAAAAACTAAGTAAGAAGATATTTTTAAATATTCATATTCCAGAGGTTTATACATAAAGTGAATGCCCAATAATTCACTCAACCCAGAGCAAAAATAGTAATTAACTATTGGACTGAATGTATTAAGGTATTTAAATAAAACTAAGTTGGCTTAAAGGCTTAACATTAATACATATTATTCCAGATACAATTTTACAATTTTACAAAATCTGTGGCAGGACAAATACATGATATATATAACAAACAAGGTTTTTCTCACTTTAGGCTATGAATGTTTTTGGGAAAGGGCTTAGTACCTCTTCAGCACAAAGACTCAAAATACTTCTAGTCTCAGGGTAGAATCGACAAATCACAATTCTATAACTTTTTCATAGAGCTGATAAGATTTCAAGATCTCTCTCTCTCTCTTTCCCTCTTTCTTTCTCTTTCCCTCCCTTCCTCTCTCTGCCTTGATCTCTCCCTGTTTCTCTCTTTCACATGTACAGCAATACAAATCTTCTTTCCCTCTTCTTATGTACTTTGATTAAAACCTTATCAACTTATTCACATTTTACTTACCCTTACCATTTTCTTAATCCTTCACATTTCTGTATTTCCCAATCCTATCTCAAATCTGTTCCCAGAACTAATTTCCTTCATTCCACTGAATCTTTCCTTTCCAAATTAACATAATACCAATTAAAATGAAGACTTCAACCCTTTTCCCAGATCAGAACTGAAACTTCTTAGAGGTCTAAGGAGCAGCTACAAGGCTTTGTAAATAGAGATTATTCTCAGTCTTCACTTACCCAAAATCCTATCTTGAAGGAGATCTCCACAATCTTAAAAGATTCCCTGCCCTCCCTCTATATTTTAGTGAAATTAACTATAGAACTCCGGCCCTAGGTACAAGATCTCTTGCAGCTCCTCAGAAATTTTTCTCACAGAACCAAGTCCATTCCAATTCCTATTAGATGACTTGGCTTTTGCTCTCCCCCCCCCCCCCCCCATCACTTCTTTCTTTCTAATATCTCCAGGCAATAAAGAGGGTGACTGGTGGGGTGTTTTATATAACAAAAAACCTTTTGCCCATGAAACCCACTAGGATATTTCAGCATTATCAAACCACATTTTCATGAATATTTAATGCATGCTAAACAGATTTCCTTTTAGTTAATTTCTGCTAAGGGGAAATCTTAGTTCTCTATCTCCCTCCCTCTTTTTTTCCTTCTCTCTTTACACTCCTACTCTGGGCAGAATTAGTGGCATAAAGATGAGAAAAAGTTCCTAGTCTTTTTTTTCCCCTTTCTGCCAGTTCTTGAATTTTTTTTCTCACTAAAAGTTAAATCAAAGAATAGTCTAACTTCCATTTTATAGGAAGGTGAGGTCAGTATCAGAATTTGAGCTACCACAATCAGAGCTAATTTGGGTATTATACTTCAGCAGTTTACTTCACTTAAGTTTACACATAAGATTTCCATCTCAAAAGATCCTCCTGGGATCAAGAATGTTGTATTCCCACCCATTTCTACAATTCATACAATTTTCTCTTTTTTTTTTCTGAGAGTTTGACAAGACCAGACCTTTCACATTAGGAGTAGGTTAGGCCAGTAGGTTAACTTCGGAATCTACCGACAGTTGCTACAAACTAGAATTCCCTGAATTTAATCAGGTTTTATCTGAGGGATCCCATAATAATCACTGAACACTCAAGGCAGAATTGAGATTTATGTCAGATTTTTATTAGTGATGGGGATCCTTTCTGACCACTCAAAATTTATATCAGACCAGACCAAGACTATTCAGTCAAGACAATGCAGTAGTTACAAACCACAATCAGACAGACAAGTTGACCTGAAAGGTCCTCTTCCAAAAATGTCTGATGCCCCCAGCATAGAATTGGGGTTTATGTCAGATTTGTATCCTTTTAACCAGACCAAAACAGACCTTTAGGGGTCACTCAGGGCAGAATTCTATATTATTTTTTAATCAGATCAGATCAGGGCTATCTATGAATGTACTAGGAGCATAACCAAGGCAGTACAATAATGAGAAGTGATAGACAAGTCTCTAACCTGTGGGAAAATGAGGTAAAAGGGCACAGAATTTGGAAAATTTCTAGCCCTAGCCTAAGTATTCACCCAAAAAAAGGTGGGGAAGAGGAGACCCTCTTGTTAAGACCCTCAAGTTTCTCAGCCTAGCCCTTGCTTTTAGCTCCTGAATCACAGTGCCATGCTCAGCAGGGAAACTGATGTGGCTGCCAGTCCAAGCACTCCAAAATTCAACAGTTTATGCCTCATTGATTTTTCAGGCACAAGAGTTAGACAAACAGGCAATAGAAGACAAATATACAGAATGTTTACTTGCCTTTGAGATTTTCTAGAAGGAAAAACAGCTTTATTAAGTCGATTTTTAAAAGTAAAATTTACTTAGTTGATTTTTTTTCCTGCCCAAACTCTTTCTAGGTAAATTTTACCTTGTGCATGCCGGAGGGCTACTGGGCTGAAAGAATTGCTATTCTGAACTATTCCTGTATCTTTGTGGTCTGCCAATTTGACATAAATATTATTCATTAAGGATTCATTAATAAGTACTGCTGCCAATCACATTTATTAACACACAGAGATGTTTTAATAATTGATTCACTATGTGCTTGAAGCAGAGTTCATGGTACACAGAAATAGTCAATGGATACTGATCAACATTTTCATACTTCTTAGTTACATCAGCAAAATGGATACCAGGGAATTTAGAGGGCAGTAGGGGACGGTAAAGATTTACACATGCTACTAGAAGGGGAAGATCTGCTTCAAGTAGAATAATAAACTGATCAGCAAACATTAAGGGATTTAATTGGAATTTGCAAACTGGCCATTTCCAGTAGAGCTATAGCTAGTGACAGGAAATGCTCATCATAAGTAGAGTTAATAAAGCAGAACCAGCAATTCTTCTATCACTAACCAGTTAATCACCTGAGCTAAAATATGATATTTCAGCTAAATTTCTGTAAGCTTGGGTTAGAGATGTGACTAGCTGTCATTACGGAAATGGCAGTCATAAAGCCAATACTGAAAAATTCTGTTACATACTAGAATGAATATCCCATGCATGCAAATCTGAGGATTTTATAGCTTCAGGGACAAGAAAATGGTGGACTACAGTGAGTATCATAGGATTCATATAATCCTAGTATGTCAGAGCTGGAAAGTGTCTTAGAGATCTTCTTGTCCAAACTCTCATTTTGCTCCCATTTTCCATATTTAAGAAAACAAAAACAAAACAAAACATCCCAGAGAGGTTAAAATGTTTATAGGAGGTGACATAGCTTATTCTCCTTATGTCAAAAGTGAAGGCAACAATGTTAGAGAGGTAGTGTGAGGTAGTAGAGAGAGAACTGGTCTCAGAATCAGAATGACTGGGCTTTGAGTCTGTTCTCTGCCATATAGTGACTGTGTAACACTACTTCTCAATGCTCTAGGCATTGCCTCTAAGGCTACAGATAGCCAAGCCGCTGAGAGAAATGTGCTCACTCATAACTCCCTACATCTAGGAAACCAGAAATCTGGTAAAACAAACAAACAAATAAGCAAATAAAAAATATATATACATATATATTAAAGCAGCCAAGAGCTGTTTTCCAATTAGTGTGGAAAATCAGCATATGTGAAAAGAGAATGTGACATCTGAATCTCTGCAGGGAAATAGGATCCCCACTTGCCGTGTTCCCTATATCACTAGTCTGTGCTCTTTTTCTTTTCTAAACAGGTGCTGGTAAAACTTACACCATGCTGGGGATGGACTCTGAGCCTGGGATCTATTTGCAGACATTGAATGATCTCTTTCAGGCTATTGAAGAGACTAGTGATGACATGGAATACACGGTTTCCATGTCCTACCTAGAGGTGAGGTGCCTATAATGGCGGAGAAGGGTAAAACCTGGAGCTTTGCTTTGTCGATCTGAAAGCTTGGTTTAAGGGGAAAAGAGGCTAAGTGATATATCAATTCATATAGTTTGTTCCCTTAAAGCTAGCAGATACATGCTGCACAGAGCCAAAACATAAGTTCTGACTGTCTGATAAAAGAATGACTAGCCTTAAATATGTTTTAGAACAATCCCAGCTCAGGTTTTCTATGTCACTCAAATTTATGATCTCCATATATGTTTAACCATAATATGAGAAAGGAATTTTCTTAATTGAATAGGTGGTAAATACAATAACAAAAGAGAGTTAACAAAATGTCAATTGAAATTAAAACCCAAGATATCTGTGTTTTCTTTACCATTAACATGACATAATATAGTATATGTCTATAAAATATTAAGATAAGAAAAAGTCCCATTATTCAAGATAGTGTCTTGGGTTAAGGGTCTAATCCTTAATGGCCATAAACAGAAAAATGCTCTTAAATCAGCCCCATCTGGCCTTGTGGCATATGAAGAAGTATTCTCTGAGTTTACTCAGATCTGTTAGGCCAAGGTGCTTCTTCTGATTGATAAGTTCAGGCTGTGACCTTTACTGAGGTTCAAATGATATTAAATTCTTATCATCTTCTCAAGGGGATTATTTAAGCTTCTGTTTTTAATAAATAAAGATGAGGATGCAAAGGAGAATTTCTGAGTTTCATTCTGGACTAAAAAAGGAAGTGGTAGTCATTAATACACCTGAAAAATTAGAAATTGCAAAAGAGGGGAGTAGAGTGGGGAGGTATTTCTCCTGCCCCACGCTGTATTGAGAAAGTTGAGGACAGGACAGACAAAGCCTATAAGATTCTACCCTAGAAAATGGATGGAAATGGATGTCAGAGTAACCTTTAAGATGCTCCAAGGAAGAGGTGTGGACCAAATTGGGAATCAGCCTGAACCAGATAAAAATGTATTTGGGACATTTTTATTTATTTTGCTTTGTTTGTTTTTGGGAGGCAATTGGGGTTGAGTGACTTGTTCAGGGTCATACAGCTAATAATTGTCGAAGCTGGTTTTGAACTCATGATTTACTGACTCCAGGACCTGAGTCACTAACCCCAGATGAGACATTTTTAACAAAATTAATAAAAAAAAAAATGCAAGTTAGATAAAAGTTAATTTGTTGTTTTCTAAGTGAATATGCCTGTTGGCCCAGGGAATCGTTTCTATTTGAGTTTAACACTGTGTATCACCAAGGTAATATTCATAGCACCAACTGCAACTATGTAGTTCTGAATAGCAAAGTACAACAGACTCTACGTATAGAAGGTAGGAGAAAAATATTGACACCAGAAAGTCAGCTCCCAATGCCAGAAAGTCAAATCTGTCATAGTAACCAAGAAGTTAATACACATTATCCCTGCAGGTGACAACGCCAATCCCTAACCTTCCCCTGCTCCTCCCTCCCCATTCACTGAAGCCTTCCCACAAACACTCACAAGATTAACTGTGCCTGCCTGTGTCCTCTCCTCCCTCTGCCCTAACCACTCTCACTCACTTGCTCTCGGCTCTGCTCCACCCTTCCTATTCCACCTGTTCAGCAAGCTTCTCCCACCACATGTGACTTAGGCTTCCATGTGATTTAAGCAGGTTACATGGTCGTATTAATGGATGGGAAACATCTTCAAATTAAGCAAAAAAAAAAAGACCCAACAATAATACACACTGTTGCTTTAACTTATATTGTTTCTTGATCCCACAGAATCAAAAATTGGAATGGTATTGGAGAAATGAGCAAATAGAACATTTAGGAATTTAAAATAAAACCATTAGCTTTATAGAAGTGGACTTCCATTGTCTAGAATACAGTCCACTCCTTTATCTCCAGCTGGTACATTCTAGATTCCTTCCAAGCACAGCTTAGTTTCTTCCTTCTACAGGAAGTTTTCCCTGAGTCCCTCATTTGTTGGTACTCTCTCACTCTTGAAATAGTTTTCTACTTATTTACTTTTCTCCAGGTCATATTTCCCAGTAGAATGTGATAAGCTCCTTGAAGGCAGGGACTGTTTTGTCTTTATATTTTCAAATGCCTACTATCCTTCCTTTATATAACAAGCACTTAAATATTTGTCGAAGTATTTAAGTGCTTTTTAAGGGCCAGGCACAATGTTAAGCATTTGAAATACAAATGTTGTTGTTGTCATGACAGCCCTTGCCTTCAAAGAGCTTACATTTTACTAGGGAAGAAGGAAGCTGAAAATCTGGGAGATGGGAGAGATAAAAAAATAGGAGGGGCATGGTAGAGAAAAATGTCTGGAGAGTCAAGAGCCAAGAAGAGTCAAGGAGTAAACCTGGGAGGCCTGGGTGCTTCCTTAAAATGGAGGTTCAGGGAAGACATGACCCATCAGAGCAAGAAGCCACAGGACTGGAGGGATTTTCCATGATGAGATGGCTCCTGGAGCATGGTTGGGGTGCAAGTGTCTCTCAGGGACAAAAGAATTGCTGAGAGATGATGGAAAAAGAAGGCAGGAGAGTCATGAGCAGAGCTTGGAGAGGAATGAATCTTAGAGGAACCCTGGCTAGAAATTTCCTCTTTTAAGTTTCAAATTCTTTTTTTTTTTTTTTTATTAATTTTTTTTATTTTTTTAATGTTTAACAATCACTGCCATACAATTGCGATTTTATCCCTCCCCACCCACCCCCCACTACCTCCCTCCCTCCCCACGACTGCATACAATTCTGTATAGATTCTACATATACTTTCCTATTGAGTATATTTTCACTATAGTCATGCTATGTAGTCAGACTAAGATAAATGAAAGAATCCGTATAACACATCAGAACATGATACACAAACAGATACACATACACAAACATGATCTGCTACATTATGTGAGTGACTTCCATATTTCTCTCTCTGAGTGTGGAAGGCATTTTGCCTTGAGGTCCACCATTGGGATTTTTTTTTTTTTTTTCAGAAGTTCTTGTGTTATTACAAAAATCTAGGTCTACCAGAAAAAACTCTCACACACTGTGGTTGTTGCTGTGCATAAAGTTCTCCTGGTTCTGCTCCTTTCACTCAGCATCAGGTCATATAAGTCCTTCCAGGCCTCTCTGAAGTCTTCTTGTTCATCATTTCTTATGGCACAATAGTACTCCATTACATTCATATACCATAATTTATTCAGCCATTCCCCAATTGATGGACATCCCCTTGACTTCCAGTTTTTGGCAACTACATAGAGTGCTGCTATAAATATTTTTGTACATGTGGGACCCTTTCCCATTTTTATGATCTCTTGGGGATATAGTCCTAGTAGCGATATTGCTGGGTCAAAGGGTATGCACATTTTTGTAGCCCTTTGGGCATAGTTCCAAATTGCTCTCCAGAATGGTTGGATGCGCTCACAGCTCCACCAACAATGAATTAGTGTTCC